>NC_080381.1:86536637-86851316 GCF_014773155.1 Arachis stenosperma | reverse complement strand
CCTTTCGGAGTTTGAAGCACGTCACAGTCATTCAATCATTGAGTCTACTCAGAATACCACAGACAAGGTTTAGACCTTCCGGACTCTCTTGAATGCCGCCATCAGTTTCTAGCTTATACCACGAAGATTCCGATTAAAGAATCCAAGAGACATCTACTTAATCTAAGATAGAACAGAGGTGGTTGTCAAGCACATGTTCATAGTTGAGAATGATGATGAGTGTCACAGGTCATCACATTCATCCAGGTTAAGAGCAAGTGATATCTAGAATGGAAACAAGCATGATTAATAAGAAACAGTAGTAATTGCATTAATCCATCAAGATACAGCAGAGCTCCTCACCCCCAACCATGGGGTTTAGAGACTCATGCTGTGGAAGGTACAAGAAACGTGTAAAAAGTGTTATGAGTCATAAGGTACCGATTACAATGTCAAAAGATCCTATAAATAGTAAACTAGTATCCTAAGGTTTACAGAAATGAGTAAATGACAGAAAATCCACTTCCGGGCCCACTTGGTGTGTGCTTGGGCTGAGCAATGAAGTAATTTCGTGTAGAGACGTTTTCTGGAGTTAAACGCCAGCTTCCATGCCAGTTTGGGCGTTTAACTCCCAAGTTTCATGCCAGTTCCGGCGTTTAACGCTGGAATTCTGATGCTGATTTGCTACGCCGGTTTTGGGCCATCAAATCTTGGGCAAAGTATGGACTATCATATATTGCTGGAAAGCCCAGGATGTCTACTTTCCAATGCCGTTGAGAGCGCGCCATTTGGGCTTCTGTAGCTCCAGAAAATCCACTTCGAGTGCAGGGAGGTCAGAATCCAACAGCATCTGCAGTCCTTTTCAGTCTCTGGATCAGATTTTGCTCAGAACCTTCAATTTCAGCCAGAAAATACCTGAAATCACAGAAAAAACACACAAACTCATAGTAAAGTCCAGAAAAGTGAATTTTTACTAAAAACTAATAAAATATAATAAAACTAACTAAAAGATACTAAAACATACTAAAACAATGCCAAAAAGCATACAAATTATCCGCTCATCACAAACACCAAACTTAAATTGTTGCTTATCCCCAAGCAACTGAAAATCAAAATAGGATAAAAAGAAGAGAATATACTATAGACTCCAAATATCAAAGAAACATAGTTCCAATCAGATGAGCGGACTAGTAGCTTTTTGCCTCCGAACAGTTTTGGCATCTCACTCTATCCTTTGAAGTTCAGAATGATTGGCATCTATGAGAACTCAGAACTCAGATAGTGTATTGATTCTCCTAGTTAAGTATGATGATTCTTGAACATAGCTAGTGTATGAGTCTTGGCTGTGGCCCAAAGCACTCTGTCTTCTAGTATTACCACCGGATACATACATGCCACAGACACATAATTGGGTGAACCTTTTTAGATTGTGACTCAGCTTTGCTAAAGTCCCCATTAGAGGTGTCCAGGGTTCTTAAGCACACTCTTATTGCTTTGGATCACATCTTTATTTCTCTCTTTTTTTCTTTTCTTTTTCTTTTCTTTCTTCTCCCCTTTTTTTTCGAAATTTTTTTTTCACTGCTTTTTCTTGCTTCAAGAATCAATTTTGATGATTTTTCAGATCCTCAACAACAGTTCTCTTTCTCCTCATTCTTTCAAGAGCCAACTATTTTTAACATTCTTAAAACAGCAATTTCAAGAGACATATGCACTGTTCAAGCATTCATTCAGAAAACAAAAAGTATTGTCACCACATCAAACTAATTCAACTAGTTTCAGAGATAAATTTTGAAATCCTGTACTTCTTGTTCTTTTGTGATTAAAGCATTTTTCTTTTAAGAGGGGTGATGGATTCATGAGACATTCATAGCTTTAAGGCATAAACTTTAATTTTATTAATTATGAATTAAGAACAAGACTCAAAACTAAATATAAGATTAAACTAGAAAGAATAAAAATAGAGAACAAAATAAAAAAAACGCAAAAACATAGGCTACTAATGATAGAGGTTTTCACAGAGTTAGGACTCAACAACCTTGATTTTGAGAAGTGGATGCTCCCTCAGCTTGAGAGGAGAGCTTTTGGCGTTTCAATTCTTGGATTTCACGCCCCTGCTTCTCTTGTTCCTTCAGCAATTTGCAGGTCATGCAGTTCTGATTCTGCTGTTCTTCCTTCAGTTGCTCCATAGTCTCTTGCAACTTGTTAATGGATGCTTCTAGGCTGGCCCAGTAGCCAATTTCAGGGAATTCAGGGAGGAACTCATGCGCCCTCCTCTTGATAGAGTTGTCTTGCACTTGTCCTTCCATTGACTTCTTGGTGATTGGGTGTTCAATGGGTATGAACTCATCTACTCCCATCTTTACCCCAGCCTCTTTACAGAGCAAGGAGATCAAGCTTGGGTAGGCCAATTTGGCTTCAGTGGAATTCTTATTTGCAATTGTGTAGATCTCACAAGCAATCACATGATGCACCTCCACTGCTTTTCCAAGCATAATGCAGTGAATCATCATCTGCTCTCTTGATGGTAACCTCAGAACGGTGCTAGTGGGCAATATGGAACGCCCAATGAAGTCTAGCCACCCTCTTGCAATTGGTTTGAGGTCTCCTCTCTTGAGTTGGTTTGGGACACCTTTAGAATTGGTTATCCACTTAGTTCCAGGGAGGCATATGTCCTCTAGAACTTGAGCCAATCCTTTATCTACTCTCACCATCCTCCTATTAAAGGAGTCAGGATCATCTTGCAGTTGAGGCAACTTGAAGATTTCTCTTATTTTGTCCAGATGGAAGTATATAACTTTCCCTCTGACCATGGTTCTATAGGTATGGTAAGTGGTTCCAGTCATTCTCTGCTTATCTGTCAGCCACAGATTTGAGTAGAATTCCTGAACCATGTTCCTTCCAACCTTTGTCTCAGGATTGGTTAGAACTTCCCAACCTCTGTTTCGAATTTGCTCTTGGATCCCCGGATATTCATCTTCTTTTCAGATCAAATTTCACTTCCGGGATCACTGACCTCAGACCCATTATTTTGTGATAATGGTCTTCATGTTCTTTGGTTAAGAACTTCTCTCTTGATTCCAAAGATTCTTTGGATAGTCTCTTTCTTTCCTCTAAATTGGTTTGTTTCCTTAGGAGCCATGATCTTGATGAATCTTGGCTTAGTGATCACGGAAAAGCACACCAAACTTAGAGGTTTGCTTGTCCTCAAGCAAAAGAAAAGAGAGAAGAGAGGGGGAGGAAGAGGAAATTCGAATGGTGTGATGGAATGAGGGAGCCAAACGTGTATTTATAAGGTGGGAGGGGAGTTTTCGAAAAAGAAGAGAGAAATTTGAAAGGATTTGAGAAGATGTGGAAAGAAATTGAGAAAAGGGTGAAATTTTTTGAACATGTTTGTAATTGATTGAAATAAATTTGAAGAGTGGTTTTGATTTTGAAGATTTGAAAGTGAATGATGAATGATTGAAGTGTGATTTTGTAGAAAAGTATGTGAGAAAAGGAAAGTTTGAAAAAAATTGAGTTGAAAACAAATTGTGGTCCCCCCACCAAGCTGGCGTTAAACGCCCAGAATGGCACCCATTCTGGCGTTTAACGCCCAATTGTAGCCCTTTTTGGGCGTTTAACGCCCAGCCAGGTGCCCTGGCTGGCGTTAAACGCCAGAATTCCTTTGACACTGGGCGTTTTTCCAAAACGCCCAGGATGCTGCACACCTGGCGTTAAACGCCCAGAATGATGCCCATTCTGGCGTTTAACGCCCAAAATGGCACCATTCCTGGCGTTAAACGCCCAGAATGGTACCCATTCTGGCGTTTAACGCCCAAAATGCCCCTTACTGGCGTTTTTTCACCAGTAAGCTCATTTTCTCTGCTTTTTGAGCTGAATCCTTCTGTAACTCTGTGAATTCCTTCATTTTTGATACTTGCCTCTGTAAGATATCATATACCCTCCTAATGACTGGGTTGCCTCCCAGCAAGCGCTTCTTTACTGTCTTTAGCTGGACTTCTGCTAAGAATCACTCAAGTCTCAGTTTGAGCATTCCTGCTCAAAATTTCCTTCAAGATAGTGCGTGATTCTCTGTCCATTAACAATGAACTTCTTGTTAGAATCAATATCCTGAAGCTCAACATATCCATATGGTGATACTCCTGTAATCACATACGGACCCCTCCACCGGGATTTGAGTTTTCCTGGAAACAATTTGAGCCTGGAGTTGAAGAGCAGAACTTTTGTCCTGGCTCAAAGACTCTGGTTGACAACTCTTGTCATGCCACTTCTTTGCCTTTCCTTATAAATTTTTGCATTTTCAAGGCATTGAGTCTGAACTCCTCTAACTCATTTAGCTGGAGCAGTCTTTTCTCACCAGCTACTGAGCATCCATGTTTAGGAATCTGGTTGCCCAATAGGCTTTATATTCCAGTTCCACAGGCAAATGACAGGCCTTCCCATACACCAGTTGGTATGGAGGTTCCTATAGGAGTCTTGAATGCTGTTCTGTATGCCCACAGAGCATCATCCAAGCTCTTTGCCCAATCTTTTCTTCGGGCCATCACAGTCCGTTCTAGGATTCTTTTTAGTTCTCTGTTAGAGACTTCTGCTTGCCCATTTGTCTGTGGATGATACGGAGTTGCCACTTTATGGCTAATTCCATGTCTAACCATAGCAGAGTGTAGCAGTCTATTGCAGAAGTGAGTGCCCCCATCACTGATTAGTACTCTGGAACACCAAACTGCTGAAGATGTGTTTCTGGAGGAATTTCAGCATGGTCTTGGTATCATTAGTGGGTGTAGCAATTGCTTCTACCCACTTAGATACATGTCCACTGCCACCAGAATGTAAGTGTTTGAGTATGATGGTGGAATGGCCCCATGAAGTCAATTCCCTATACATCAACAATTCTATCTCTAATATCCCTTGTTGAGGCATGGCAATCCGTGAGGCAGGTTACCAGCTCTTTGGCAACTGTCACAGTTACGCACAAACTCTCGGAATCTTTATAGAGAGTAGGCAGTAGAAGCCACACTGGAGGACTTTAGTGGCTGTTCGCTCACTTCCAAAATGTCCTCCATAATGTGATCCATGGCAATGCCATAAGATCTTTCGTGCTTCTTCTCTGGGTACACATCTGCGGATCACTCGTCAGCACATCTCTTAAAGAGATATGGCATCCCAGAGGTAGTCTTTCATTGAAATTAATTGCTGTACTCCTTGGGTATGAACCTCACAGCTTTATAATTTGCAATATCTGCAAACCATGGAGCTTCCTGAATGGCAAAGAGTTGCTCATCTGGGAAAGTCTCAGAGATCTCAGTAGAAGGGAGGGACGCCCCAGCTACTGGCTCTATTCGGGACAGATGATCAGCCACTTGGTTTTCTGTCCCTTTTCTGTCTCTTATTTCTATATCAAACTCTTGCAGAAGCAACACCCATCTGATAAGCCTGGGTTTTGAATCCTGCTTTATGAGTAAGTATTTAAGAGTAGCATGGTCAGTGTACACAATTACCTTTGATCCCACTAGGTAGGATCTAAACTTGTCAATGGCATAAACCACTGCAAGTAACTCTTTCTCTGTGGTTGTGTAGTTCTTTTGTGCGTCATTTAGAACACGGCTGGCATAATAAATGACGTGCAAAAGCTTGTTATGCCTCTGTCCCAACACTGCACCAATGGCATGATCACTGGCATCACACATTAATTCAAATGGCAATGTCCAATCTGGTGCAGAGATAACTGGTGCTGTGACCAGCTTAGCCTTCAGGGTCTCAAATGCCTGCAGACACTCATTATCAAAGATAAATGGAGTGTCAGCAGCTAGCAGATTACTTAGAGGTTTGGCAATTTTTGAAAAATCCTTTATAAACCTTCTGTAGAATCCTGCATGCCCAAGAAAGCTTCTGATTGCCTTAACATTGGCAGGTGGTGGTAATTTTTCAATTACCTCTACCTTTGCCTTATCCACCTCTATTCCCCTGCTTGAAATTTTGTGCCCAAGGACAATTCCTTCAGTCACCATAAAGTGACATTTTCCCAGTTTAAAACCAGGTTAGTCTCTTGGCATCTTTTCAGGACAAGTGATAGGTGGTTAAGACAGGAGCTGAATGAGTCTCCATATACTGAAAAGTCATCCATGAAGACTTCCAGAAATTTCTCTACCATGTCTGAGAAGATAGAGAGCATGCACCTCTGAAAGGTTGCAGGTGCATTGCACAGACCAAAAGGCATTCTCCTATAGGCAAACACGCCAGAAGGGCAGGTGAATGCTGTTTTCTCTTGGTCCTGGGGATCTACTGCAATTTGGTTGTAGCCTGAATAACCATCCAAAAAGCAGTAATAGTCATGACCAGCTAGTCTTTCTAGCATTTGGTCTATGAATGGTAAAGGAAAATGATCCTTTCTGGTGGCTGTATTGAGCCTTCTGTAGTCAATACACATACGCCACCCTGTGACTGTCCTTGTAGGAACCAGTTCATTTTTTTCATTATGAACCACTGTCATGCCTCCCTTTTTGGGAACAACTTGGACAGGGCTCACCCAGGGGCTATCAGAAATAGGATAAATAATCCCAGCCTCCAGTAATTTAGTGACCTCTTTCTGCACCACCTCCTTCATGGCTGGATTTAGCCTCCTCTGTGGTTGAACCACTGGTTTGGCATTATCCTCCAACAGGATCTTGTGCATGCATCTAGCTGGGCTAATACCCTTAAGATCACTTATGGACCACCCAAGAGCTGTCTTGTGTGTCCTAAGCACTTGAATCAGTGCCTCCTCTTCCTGTGGATTTAAAGCAGAGCTTATAATCACTGGAAAAGTGTCACCCTCTCCTAGAAATGCATATTTCAGAGATGGTGGTAGAGGTTTGAGTTCAGGTTTGGGAGGTTTATCCTCCTCCTGAGGAATTTTCGAAAATTCCTTTACTTCCTCTAGTTCTTCTTGATCAGGCTGAGCATCTTTGAAGATGTCCTCAAGCTCTGATTCTAGGCTTTCAGTCATATTGATCTCTTCTACCAGAGAGTCAATAATGTCAGCGCCCATGCAGTCATCTGGTGTGTCTGGATGCTGCATTGCTTTCACAGCATTCAACTTGAACTCATCCTCATTGACTCTCAGGGTTACTTCCCCTTTTTGTACATCAATGAGAGTTCGTCCAGTTGCTAGGAATGGTCTTCCTAGAATGAGAGTTGCACTTTTGTGCTCCTCCATTTCCAGCACCACAAAGTCAGTGGGAAAGGCAAATGGTCCAACCTTGACAATCATGTCCTCTATTATGCCTGATGGGTGTTTAATGGAGCCATCAGCAAGTTGGAGGCATATCCTGGTTGGTTTGACTTCTCCAGCCAACCCAAGCTTTCTGATAGTGGATGCAGGTATTAGATTGATGCTTGCTCCAAGATCACATAGGGCTGTCTTGGTGCAAGCACCTTCTAATGTGCATGGTATTATAAAGCTTCCAGGATCTTGAAGCTTTTCTGGTAAGCTTTTTAGTATGACTGCACTGCATTCTCAGTGAGAAACACTTTTTCAGTTTCTCTCCAATCCTTCTTATGACTTAAGATCTCTTTCATGAACTTAGCATAAGAAGGTATTTGCTCAAGTGCCTCTGCAAAAGGAATCTTTATTTCAAGAGTCCTTAGATAGTCTGCAAAGCGGGCAAATTGCTTATCCTGTTCCGCTTTGCGGAGTTTCTGAGGATAAGGCATCTTGGCTTGATATTCCTCAACCTTAGATGCTGCAGGTTTATTCCTCACAGAAGTGGTTGAAGAAGCCTTGTTAGAGGGATAATTATCAGCACTCTCAGGTGTCTGATCTTCCTTGGGCGTTTGAACGCCAGGAATGGGTGAAGATTGGGCGTTAAACGCCAACTTCTCCCCCTTTTCTGGCGTTTGAACGCCAGAACTGGGCAAGGAATGGGCGTTTAACGCCAACTTTCCTTCCCTTTCTGGCGTTTGAACGCCAATAATATTCCTCTCTGGGCTCTTGTTGTCCTCAGAGGGATTTTGAACAGTGGTTTGGTTATCCTCTGTCAATTGTTCTTTGTTTGCCTTCTTGCTCCTTTGAGCAGTGGTGTTCAGTGTTTTCCCACTCCTTAGTTGAACTGCTTGACATCCTTCTGTTATCTGTTTAGATATTTGCTGTTTTGCTTGATTCAACTGTAGTTCTATGTTCTTGTTAGCAACTTTAGTATCATGGAGCATTTCTTTAAATTCTGCTAACTGTTCTGTCATCAGGAGCAATTGTTGATTAAGCTCATTCATCTGTTCTTGAGGATTAGGATCAGTGACTAATGCCATGACCTCCTCTTTTGGAACGAACTCACTGCTAGAATATAAGTATTGGTTTCTAGCAACAGTGTCTATAAGCTCTTGAGCTTCTTCAATTGTCTTCCTCATGTGTATAGATCCACCAGCTGAGTGGTCTAAAGACATCTGAGCTTTTTCTGTGAGCCCATAGTAGAAGATGTCTAACTGTACCACTCTGAAAACATTTCAGAGGGGCATTTTCTAAGCATACCTCTATACCTCTCCCAGGCATTATAAAGGGATTCATTATCCTCTTGTTTAAAGCCTTGGATGTCCAGCCTTAGCTGTGTCATCCTCTTTGGAGGGTAGAAATGATTCAGGAATTTGTCTGATAACTGTTTCCATGTCTTTATGCTTGCTGTAGGTTGGTTATTCAACCACCTTTTAGCTTGATCTTTTACAGCAAATGGAAACAGTAATAGTCTGTAGACATCCTGATCTACCTCTTTATCATGTACTGTGTCAGCAATTTGTAAGAACTGTGCCAGAAACTCAGTAGGTTCTTCCTGTGGAAGACCGGAATACTGGCAATTTTGCTGCACTATGATAATGAGTTGAGGGTTTAGCTCAAAGCTGCTTGCTTTGATGGGAGGTATACAGATGCTACTCCCATATGCAGCTGTAATGGGGTTAGCATATGACCCCAGAGTCCTCTTGGACTGATTAATTCCACTTAAGTCCATAATGGACAAAAGGGAAATGAGAATGATTGCAGGGAGATAAATTTTGTTTTTTTTTTTTTTGAATTTAAACGAAAAATTAAAATAAAACAAAAGGAAAAAAAATTCGAAAATCAAAAAGAAAACAAGATCAAAACAAATTGAGAACTGAATCAATTAGCTAATTAAAAAGATTTTGAAAACAGCAATTAAAAAGATATGATTGAAAAGTTTTTATGAAAAAGATTTGATTTTTTAAAAAGAGGAAAGAGAAAAACAACAAAAAGACACCAAACTTAAAATTTTTAGAAAATCAAACACTAAATTTTCGAAAATTTTAAAGGAAAAACACAAAGAGGACACCAAACTTAGAATTTTTATGAATCAAAAAGGGACTAAGAACATGCAATTTCGAAAAAAACTAGAAGGAAAACAAAAGCATGCAATGGACACCAAACTTAAAATATGAAACTAGACTCAACTAGAAGACTCTAAACCAACAAAAATAAAACAGTCCTAATCTAAGCAACAAGATAAGCCGTCAGTTGTCCAAACTCGAACAATCCCCGGCAGCGGCGCCAAAAACTTGGTGCACGAAATTGCAATAACACTTTTGCAATCCCACACAACTAACCAGCAAGTGCACTGGGTCGTCCAAGTAATACCTTGCGTGAGCAAGGGTCGATCCCACGGAGATTGTCGGCTTGAAGCAAGCTATGGTTACCTTGTAAATCTTAGTCAGGATATCAGAAATTATCAGGATTAATTGTAAAAAGCAAAAGAACATGAAAAAGGTACTTGTTCTGCAGTAGTGGAGAATAGGCTGAGGCTTTGGAGATGCTCCATCTTCCGAATCTCTGCTTTCCTACTGTCATCTTCATCAAACACGCAAGGCTCCTTCCATGGCAAGCTGTATGTAGGGTTTCACCGTTGTCAGTGACTACCTCCCATCCTCTCAGTGAAAATACGTCCCTGATGCTCTGTCACAGCATAGGCTAATCATCTGTCGGTTCTCGGTCCGGCCGGAATAGAATCCAGTGATTCTTTTGCGTCTGTCACTAACGCCCCACCTTTCGGAGTTTGAAGCACGTCACAGTCATTCAATCATTGAGTCCTACTCAGAATACCACAGACAAGGTTTAGACCTTCCGGACTCTCTTGAATGCCGCCATCAGTTCTAGCTTATACCACGAAGATTCCGATTAAAGAATCCAAGAGACATCTACTTAATCTAAGATAGAATAGAGGTGGTTGTCAAGCACATGTTCATAGTTGAGAATGATGATGAGTGTCACAGGTCATCACATTCATCCGGGTTAAGAGCAAGTGATATCTTAGAATGGAAACAAGCATGATTGAATAAGAAACAGTAGTAATTGCATTAATCCATCAAGATACAGCAGAGCTCCTCACCCCCAACCATGGGGTTTAGAGACTCATGCTGTGGAAGGTACAAGAAACGTGTAAAAAGTGTTATGAGGTCATAAGGTACCGATTACAATGTCAAAAGATCCTATAAATAGTAAACTAGTATCCTAAGGTTTATAGAAATGAGTAAATGACAGAAAAATCCACTTCCGGGCCCACTTGGTGTGTGCTTGGGCTGAGCAATGAAGTAATTTCGTGTAGAGACGTTTTCTGGAGTTAAACGCCAGCTTCCATGCCAGTTTGGGCGTTTAACTCCAAGTTTCATGCCAGTTCCGGCGTTTAACGCTGGAATTTCTGATGCTGATTTGCTACGCCGGTTTGGGCCATCAAATCTTGGGCAAAGTATGGACTATCATATATTGCTGGAAAGCCCAGGATGTCTACTTTCCAATGCCGTTGAGAGCGCGCCATTTGGGCTTCTGTAGCTCCAGAAAATCCACTTCGAGTGCAGGGAGGTCAGAATCCAACAGCATCTGCAGTCCTTTTCAGTCTCTGGATCAGATTTTTGCTCAGAACCTTCAATTTCAGCCAGAAAATACCTGAAATCACAGAAAAACACACAAACTCATAGTAAAGTCCAGAAAAGTGAATTTTTACTAAAAACTAATAAAAATATAATAAAAACTAACTAAAAGATACTAAAAACATACTAAAAACAATGCCAAAAAGCATACAAATTATCCGCTCATCAGTGGAGCACCAAGAACATTCCATCCTCCTCCATGAAATTAGAGAAGATCAAAGAATCATGAGAGAGGAGCAACGAAGACAAGGAAGAGACATTGAAGAGTTCAAGCACTCCATAAGACCTTCAAGAGGAAGAACAAGCCGCCATCACTAAGGTGGACCCGTTCTTTAATCTCCTTGTTCTTTATTTTTCTGTTTTTCGAAAATTATGCTTTATGTTTATCCATGTTTGTGTCTTATGATCATTAGTGTCTATGGCTTAAAGTTATGAATGTCCTATGAATCCATCACCTTTCTTGAATAAAAAATGTTCTTAATTGAAAAAAGAAAAGAATTGCATGAATTTCAGATTTTATAACAGATTAATTATTTTGATGTGGTGGCAATGCTTTTATTTCTGAATGTATGCTTAAACAGTGCATATGTCTTTTGAATTTGTGGTTCATAAATGTTAAAGTTGTTGGCTCTTGAAAGAATGATGAAAAAGGAGACATGTTACTGAGGATCTGAAAAATCACAAAAATGATTCTTGAAGCAAGAAAAAGCAGTGAATACAAAAAAAAAACAAAAAAAAAAGAAGGAGAAAAACGAAAAAAATAGAAAAGAAAAAGTAAGCAGAAAAAGCCAATAGCCCTTTAAACCAAAAGGCAAGGGTAATAAAAAGGATCCAAGGCTTTGAGCATCAGTGGATAGGAGGGCCTACAGGAATAACATCCTGGCCTAAGCGGCTAAACCAAGCTGTCCCTAACCATGTGCTTGTGGCGTGAAGGTGTCAAGTGAAAACTTGAGACTGAGCGGTTAAAGTCGTGATCCAAGGTAAAAAGAGTGTGCTTAAGAACCCTGGACACCTCTAATTGGGGACTCTAGCAAAGCTGAGTCACAATCTGAAAAGGTTCACCCAATTATGTGTCTGTGGCATGTATGTATCCGGTGGTAATACTGGAAGACAGAGTACTTTGGGCCACGGCCAAGACTCATAAAGTAGCTGTGTTCAAGAATCATCATACTTAACTAGGAGAATCAATAACACTATCTGGTTTCTGAGTTCCTAAAGAAGCCAATCATTCTGAATTTCAAAGGATAAAGTGAGATGCCAAAACTATTCAGAGGCAAAAAGCTAAAAGCCCCGCTCATCTAATTAATACTGATCTTCATAGATGTTTTTGGAATTCATTGTATATTCTCTTCTTTTTTATCTTATTTGATTTTCAGTTGCTTGGGGACAAGCAACAATTTAAGTTTGGTGTTGTGATGAGCGGATAATTTGTACGCTTTTTGGCATTGTTTTTAGTATGTTTTTAGTATATTTAGTTGAGTTTTTAGTATATTTTTATTAGTTTTTAGTTAAAATTCACTTTTCTGGACTTTACTATGAGTTTGTGTGTTTTTTTGTGATTTCAGGTATTTTCTGGCTGAAATTGAGGGACCTGAGTAAAAATCTGATTCAGAGACTGAAAAGGACTGCAGATGCTGTTGGATTCTGACCTCCCTGCACTCGAAGTGGATTTTCTGGAGCTACAGAAGCCCAATTGGCGCGCTCTCAACGGCGTTGGAAAGTAGACATCCTGGGCTTTCCAGCAGTATATAATAGTTCATACTTTGCCCAAGATTTGATGGCCCAAACCGGCGTTCAAAGTCACCTTCAGAATTTCCAGCGTTAAACGCCGGAACTGGCACCAAAGTGGGAGTTAAACGCCCAAACTGGCACAAAAGCTGGCGTTTATCTCCAAGAGAAGTCTCTACACGAAAATGCTTCAATGCTCAGCCCAAGCACACACCAAGTGGGCCCGGAAGTGGATTTTTATGTCATTTACTCATCTTTGTAATTCCTAAGCTACTAGTTCCCTATAAATAGGACCTTTTGCTATTGTATTTGATGTCTTGGAATCTTGGTAGCTATCTTTAGTCTTATGCTATCTTAGATTACTGGGGGCTGGCCTCACGGCCATGCCTAGACCTTGTTCTTATGTATTTTCAACGGTGGAGTTTCTACACACCATAGATTAAGGTGTGGAGCTCTGCTGTACCTCGACTATTAATGCAATTACTATTGTTCTTCTATTCAATTTCGCTTGTTCTTGTTCCAAGATATCACTTGTTCTACAACTTGATGAATGTGATGATCCGTGACACTCATCATCATTCTCACCTATGAACGTGTGACTGACAACCACCTCCGTTCTACCTTCGATTGGGTGAATATCTCTTGGATTCCTGATACACGATGCATGGTTGATCGCCTGACAACCGAGCGCTCGCCTGACAACCGAGCCAGCCATTCCGTGAGATCAGAGTCTTCGTGGTATAGGCTAGAACTGATGGCGGCATTCAAGAGAATCCGGAAGGTCTAACCTTATCTGTGGTATTCTGAGTAGGATTCAATGATTGAATGACTGTGACATTCTTCAAACTCGCGATTGTGGGGCGTTAGTGACAGACGCAAAAGAATCACTGGATTCTATTCCGACATGATCGAGAACCGACAGCTGGATAGCCGTGCCGTGACAGGGTGCGTTGAACATTTCCACTGAGAGGATGGGAGGTAGCCACTGACAACGGTGAAACCCTTGCATAATGCTTGCCATGGAAAGGAGTAAGAAGGATTGGATCAAGACAGTAGGAAAGCAGAGAGACGGAAGGGATAAAGCATCTCCATTCGCTTATCTGAAATTCTCACCAATGGAATACATAAGTATCTCTATCTTTATCTTTATGTTTTATTCATATATCACCCATAACCATTTGAGTCTGCCTGACTGAGATTTACAAGGTGACCATAGCTTGCTTCATACCAACAATCTCCGTGGGATCGACCCTTACTCGCGTAAGGTTTATTACTTGGACGACCCAGTGCACTTGCTGGTTAGTTGTGCGAAGTTGTGTTTATGCCATGGTATTGAGCACCAAGTCTTTGGGGCCATTACTAGGGATTATTTGAGTTGTGAAAAGTAGTGATCACAATTTCGCGCTACCAGCAGCGTCTCGATGAATGAATGCAATTGTTTCTATTTCACTCAAACGTGTGTATGGTCCGATCTAAGATGTTTATTCGCGCTTAATTATGAAGGAGGTGATGATCCGTGACACTCATCACCTCCCTCAATCTATGAACGTGTGCCTGACAAACACCTCCGTTCTACACCAGACTGAATGAGCTTCTCTTAGATTCCTTAATCGGAATCTCTGCGGTATAAGCTAGAATTGATGGCGGCCACTCTTGAGAATCCGGAAGGTCTAAACCTTGTCTGTGGTATTCCGAGTAGGATTCAAGGATTGAATGGCTGTGACGTGCTTCAAACTCGCGATTGCTGGGCGTGATGACAAACGCAAAAGGATCAATGGATCCTATTCCAACATGATCGAGAACCAACAATTGATTAGCCGTGCTGTGACAGAGCATAGGAACGTTTTCACTGAGAGGATGGGAGGTAGCCACTGACAATGGTGACACCCTACATACAGCTTGCCGTAGACGTGCTTTACAAACAATTGAGTTGAATGTTATATTGCAGAAATTCAGAGGACAAAGCATCTCCAAACTCCAACATATTTCTCATTATTGCACAACAAGTAACGATTTTATTTTCTTTTATTTTTTTCAATCTAATAATTCCAACTGATAATTTTAATTAATATCCTGACTAAGATTAATAAAATAAACATAGCTCGTTTCAACAAAAATAATCTTCGTGGGATCGACCCTTACTCACGTAAGGTATTACTTGGACGACCCAGTGCACTTGCTGGTTAGTTGTGCGGATTGCAAAAAGTGTGATTGCAATTTCATGCACCAGCGTCAGCTCGGGCATTTTGCTCATGAGGTATGTGATGGATCCTATATTCCCCGAGTTGTCCGAGCTGTTCTTTTGTTTTATCCAAATATTTTTTCATGGTCGGATCTTTGGCTTGGTAGCTTCCTGTTATTTGTGAGGTGATGACTTGTGAGTCACTGTAAATGTTGAGTTTTCGAGCTCCAACCTCCCTAGCCAGCTTTAGACCAGCTAATAGTGCTTCGTATTCTGCCTGGTTGTTTGAGGCCAGGAATTCGAATTTAAGGGAGAGCTCAAGTTGAGTTCCTTGGTTGCTTTCAATTATCACACCCGCACCGCTTCCTGTTTTATTCGAGGATCCGTCTACGTATATGTTCCATTCTATGGGGATTTTCGGGATGTCTGTAAATTCTACGATGAAGTCGGCCAGGTGTTGTGATTTGATTGCTGTACGCGCCTCGTATTGGAGGTCGAATTCGGACAACTCGATTGCCCATTGTAGGATTCTTCCTGCTAGATCTATTTTCTGCAATATCCCTTTTATGGGTTGGTTGGTTCGAACTTTAATGGTATGTGCTTGGAAATATGGGCGAAGCCGCTGGGATGTGAGGATCAGAGCGTAGGCAAACTTTTCTATTTTCTGGTAGTTCAGCTCGGATCCCTGTAGTGCTTTGCTAACAAAGTAGACGGGTTTTTGCCCATGTTCGTCTTCTCTGACTAGTGCTGAGGCTATTGCCCGGCTCCCTACTGCGAGATATAATATGAGCGGTTCTCCTTCTCGTGGCCGAGATAGGATAGGTGGCCGTCCTAAGAACTCCTTGAAGTGTAGGAAGGCTTGCTCACATTCTGTCATCCATTCGAACTGTTTTCCCTTTCTTAAAGTAGCATATAAGGGAAGAGATCTTATCGCAGCTCCTGCTAAGAATCGGGATAGAGCGGCCAACCTCCCATTGAGTTGTTGTACTTCTTTGATACAGGTTGGGCTCTTCATGTTGAGTATGGCTCGACACTTGTCTGGATTTGCTTCAATCCCCCTTTGTGTGAGCATGAAGCCCAAGAATTTGCCGACTTCTACTGCGAAGGTGCATTTTGCGGGATTGAGCCGCATGTTGTGTTTCCTGATAGTGTAAAACACTTGAGCCAGGTCGGATAACAATGTATCTTCGCTTTGTGTCTTTATCAACAAATCGTCTACGTAAACTTCCATGATTTTTTCGATGTGATCTGAGAAAACATTATTCATTAGCCTTTGATAAGTAGCTCCTGCATTCTTGAGACCAAAAGGCATCACTATGTAACAGTAGTTTGCTTTCGGTGTTAGGAACGAGGTTTTTTCCTGATCTGGTGGATACATGGGGATTTGATTGTACCTTGAATATGCGTCCATGAATGAGAGATACTTATATCCTGATGAAGCATCCACTAGAGCGTCGATGCTTGGGAGTGGGTAGGGGTCTTTTGGGCAGGCTTTGTTGAGATCGGTGTAGTCGGTGCACATTCGCCACTTCCCATTTGACTTTTTCACTAAGACGACGTTTGCTAGCCATAGTGGATATTTGACTTCCCTTATGAACCCGACCTCAAGTAGCGCTTGTACTTGTTCTTCTACAGCCTGAGCTCGTTCTGGTCCAAGTTTTCTTCGTCTTTGTTGTACCGGCCGGGATCCCGGATAGACTGCCAATTTGTGGCTCATTAGTTCGGGATCAATACCTGGCATGTCGGCAGCTTTCCATGCGAAGAGATCAACATTATCTCGTAGGAATCGTATTAGTGATTCCTTTACGTCTCCTTTCAGGATCGTGCCAATATTAGTTGTTTTATCCGAGGTGTCTCCGATCTGGATTCTTTCTATTTCTCCTTCGGGTTATAGTCAGAATTCTTCACGCCTCTGAACTCCACCGAGCTCGATTGTGTGGAACTCTCCTCCTTCACCTCGGAGGTTTAGGCTTTCGTTGTAACAGCGACGTGCCATTTTTTGATCTGCCTTTATCATAGCTATCCTTTCCGCAGTTGGGAATTTCATACATAGATGTGGGGTTGGAACTATTGCGCCGAGTTGATTTAACGTTGTCCGACCTATTAAGGCATTGTAGGCTGAGCTTACGTCGACCACGATGTAATCTATCTTGAGTCAATGCTATTCTTTTATGATACCTATATTCTTTTTGTATTGACATGAACTTACACTGTCTTTCATTACACACACTCCTCCCCTTTGTTGTAAATTTTGCACCACTGGTATGCCATGTGCTTCTATTATTTTCTCACTTGCATGTTGTAGCTACCATGTAATTGAGATCCCCATTATTTGGCATTAACCCACCCATACTTTATTTATTTTCTTCTCTTTATTCCTGGGTTACTTTTCTTCTTTTTTCTCTTCTTTCAGGATGGCCACCGAGGAAGGTAAACGGAAAACCTTTACATGGGCAACAAACAAGTTCCATCTGCACAATCTTTGGAGAAAAGCATCAGTATAGCAACACGTCCACTTGCACATCTCAGCATGCACCGAGGACGGTGAAATCTTTAAGTGTGGGGAGATCGATACCGATCTCCGTGGGTTTGTTATTTTCTTCCCAATACCAATGTCTTATTTTCTTTATTAGTTCATTGTTGCATTTACATGTTTGATTGCATATTTTCTTGATTTTGTGCATATTTTACCATTGCTTGGTTAAAGTAATGAGTTTCTTTTCAAGACCCTTTTTATAATATTTCACTAATTTAAATTGAAAATTTTGTGTTAAACTTGTTTGAAGATTGTATTTGGAACATGGTTTAGAGCTAAAGAACACACAACCCGTGAGATTTGAGCTTAATTACATGGTTACATTATTTAACCATAAAAATTTATTCTTGTGTGTTTACTTCTCTATGATTGTAATCTATATTTTGTTCCATCCTAGATGTCCAATGTTTAGTGTATTTATATGCTTGCATATGCTTGAGGCCATCATTTGTTATTAGCTCACTTATCCCAAATAGCCTACCATTCCACTTATCTTTGTTAGTCACTTTGAGCCTTTTAATCCCCATTTGTTCTGTATTTTACCACATCACTAGTCTTAAGCAGAAAAATAATTAATTATCCCCTTGAATCTTTGGTTAACTTAAGATAGAGATTGTGTGTCAACTAAGTGTGGGGAAACTGTGGGAAACCTGGGTTAATAGGGAATGTGTTATGTTTCTACTTTATTTAAATATTGGAAATTTGGGTGCCTACTCATGTGAGACCAGAAAAATTCAAAAAAATCCATATGCATTGATATGTTATGTTTACTTTTATATTTTCAAAAAAAAAAAGAAAAAGAAAAAAAAAATATATATATATATACATATAATAAATAAATAAATAAATAAATAGGGGACAAATTATTACCCCAATATTAAGTTTAATGAAAGGTCAATGCATATGTGATAAAACCAAAAGAAATATTTGGTACATGAATATGTGATACAAAAGTGGGAATTATGGGTAGCTAGGCATGATTTTAGAGTTACATAGAATATGTGTGTGTTAGGTAAAAGCTTAGGATAGTCAAAGATTCATATTATAGCTCACTTAGCCATACATATATCCTCACCCTTACCTTAGCCCCATTACAACCCTAAAAAGACCTCATGATGTTTGTACTGGTACATTAAATACTTATTGATTGGTTAGGTGAAGAACAAAGTTTAGAAAGCATGACTAGAGAAGACTAGAGTGGATTACCCTATACACTTGAGTGATTAGAGTGCATATACACCATCAGTGAGGGTTCAATGCTTAATTCTATGTTCCCTGCTTTCATGAGCTATCTTCTTACAAGTTTACTTGTCTTTTATTGTATGATTTGAATTAGTGGAATCTGATCTATTTTTATCTTGAAAAACTTGTTTACTTTTGACCAAGTAGATAGAACCATCTTAGCATATAGTTGATTCATATATAGGTTGCATTTTCATGAGTCTTACTTTCCCCCATTCATTTCTTTTGTCTCCTTGAGCTTAGCATGAGGACATGCTAATGTTTAAGTGTGGGGAGATTGATAAACCACTATTTATGGTTTATCTTATGCTAATTTGAGTGGTTTTTATCAAGCATTTGCATACTTATTCATACTATTTGTATGGTTTTACATTTTCCCTTCCTAACTTTATGCTATGATTGAGAACATGCTTCTTTGGCCTTAAATTTGCTATGTTTAAATATCCTCTTATTATCATTTAATGTCGTGATATGTGTGTTAAGTGTTTTCAGAGATTACAGGGCAGGAATGGCTTAGAGGTTGGAAAGGAAGCATGCAAAAGTGGAAGGAATACAAGAAACTGAAGGAACTGCTAAAGCTGTCCAGCCTGACCTCTTAGTACTAAATCGACCATAACTTGAGCTACAGAGGTCCAAATGACGCGGTTTTAGTTGCGTTGCAAAGCTAACATCCAAGGCTTCACAAAGATATATAATTTTTCATAGCTGCTCTGAATATAGACAACGCGCACGCGTGGATCACGCGCACACGTGACTTGGAGAAAACTCAATCTATGCGTATGCATGGACGTCGCGTACGCGTGACTTTGACACGTGCTGGACGTACTGAGCTATTTTTGACCCAGTTTTCACCCCAAAAAACACAGATTAGAGGCTATAAAGTGGGGGAATGCATCCATTCATAGAGACAACATTCATAATTCACACAATTTTAGGTTTTAGATGTAGTTTTCTAGAGAGAGAGGCTCTCTCCTATCTCTTAGGATTTAGGATTTATTATTTCTCTTAGGTTAGGTTTACTTCTTCTTCATTCCAGGTTCAATGTTTTTTTAATTTAGTTTTTCTTCTACTTTTATCTATTCTATGACTTTAGTTCGTTTATTTTCCCAATTTGATTTATGAACTCCATGTTAGATTTGATTCTCTTTATTTAATGCAATTTGAGGTATTTTAGATTTATTATTGCTTTTTTCTATTTATGATATAAATAATTTGGATTTTTCCTCCCTTTGCTTTGGTTGAGTAATTGGTGACACTTAAGTTATCAAACTCAGCTGTTGATTGAAAATTGGGATTTGCTAATTGATTTGGATCCCTCTAAAGCTAGTCTTTCCATAGGAGTTGACTAGGACTTCAGGAATCAAATTGATTAGTCCACTTGATTTTCCTTTATTTAGTAAGGGTTAACTAAGTATGAGCAATAAACAATTTTCGTCACACCTGATAAGGATAACTAGGATGGGATTTCCAGTTCTTATACCTTGCAATGGTTTTCATGATAATTAGTTTACTTTATTGCCAGTTTATTTTCCTGTTCCCTATTTCAAAAATCCAAAAATATACATGTTTCCATAACCAATAATAAATACACCTCCCTGCAATTCCTTGAGAGACGATCCGAGGTTTCAATACTTCGGTTATAAATTTTATTGGGTTTGCTTTAGTGACAACCAAAACTTTTGTACGAAAGGGTACTCTGTTGGTTTAGGAACTATACTTACAACGTGATTATTTCTATGAAATTTTTTACTGGCAAAAGTTCTCTCGTCACTCAACAACGAGACAGAAAAAAAGAAAAAACCGACGTCACAGCAACAAACAAGAAGATGCAACACTAATAGTATGAGTGTAGCATAAATGGATAAAAACCTAAGAATAACCTATGTAACCATTTTTTTCTTTCTGTTAGGGTCTTTGATTGGCCCATACCTGAAAATATACCCTTTTCTATTAGTCCCGAAACATATGGAATTTGCCAATTTCGTAAAGAAAGAAAAAAACTGAATATTTATCTTTTTTATAATAGCCGTGTAATCAATAATAAATGGGAGACAACTGGAGAGGATTCGGAGCATAAGCCTTCCACCAAAAATTATAATAGAGCTAAGGAGAAACTCTGACACATCAAACTAAGTTTCTTAGCAACCGTTCCAATTTGGGGAGGGTGGAGAAAGGCACCTAGCAAATCGAGGTGTCTCTTTGTTGCCGGTGTAGGTCTAATGGAGTCGGTTGGCCATGGACGTCGTCATCTAAGAATTATGACGGCTTTATGGAGACAGGGGTTCTTCTCCAGAATCGGTTTTGCATTTGGAGTTTGCCGGCCAATAACGGCGATGGACAAGAGTCTCCCTTTTCCATGGCAGCAATTTCTCGGACTTGGAAGATCATTCATGGCAGAGGCGAAAGGGAGTGGGTTTAAGAGCGTCTAAATTTGTCGTCGGCTAGAATAATAGTGGAAGCACCGCCAGCAAAGAGTGAAGATGTTTGAAGACATCACATCAGTAATAACAGAGTAATGGAGGAGTTCTATCAAGTTTTTCTGAGTACTTTTATGGTGTAAAGACCATCTTGTGTTGAATGAGGAGATTATTTTTTTTTCTTTTTGTTTGGTCTATGCCAATTTGTTTGTTCAGCCTATGACAAAAAAGAAGAAAATAATAACAATAATAAATAAATTTAATTTACCTGATAACTTTTGATAGTAGACTAACTTTTAATTTAAAGAGTGATGCACTCACTACTTTGTCCTTAGTGCACTAGCTTTCGTTATTAAATATTAAATTAGGATAATTATACAAAGAGAGAGAGAGAGCGCTCTGTCACGGTAAATTTTAAAAAGTTAGATTTAACGACATTTGTCACGGCCTTGGACACACTCCAATGCTACCGTCCCGTCACTCGGACTTACTCAACCTCTTGAGTTAAGACTAAGTCAGCCTAACCCCTCAATATTTAGCAAGATGATGCCAGGGCATTTTGGCCAGTTTCACTGACCTTTTCTTTACTGTTTTTAGGTAATTTCATGCATTTTCTTAGGAAATAAGTTAGTTTTGGGCAGATATTCACTCAGACCTTGATTCAAGCATACATTGTGCATTTTATATTATTTCATGTGGATTTTGCATGATTTTAATGACAAAATTGTATATAGCATTACTCATGACTTGGACTAGAACTTTGATGCACTCTATTGCTTGATTTCAGGACCAAAGGAAGCAAGGAATGGGAGGTAACTTGCAAAGTTAAGGAGAAAAGTGATTGCCAAAAACACTCTCAAAAGCCATCAATGCCCACGTTAAAGAGTCACGTTAACGTAAACTCTAACGTGGAGAAGAAAAGTTGAGCCAACGTTAGTGACACTCAACATTGTCACTAACGTTGGCAATTGCTCACAAATGGCCATGTTAGAAGCCACGTTAACCTAGTTAACGTGGCCTCTAACGTTAAAGGGGGAAAAGAAGCCAACGTTAGTGACACTCAACATTGTCACTAACGTTGGCCTAAGGTGCAAAGAGCCACGTTAACTCCCACGTTAACTTGGTTAACGTGGGAGCTAACGTAAGAGATGGAGAGTTGTCGACAACGTTAGTGACACTCAACATTGTCACTAACGTTGGAGCAACCACACAACCCCCAAGAGCCACGTTAACTTCCACGTTAACTTGGTTAACGTGGAAGCTAACGATGAGGAATGAAGAATGAGCCAACGTTAGTGACACTCAACATTGTCACTAACGTTGGGATGGCTAAGAATGGCCACGTTAGAAGCCACGTTAACCTAGTTAACGTGGACTCTAACGTGAGACCTAGGGACACACTTGAACGTTAGTGACAATGTTGAGTGTCACTAACGTTCTCGAAGGCTAACAAGGCAACGATAAAAGCCACGTTAACCCAGTTAACGTGGGCTTTAACATGAGGCAAAGGGGTGCATGGCAACGTTAGTGACAATGTTAAGTGTCACTAACGTTCTCGAACTTGTATTTTCACTAAATGATAAAAACCCCTAACGTCTTGAGCTAAAGTCTATGCCCACTTCACACTATCTCTCTGCAAGTAAGCCAAGCCCAATTGAAGAAAGGAACTGCTTTAAGCTCAAAGATCCAGAGGCCCAAGACTTGAAGAGCTAACTAGAAGCTGAGAAGAGTAGTATATATAGGAGTAGTTTTGAAAGAGAGAAATCTTTTGGGAAGGAGCTAGGACAGAGAACTACTCTTTGTATTTACTTTCTTTGTACTTCTAGCTTTATCATGTATTCTCCATCTTTGATTTTGATTTCTAGAGCTATGAACAACTAAAACCTTTTTATTGGGTTAAGGAGCTCTGTTGTAATTTGATAGATCAATACTAATTTTCTTATTCTTCTTCTATCTTTCCTTTTGATTTTACTTGAAAACTTTCGATCTTCATCCAATTGGATAGTTATCTTGGAAAAGAAGCTATTCAAACATGGATCTCTTTGGATCCTTGAAAGAGGAATGAAGAGATTAGCTAGAAATGCTTTCTCATGCAGGACCAAATTGAGTGTGGATGGGTATGTGGCTATAACCCTCTAAGCATTTGATTTGGAAAGTGCATGTGGTATAATCAGTGACCACACTTCATCTCTTCTCATGAGCAATTGACCAAGGAATTGGCTATTGATCAAGATTTGAGAGACCCCATTTCTGATCTTACCCATTCTCTTTATTTTCTGCAATTTACTTTTATGAGCAATTCCCCCATTCCCATTTACAATTCTGCTATTTACTTTCAATCATTTACTTTCTCGCCATTTTAATTTCTGCAATTATCAACTCTATTCATGGATTCGCTCAACTAGATCATTCCTTTAATTAAAGTTGCTTGATCAATCAATCCTTGTGGGATTCGACCTCACTCTATTGTGAGTTTTTACTTGACGACAAATTCGGTACACTTGCCGAATGGGAATTTGTTGAGAGACAAGTTTTACCCCGATCAAGTTTATGGCGCCGTTGCCGGGGATTGATTGTGCATCGACAATTATTACATTAGAGGATCACTAGATTGAGCAATTGTATTTTGTTTGATTTAATTTTCTGTTTGGTTAATTTGCTTTCCGTCTTAGTTTAATTTTTCCCCTCCCCTGTTTTTGAGTTTTTCTTTGCTATTTACAATTCAGTTCACTAACCCACTAACTGTTTGATATATTGCATCACTGACACTAACAAGCTATTCTAACAAGATACTTTCTGCATTGCTTTTCTTGCTTGTAATCTGTTGGTTGTATGACAGGGAGAAGAAGCGGAGCTTCAACTTCCTTTGATTCTGAACCTGAGAGAACCTTCTTAAGATTAAGAAGGGAGGCAAAAGAAAAACGTGTAGTGGGTGCTGAAGAAGAGGAGGAACACTGTGAAGAATACTTTGAAACAACCATGGAAGACCATCGTGAGGAAGAGGTGCACAACCATGGTGGAGGAGGTAGAGCAAATCCTGGTGGGGAAGATAGAAGAGTCTTGGGCTCTTACATCAACCCAAACCCAGGGAATTGCGGAAGTAGTATCCAAAAACCAACCATCCATGCCAACAACTTTGAACTAAAGCCACAGCTCATCACCCTTGTTCAGAACAATTGCTCGTTCGGAGGAGGTGTCCAAGAAGACCCCAACCAACACTTAAACACCTTCCTGAGAATATGTGACACAGTGAAGTCCAATGGCGTTCAACCAGACGTCTATAGACTGTTGTTGTTCCCATTCTCTCTCAGAGACAAGGCAACCAAGTGGTTGGAGTCTTTTCCAAAGGAGAGCTTGACAACTTGGGATGATGTTATGAACAAGTTCTTAGCAAGATTTTACCCCCCTCAACGAGTTAATCGGCTGAGAGCTGAGGTCCAAACTTTCAGGCAACAAGATGGTGAGACTCTATATGAAGCATGTGAGAGGTTTAAAGACCTAACAAGGAGATGTCCATCTGATATGTTCAATGAATGGGTGCAGCTGCACATCTTCTATGAAGGACTGTCATATGAATCTAAGAAGGTCGTAGACCATTCATCCGGAGGTTCTTTGAACAAGAAGAAGACCATTGAGGAAGCCATAGATGTCATTGAAACTGTAGTTGAGAATGACTACTTCTATGCTTCCGAAAGAAGGAACACTAGAGGGGTAATGGAGCTGAACAATGTAGATGCTCTGCTTGCTCAAAACAAGCTCATCACCAAGCAGCTAGCTGACCTCACCAAGAAAATGGAGAGAAGTCAAGTGGCAGCAATCACCACTTCAACTCAAGAGGAAGCAAGTGAAGAGGAAGAAGGCACTCAGGAGCAAGCCAACTACATTGGGAATTCACCTAGATACAACCATGATCCATACTCCAAGACCTACAACCTTGGATGGAGGAATCACCCAAACTTTGGGTGGGGGAATCAACAAGACCAAGGCCAAGATCAGAGACGTCACAACCCTAACAACACAGCTCCCCAACAATTCACACAGAGGACATACCAACAAAACCACAGCAATACATCTCACTCTTCTACCTCTACCCCCAACATACCATCATTTGATGACAGAATCTCAAAGATTGAAACCTTACTTGAAAGCATATGCAAAGACATTCAAGACAATAAGGTGTTCAAAGAGGAGGTGAGAGCCAGTATGAAAAAGCTGGAATCCCAAGTGGGATATTTGTCTGAGAAGATGCTCAGACCCACTGATAGCTTTCCAAGTGACACGGAGAAAAATCCGAGAGGTGAAGCGAAGAAAGTAAGATGGGAAGACTGCAATATGGTCACTACAAATGACAAGGGGACTGAAGACAAGCCAAGCAAGCTGTCAGAACAACCTAAAAATACCTTAGTAGAGAAGGAGAAGAAAGACCAATAAGAACTAGAAATCTCACAACAGGAGCTGCTGAGACTATATGCACCATTTCCTCAACTGCTAAAGGGTGCTGTGGGAAAGAGAATGTACTCAAGGTTCTTAGACTCGTTTGCATCTTTGAATGTGAACATACCATTCATCAAGGTCATTCAGCAAATGCCAGCATTCATCAAGTATATGAAGGAACTACTTCCCAGGAAGAGCTCACTCAAGGGGGGCCAGACTATAGTGATGAACAAGGATTGCAGCACCCTCATTCAAACACAATTTCCTGCGAAAAGAAAAGACCCAGGGAGTTTTCATGTCCCTTGTGCTATAGGGGAAACAAATTTTGATAGAGCACTTTACGATTTGGGAGCAAGCATCAACTTAATACCCCTATCCCTGGTAAAAAAGCTGCAGATCAATGAGATACTACCTACAGATGTAGTCATAAGGCTGGCTAACAAGACTCAAAAGCAAGCAGTAGGAATGGTGGAAAACGTGTTGCTCAAAGTTGGAAAATACTTTCTCCCAACAGACTTTGTCATCCTGGACATGGAAGAGAGTCACCTGCACCCAATCATATTGGGGAGACCATTTCTAGCTACTGCTAGAGCACTCATAGATGTGGAGAAAGGAGAGCTAATATTAAGGATCCATGATGAACAACTGAGCTTCAGTGTTTTCGAACTCTCACTGGAAAAAGATGAAGAGGATAAAGAATCGAGCAAAGGGCATCATGAGATACTAAAGGAAGAAGCAAGCACTGAAGCACAACCAGCTCATCCTGAGATTCACTGGGTTGATGGACAAGGCCAGCAGCAAGTGCCACAGGTCAAGGAAAAATTGGAGGAACCTAAGCCACCAGAAGTTTGTGAGGACATTAACAAAAGCTCATCAAAGAAGGTGGCCACCAGGAGTAAGAAAACAGCACTAGGGGCAAAGAAGAAGGTACCAAGGAGGTGGCGGAACAAGAAGATTCCTACGGAAGATTTCTCTCCAGGGGATAAAGTAATCTCAGCCTACTTCACAGATATCCCCCCTAATCTCCCCACTGTACCATCTCAACTACCTAAGGTCTTCACCATCAACAGAGTTCTCTCCTTGGAGCATGTAGAGATCATTGATACAACCAATGGATACAAGTCCACTGCCAGAGGAGAAGACTTCAAGCATTACCAACCACCATAATAAGGGGGTAACGTCAAGCTAGTGACGCTAAAGAAGCGCTTCATGGGAGGCAACCCATGTTTACATGCTTTCAGAAATAGTGAATAAATCAATATTCATGAATTCCAACCAAAAATTGACAAACACGTGTGAAATTTTTATATGCAGAATATAGTAAAGAACAAGTTTGGTGTTCAAAGCTTTATTCTTAAAGCTTTGAACACAACTTTTCATCACAGTGCTCCAAACTAAGTTTGGTGTCACCCTATGGTGCCACCAATTTGCATATGAAGATACACAGTTAGTCAGTTAGTAGAATTCAGGAATAAACAAATTCTTTTATTATTCAAGCTGTAGATGTTAAAGCATTTTTGTTTCCTTTATAAAAGTAGTTCTTACTCTTCTTATTTCATCTTTATAGGGAAAAGAAAGGAGCATTGAGGAGATTGATAGGATAAGTGAAAAGAAATGGTTCAGCACTTTATGAAGAGATACACACACACGTGACTCAAGGAAGAATGCATTGGAAAATGTTGCCATGCAACATGGAAGAAAGAGGAAACTTGATGACCGAACCAATAACCACAATCAAGTGATGATCCTTGTCCTCTCTTTGTATACAACCCCATCCATCCATCAAGGAAACATTCGTGCAATCCACACCCTTCATGCACTCATGATTTCTCCTATATAAGTGAACCTTAGTGCACGCTCACTCCTTACATTCAAACCCCCACTCTCTACACTTCTGTTGGCACACTAAACCCTTCATCACGCATTGTTTTAACCAACCCACTCTTTATCTATCCGAAGCCTCAACCCACCTCAAAACAACAACTCAAGTCATGGCATCATCAAGCTCAAAGAGGCAAAAGAGAAAGGAACCCATGGAGAGTGTTCCCTTTGACGAGAAGAGATTCAAAACTACCTTTCATGAATGAGAATTCGAGCGGATAAGGGCCAGAAAGATATTGCCAGAGTTAATCTTCCAAATCAATGCCAATGAATCACCACAGATTTTGAGGAAAATCGAACAGAGAGGGTGGCAATTGCTCACCAGTCCAGAGGGTAAGATCAATGGCAACCTCATCAAAGAGTTTTATGGAAATGTAGTTAGAGAGGAGAAGACCAAAGCCCCAACTTACAAAAGCTATGTGAGAGGAAGGGAGGTCGACTTCAGCCCAAGTGCCATAATAAGAGCTCTTCAATTGAAATTCCATCATTTTGACGAGGAGAGTTATCAGTCAAGGATAAGTAGAAGCCCTGATAAGGATGAGCTCTCAGAGATAGCGTCAGATATCTGTGTGATAGCAGCTGATTGGGAGAGGTACTCAAATGAGAGACCAAAATTCATAAAAAGGGGAGACCTTCATCCTGAGGCCAAGGGGTGGTTCGAGCTTGTAAGAAGGTCCATCCTACCGGCTGCTAATAATTCAGAAGTTAACATCAACCGAGCCACTATGGTGCAATGCTTAGTACTAGGTGGGGAAATCAATGTGCATGAGCTTATTGCCGAAGGAATTCAAGAGTCGGCTGAGAAAGTTGATTCGGGTGCCAGGCTTTGGTACCCCAGCACAATTCTCCGCTTGTGCAACAAGGCTAAGGTAGTATTTGAGGACAGCAGTCCAGACTGGGTGAACCCAGGGAAGCCGGTCACGCGTGAGCGCATGGTCCACACCTCACTTGCTCAACAACTAAGCAGGCCACATATAGGAAGGCACAGAGCCCAGGAAGAAATTCATCAAGAGGAGTATCATCAGGAAGATTACCAACAAGAAGAGCAACACAACCCAGCCAACTTCAATATGAGTCATATCTTACATGTCATTGAGGATTTGGAGATGAAACATATGGAGGGACAAGAGCAAATACTTGCCATGCAGTCCAAATGGATGAAGCAACAAGAAGAGTGGCAGAAACAACACATGGAGCAGCAACAGGAGCAATATTCACAACTCACTCAAGCCCTACACCAAGTAACAAAGAGGCAAGAGCATCAAGACAAACGCCTTCAAGAGCTCAACCAGCGGCAATGAGCTCAGATGAAATCATTTAATGAGTTTAGCGTGCTGAATAAAGGAAGACAGTTGCATAGAGAGGAATTCAGTGTAAACACTCAAGCCAGATTGAGCTATATGTCTGATAATATGCACCACCTACATTATGTCATTCCCACATATGAGGAGGTCCAAAAAGAGTTTGTTGAACGAGAAGAAGGGAAGGTGAAACAGCAGAAGGAAACTCTGAAGAAAAAAATGGAAGATGCTGGCTTCTGGAAGAAACTACTTGGAAAAAGCAAAGGGAGTGGGAGCACAAGCACTCAAGAAAAGCACCAAGAGGACAAGCATGGAGGGGAGCATGAGCAACCACATGAGTAAAAGGTGGTGGAGCTCCTTTCTTGTTTTTTTTAGTTTATATTATCAATAAGGAGGATCTTGTATGAAATAGGACATGCCTCCATATTAGCTAGACAACTTTCAATTATGCATTCTGAATTTTATGATTAAGAAGTCAATGCTTGCTAGCCTTTATGTTACTGCATTCGTATCTTTACTTATTGTATGTTTGTCCTTAGAATCAAATGAAGAGAGAATGTTTATGTTTTGAAAGACCAGAGTAGAGTTCATAATGTGGAAGTGCATTCATGAATCTTTGGGGGTAGTCATAAGTTAGCTAAGTTGGTTCAACCACAAGGTTAGGATGACAACTATCTATCCTGAATGCTTTACTTTTGATATACCTATGAGACTAAGATAACAACAAGATCCTAGTAAGAGAAAAGGGAAAGAACAATGGAAGTGGAAAACAAAAGAAAAAGAGTAAGCAATAAGGCTAGGCACCAATGGTTTACCTTAAGACATGTGTCTGTGGTGCTCCTGTGTGAGGGATCTACTTGGATGAATAAGCTCTTTAGGGTGCTTCATCACCTGGTAACTTGGGTTAACTAACCCGGGATTATCAGCTGAAAATCCACTATCAAGAGTAACCCTCACCACAGAGCATTTAGTAACCCAAAGAGGTGCTGGACACCAAGGTCTGAAGGAAAGAAAATAAATAAACTATATGCATGTGGTGTGTATGTATGGGGGAGAGACTTGAGTAAGTAAGTCCTTAGGGGTGCTTCAACACCTAGCACCTTGAACCAACTGGTTCGGGAGTGTTGGCTGAAAGCTTATCCTAAAGAGTTGCCCCCTTACAAAACACTTAGCCTAAATAACACAAACAGCCCTTGAAATAACAATAAAAGGATCAATAAATAAAGGTCTCATGGGATATAACAAAGTGAATATTTTAGGAGATGATAAAGGTCTGAAAGCCAGTAGTGGAATGAACCTAAGTTGCTATGCATGAAACCACCATAAAATCAGTAATATGACTTCCACAAGAATGACTCATTTCTCTGGAGATTCCATTCATCATTCTCTTGTTCCAGTACTTGCTTAGGGACAAGCAAGCTTTAAGTTTGGTGTTGTGATGCCAGGGTATTTTGGCCAGTTCCACTGACCTTTTCTTTACTGTTTTTAGGTAATTTCATGCATTTTCTTAGGAAATAAGTTAGTTTTGGGCAGATATTCACTCAGACCTTGATTCAAGCATACATTGTGCATTTTACATTATTTCATGTGGATTTTGCATGATTTTAATGACAAAATTGTATATAGCATTACTCATGACTTGGACTAGAACTTTGATGCACTCTATTGCTTGATTTCAGGACCAAAGGAAGCAAGGAATGGGAGGTAACTTGCAAAGTTAAGGAGAAAAGTGATTGCCAAAAACACTCTCAAAAGCCATCAATGCCCATGTTAAAGAGTCACGTTAACGTAAACTCTAACGTGGAGAAGAAAAGTTGAGCCAACGTTAGTGACACTCAACATTGTCACTAACGTTGGCAATTGCTCACAAATGGCCACGTTAGAAGCCACGTTAACCACGTTAACCTAGTTAACGTGGCCTCTAACGTTAAAGGGGGAAAAGAAGCCAACGTTAGTGACACTCAACATTGTCACTAACGTTGGCCTAAGGTGCAAAGAGCCACGTTAACTCCCACGTTAACTTGGTTAACGTGGGAGCTAACGTAAGAGATGGAGAGTTGTCGACAACGTTAGTGACACTCAACATTGTCACTAACGTTGGAGCAACCACACAACCCCCAAGAGCCACGTTAACTTCCACGTTAACCAAGTTAACGTGGAAGCTAACGATGAGGAATGAAGAATGAGCCAACGTTAGTGACACTCAACATTGTCACTAACGTTAGGATGGCTAAGAATGGTCACGTTAGAAGCCACGTTAACCTAGTTAACGTGGACTCTAACGTGAGACCTAGGGACACACTTGAACGTTAGTGACAATGTTGAGTGTCACTAACGTTCTCGAAGGCTAACAAGGCAACGATAAAAGCCACGTTAACCCAGTTAACGTGGGCTTTAACATGAGGCAAAGGGGTGCATGGCAACGTTAGTGACAATGTTAAGTGTCACTAACGTTCTCGAACTTGTATTTTCACTAAATGATAAAAACCCCTAACGTCTTGAGCTAAAGTCTATGCCCACTTCACACTATCTCTCTGCAAGTAAGCCAAGCCCAATTGAAGAAAGGAACTGCTTTAAGCTCAAAGATCCAGAGGCCCAAGACTTGAAGAGCTAACTAGAAGCTGAGAAGAGTAGTATATATATGAGTAGTTTTGAAAGAGAGAAATCTTTTAGGAAGGAGCTAGGACAGAGAACTACTCTTTGTATTTACTTTCTTTGTACTTCTAGCTTTATCATGTATTCTCCATCTTTGATTTTGATTTCTAGAGCTATGAACAACTAAAAACCTTTTATTGGGTTAAGGAGCTCTGTTGTAATTTGATAGATCAATACTAATTTTCTTATTCTTCTTCTATCTTTCCTTTTGATTTTACTTGAAAGCTTTCGATCTTCATCCAATTGGATAGTTATCTTGGAAAAGAAGCTATTCAAACATGGATCTCTTCGGATCCTTGAAAGAGGAATGAAGAGATTAGCTAGAAATGCTTTCTCATGCTGGACCAAATTGAGTGTGGATGGGTATGTGGTTATAACCCTCTAAGCATTTGATTTGGGAAGTGCATGTGGTATAATCAGTGACCACACTTCATCTCTTCTCATGAGCAATTGACCAAGGAATTGGCTATTGATCAAGATTTGAGAGATTGAATTGCAAGAAATTGTGATTCAATCACTTAAGATTGCCAAGGAGATCAATGAGTGCATTGATTGAGGAAGAGATGAAAATGAAATTGATCCGGAGAATGCAACATCTTCTAAGCCCAATAAACTCCCCATTTCTGATCTTACCCATTCTCTTTATTTTCTGCAATTTACTTTTATGAGCAATTCCCCCATTCCCATTTACAATTCTGCTATGTACTTTCAGTCATTTACTTTCTTGCCATTTTAATTTTTGCAATTATCAACTCTATTCATGGATTCGCTCAACTAGATCATTCCTCTAATTAAAGTTGCTTGATCAATCAATCCCTGTGGGATTCGACCTCACTCTGTTGTGAGTTTTTACTTGACGACAAATTCGGTACACTTGCCGAATGGGAATTTGTTGAGAGACAAGTTTTACCCCGATCACAAGAAAGCTAAGATCACAAGAGAATACAAGAGAAAGGAAGTTTTGGTGGAAAGAACACTTTATTATTCAAGTGTTTGTTACAAATGACTCACATATAGGTTATTCTCTCGCAAGATCTTAAATACAGTTCGTAAGTGTTCTACATGTTCCTCCAAAGTATTGCTATAGACAACAATGTCATCCAGGTAGATCACTACAAATTGATTAAGATAAGGATGAAAGATCTCGTTCATCAAGGAACAAAAAGTCGTAGGAGCATTGGTAAGCCAAAAGGCATCACCAACCACTCATACGATCCATACATCATGACACATGTAGTCTTAGACTCATCACCATCGACAATCCTCACTTGGTGATATCCTGACCTCAAATCCAGCTTTGAGAACCACTTTGCTCTACCAAGTTGATTAAACAAATTGGCTATCAAAGGAATAGGGTATTTGTTCTTGATGGTTACCTTGTTAAGTGTAACACCCTAATTAGCCTAAGCCTTACCTCGCGTCGTAAAGCAAAGGTTAATCAAAGGTTACGACAGTTCTAAGGTTATATATATATATATATATATATATATATATATATATATATATATATATATATTATAGAAAGAATTGATGATATCTAGAAGCCTGATGAAAAATATAGCTCATAATATGGATTTCAAAAGCGCAAGATGTACTAACGAAGCTACTAATTTAAAGCATAAGGGACAGGTATAGAATAACAAAGCACCATAGCATAATAGTATAATATCATAAGGTGCTAGCCACGACTCGCAGGGATTAAGCCGGCTAGCCAGATACAGACCATATATGAAACCAGACAGTAAAAACAGCTTATACAAGTTTTGTTCTCTCAAACACAAGCCTCTAGGCGAAACAAAATACAAAAGTGAGAGACATATTCAAAATACATCAGAATTCAAAAGAAGTATCTGGATCCTCCGTTTCTGTCACCAACCAGACAACTCACCGAAGTGGGTTGCGACATGCATCTGAAAAACACAATAGAAATATGGTATGAGAACTGGAGGTTCTCAGTATGGTAACAGTTCCCAGTGATGTAGGATATAAGACCCCGGGACGCCAAAGGCAATCCTAGATTCCATATCCATCACAAGAATTCAAACTTAAAGCATTCTAAACTAACACAGCATAATATGTAATTCCTTAATACAACTTAAGCCGTAGTACCATAACAGGGTAATCTATCTTAGGGAATTTATACTCTAATCAAACACCGCTGTCCCACAGCCTTCACCAATTGATCCGCCATGCGATCCATCGCCACTGCCTTCCGAACCTCCTCAGCTCCAGCAAAGCACAAGTATATACAACACAAGTAAAACACAAGTAGAGGCATATACAACAATTAATACAAGTAGCAATTAGACATGTTTAACAGACAGGGAGAAACAATAGCAAGTCGGCAAAGCATACAAACAGGTAGAAAATGCATATGATGAATGCCTGCGCTACTGGCTGTGATATCACATTGTCGGTTCAACTGCCAACCTAACACATCTCCATGGAGATGTTGCCCTTCGGATTCATGGTGTGGAAACTCCCGAGATATAGTGCTCGAATCACTATCTAGGGTTTTGTACCAGTATGCTCTGATGACCCGAAGGGATGCGAGCGGGATCTATTGCCACCGACCTCACATCTAAGCGTAAGCGAGACGAACTACCGCCCTTACGCCGCCGTCGCTAACTCGACAGACGGGATCCAACCTCGGCCTCTGCCGAGCGCATAGCGTCTCAAAATCTCAGTGAAAAGTGATATAGTAGTTTTTAAAAACATTTTTAGCACAAGATGAATCCATCACTTCATTCAGAGTCCTCGACTCTTTTCAACCACTGTTCATTCACCTTTCAGTTCCTTGATTTTACATCTCATTCGTCAACCCTTCATCACACATCATCAAGCCTTCCCCAATACAGTAGAAACCTAGTACTCCGTTTGCTAACTTTTTTCAATTAATATTGTCTAAAATCCTTAAATCTTTTCCCATGTTTGAGTACCCCAAAAATATGCCCAAAAGTCTTAAAAGGTGTTATAGAAGCTTACAACCATGTCGGGAAGGTGAAATAGTTGAAAACAAAGCAAATTTTGAGAAACAGGGCGTGTGCGTCTGATGAACGGATAATTTATACGCTTTTTGGCATTGTTTTTAGGTAGTTTTTAGTATGATCTAGTTACTTTTAGGGATGTTTTCATTGGTTTTTATGCTAAATTCACATTTCTGGACTTTACTACGAGTTTGTGTGTTTTTTTGTGATTTCAGGTATTTTCTGGCTGAAATTGAGGGACCTGAGCAAAACTCTGATAGGAGGCTGACAAAGGACTGCTGATGCTATTGGAATCTGACCTCCCTGCACTCAAAATGGATTTTTGGAGCTACAGAACTCCAAATGGCGCGCTCTCAACGGTGTTGGAAAGTAGACATCCAGAGCTTTCCAGCAATATATAATAGTCCATACTTTATTCGAGATTTGACGATGTAAACTGGCGCTCAATGCCAGTTCCATGCTACATTCTGGAGTCAAACGCCAGAAACACGTCACGAACCAGAGTTGAACGCCCAAAACACGTTACAACTTGGCGTTCAACTCCAGGAGAAGCCTCATCTCGTGGATAGATCAAGCTCAGCCCAAGCACACACCAAGTAGGCCCCAGAAGTAAATTTATGCATCAATTATTCACCTCTGTAAACCCTAGTAGCTAGTTTAGTATAAATAGAACTTTTTACTAGTTTATTAGATATCTTGGATTGTATTATTCAATCTTTGGATGTTTAGTTCTTAGATCTGGGGGCTGGCCATTCGGCCATGCCTGGACCTTTCACTTATGTATTTTCAACGGTGGAGTTTCTACACACCATAGATTAAGGGTGTGGAGCTCTGCTGTACCTCAAGTTTTAATGTAATTACTACTATTTTCTATCCAATTTGATTTATTCCTGTTCTAAGATATTCGTTGCACTTTAACTTGATGAATGTGATGATCCGTGATACTCATCATCATTCTCACCTATGAACGTGCGTGATTGACAACCACTTCCGTTCTACCTTAGACCGGGCGCATATCTCTTGGATTCCTTGATCAGAATCTTCGTGGTATAAGCTAGAATTGATGGCGGCATTCATGGGAATCCAGAAAGTTTAACCTTGTCTGTGGTACTCCGAGTAGGATTCCGAGATTGAATGACTGTGACGAGCTTCAAACTCCTGAAGGCTGGGCGTTAGTGACAGACGCAAAAGAATCACTGGATTCTATTCCAACCTGATTGAGAACCGACAGATGATTAGCCGTGCTGTGACAGAGCATTTGGACCATTTTCACTGAGAGGATGGGATGTAGCCATTGACAACGGTGATGCCCTACATACAGCTTGCCATAGAAAGGAGTGATAAAAAACTGGAAGGAAGAAGTAGGAAAGCAGAGATTCAGAAGGAACACAGCACCTCCATACACCTATCTGAAATTCCCACCATTGGATTATATGAGTAACTTTATCTTTATTTTCTGTTTATTTTATTATCTTTATTTAAACCAATAATCTCTTAATCCAGTTAAATCCGCCTGACTGGGATTTACAAGATGACCATAGCTTGCTTCATACCAGCAATCTCTGTGGGATCGACCCTTACTCATGTAAGGTATTACTTGGACGACCCAGTACACTTGCTGGTTAGTTGTGCGGAGTTGTGACAAAGTGTGATTCACGTTTGAGAGCACCAAGCCTTTGGAGCCATTGTTGATGATCACAATTTCGTCCACCAGCGTCCGCACCGGGGGTGCGTGCGCACGCCCAGGAAATTTTTAAAAGTGTGCGTATGCGTATGCACAGGTGTCAAAACATAAAAGGGTCTGTTCACATGCATCAAGACCACTTCTATGAAGTTGTGGCCTTGAAGAAGGTGATCCCCGAGGTCCCTTTTTCACTCAAAAAGAGTGAATATCCGGAGATCCGACATGAGATCCGAAGAAGAGGTTGGGAAGTTCTTACCAACCCCATTCAACAAGTCGGAATCTTAATGGTTCAAGAGTTCTATGCCAATGCATGGATCACCAAGAACCATGATCAAAGTGTGAACCCGGATCCAAAGAATTGGCTTACTATGGTTCGGGAGAAATACTTGGATTTTAGTCCGGAAAATGTAAGGTTAGCATTCAACTTGCCTATGATGCAAGGAGATGAACATCCTTACACTAGAAGGGTCAACTTTGATCAAAGGTTGGACCAAGTCCTCACTGACATTTGTGAAGAGGGCGCCCAATGGAAGAGAGATTCAAGAGGGAAGCCGGTTCAATTAAGAAAGCATGACCTCAAACCCGTGGCTAGAGGATGGTTGGAGTTTATCCAACGCTCAATCACTCCCACTAGCAACCGGTCCGAAGTTACTCTAGACCGGGCCATCATGATCCATAGCATCATGATAGGAGAAGAAGTGGAAGTTCATGAGGTTATAGCCCAAGAACTTTATAAGGTGGCGAACAAGTCCTCTACCTTGGCAAGGTTAGCCTTCCCTCATCTCATTTGTCACCTCTAATATTCAGTTGGAGTTGACATAGAGGGAGACATCCCCATTGATGAGGACAAGCCCATCACTAAGAAAAGGATGGAGCAAACAAGAGACCCCTCTCATCATGAGATCCCTGAGATGCCTCAAGGGATGCACTTTCCTCCACAAGACTATTGGGAGCAAATTAACACCTCCCTAGGAGAATTGAGTTCCAACATGGGACAACTAAGGGTGGAGCACCAAGAACATTCCATCCTCCTCCATGAAATTAGAGAAGATCAAAGAATCATGAGAGAGGAGCAACAAAGACAAGGAAGAGACATTGAGGAGCTCAAGCACTCCATAAGACCTTCAAGAGGAAGAACAAGCCGCCATCACTAAGGTGGACCCGTTCTTTAATCTCCTTGTTCTTTATTTTCTTGTTTTTCGAAAATTATGCTTTATGTTTATCTATGTTTGTGTCTTGTGATCATTAGTGTCTATGCCTTAAAGTTATGAATGTCCTATGAATCCATCACCTTTCTTGAATAAACAATATTCTTAATTGAAAAGGAGAAGAATTGCATGAATTTTGAATTTTATAACAGTTTAATTATTTTGATGTGGTGGCAACACTTTTGTTTTCTGAATGTATGCTTAAACAGTGCATATGTCTTTTGAATTTGTGGTTCATGAATGTTGGCTCTTGAAAGAATGATGAAAAAGGAGACATGTTACTGAGGATCTGAAAAATCATAAAAATGATTCTTGAAGCAAGAAAAAGTAGTGAATACAAAAAAAAAACGAGAAAAAAGAGGGGAAAAAGAGAAAAAGAAAAAGAAAGAAAAAAAAGAAAGAAATAAAGTTGTGATCCAAGGCAAAAAGAGTGTGCTTAAGAACCATGGACACCTCTAATTGGGGACTTTAGCAAAGCTGAGTTACAATCTGAAAAGGTTCACCCAATTATGTGTCTGTGGCATGTATGTATCCGATGGTAATACTGGAAGACAGAGTGCTTTGGGCCACGGCCAAGACTCATAAAGTAGCTGTGTTCAAGAATCATCATACTTAACTAGGAGAATCAATGACACTATCTGGATTCTGAGTTCCTAAAGAAGCCAATCATTCTGAATTTCAAAGAATAGAGTGAGATGCCAAAACTATTCAGAGGCAAAAAGCTAAAAGCCCCGCTCATCTAATTAATACTAATCTTCATAGATGTTTTTGGAGTTCATTGCATATTCTCTTCTTTTTATCTTATTTGATTTTCAGTTGCTTGGGGACACGCAACAATTTAAGTTTGGTGTTGTGATGAGCGGATAATTTGTACGTTTTTTGGCATTATTTTTAGTATGATTTTAGTAGTTTGAGTTGAGTTTTTAGTATATTTTTATTAGTTTTTAGTTAAAATTCACTTTTCTGGACTTTACTATGAGTTTGTGTGTTTTTCTGTGATTTCAGGTATTTTCTGGCTGAAATTGAGGGACCTGAGCAAAAATCTGATCCAGAGACTGAAAAGGATTGCAGATGCTGTTGGATTCTGACCTCCCTGCACTCGAAGTGGATTTTCTGGAGCTACAGAAGCCCAATTTGCGCGCCCTCAACGGCTTTGGAAAGTAGACATCCTGGGCTTTCCAGCAATATATAATAGTCTATACTTTGCCCAAGATTTGATGGCCCAAACCGGCGTTCAAAGTCACCTTCAGATTTCCCAGCGTTAAACGCCGGAACTGGCACCTAAATGGGAGTTAAACGCCCAAACTGGCATAAAAGCTGGCGTTTAACTCCAAGAAGAGTCTCTACACGAAAAATGCTTCAGTGCTCAGCCTAAGCACACACCAAGTGGGCCCGGAAGTGGATTTTTATGTCATTTACTCATCTTTGTACACCCTAGGCTACTAGTTCTCTATAAGTAGGACCTTTTACTATTGTATTTTCATCTTCTGATCTTTGGAATCTTTTGTTCTTTAGATCTTTTGATCACTTTGGGAGGCTGGCCTCATGGCCATGCCTAGACCTTGTTCTTATGTATTTTCAACGGTGGAGTTTCTACACACCATAGATTAAGGTGTGGGGCTCTGCTGTACCTCGAGTATTAATGCAATTACTATTGTTCTTCTATTCAATTCCGTGAGATCAGAGTCTTCGTGGTATAGGCAAGAACTGATGGCGGCATTCAAGAGAATCCGGAAGGTCTAACCTTGTCTGTGGTATTTTGAGTAGGATTCAATGATTGAATGACTGTGACGTGCTTCAAACTCCTGAAGGCGGGGCGTTAGTGACAGACGCAAAAGAATCACTGGATTCTATTCCGGCCTGATCGAGAACCGACAGATGGATAGCCGTGCCGTGACAGGGTGCGTTGAACATTTCCACTGAGAGGATGGGAGGTAGCCACTGACAACGGTGAAACCCTTGCATAAGCTTGCCATGGAAAGGAGTAAGAAGGATTGGATGAAGACAGTAGGAAAGCAGAGAGACGGAAGGGACAGCATCTTCATACGCTTATCTGAAGCTCTCACCAATGATATACATAAGTATCTCTATCTTTATCTTTATGTTTTATTCATCATCTATACCCATTTGAGTCTGCCTGACTAAGATCTACAAGGTGACCATAGCTTGCTTCATACCAACAATCTCCGTGGGATCGACCCTTACTCGCGTAAGGTTTATTACTTGGACGACCCAGTGCACTTGCTAGTTAGTTGTGCGAAGTTGTAGTGATCACGATTTCGCGCACCACCTGCCATATTCTCATTACAAATGGCAAACAAGTCAGTAAGACAAGCTTATGGATTGGTAGAGGACGTGTTAGTGAAGGTTGAAGGCCTTTACATCCCTACTGATTTCATAATCTTAGACACTAGAATGGAGGAGGATGAATGCATCATCCTTGGAAGACCTTTCCTTGCCACAGTAGGAACTGTGATTGATGTTGACAGAGGAGTGCTAGTCCTTTAAATGAATGGGGACTACCATGTGTTTAAGACCCAAGGGTGTCCTTCTGTAAACATGGAAAAGAGGCACAGTCAGCTTCTCTCAATACAGAGTCAAACAAAGCCCCCACAATCAAACTCTAAGTTTGGTGTTGGGAGGCCACAACCAAACTCTAAGTTTGGTGTTGAGAAGCCCCCACATTCAAACTCTAAGTTTGGTGTTGGGAGGCCCTCATCATGCTCTAAACATTTGTGAGGCTCCATGAGAGCCATTGTCAAGCTAGTGACATTAAAGAAGCGCTTGTTGGGAGGCAACCCAATTTTTATTTATCTAACTTTATTTTAATTTTATTGTTCTTTTATGTTTTATTAGGTTCATGATCATGTGGAGTCACGAAAAAAATATTAAAATTAAAAACAGAATCAAAAATAGCAGAAGAAAAATCACACTCTGGAGGAAGGACTTACTGGCGTTTAAACGCCAGTAAGGAGCATCTGGCTGGCATTCAACGCCAGAACAGAGCATGGAGCTGGCGCTGAACGCCAGAAACAAGCAACATCCTGGCGTTTGGACGCCAGGAATATGCCCTAAGGAAAGCTGGCGCTGAACGCTAGTAACAAGCATAGAACTGGCGTTCAACGCCAGAAACATGCTACACATGGGCGTTGAACGCCCAGAACGTGCATCACTTCGGCATTTAAACGCCAGAATGGTATGCTAAGGCATTTTACATGCCTAATTGGTGCAGGGATGTAAATCTTTGACACCTCAGGATCTGTGGACCCCACAGGATCCCTACCTAACATATTCCCACCTTACCTCCTAATTAATCCTATAACACACTTTCCCAAAAACCCTTCACCAATCACCTCAATCTCTCTTCCTAATTACCCCCTTCACCACTCACATCCATCCACTCTTCCCCATAAACCCCACCTACCTTCAAAATTCAAAAATCTTTCCCACCCAAACCTACCCTAAATGGCCAAACCTACCCTCTCTCCATTCTCTATATAAACCCCTCAATTCTACTTCATTTTCACACAACATAACCCCCTCTTCTATACCTTGGCCGAATACACCTCCCCCTCACTCTCCTCCATATTTTCTTTTCTTCTTCTTCTTTTCTTTCTTCTCTTGCTCGAGGGCGAGCAATATTTTAAGTTTGGTGTGGTAAAAGCATAAGCTTTTTGTTTTTCCATTACCATTAATGGCACTCAAGGCCGGAGAAACCTCTAGAAAAGGGAAAGGGAAGACAAAAGCTTCCACCTCCGAGTCATGGGAGATGGAAAGATTCATCTCCAAAGCCCATCAAGACCACTTCTATGATGTTGTGGCCAAGAAGAAGGTGATCCCTAAGGTCCCTTTCAAGCTCAAGAAAAATGAGTATCCGGAGATCCGACATGAGATCCAAAGAAGAGGTTGGGAAGTTCTAACCAACCCCATTCAACAAGTCGGAATCTTAATGGTTCAAGAGTTCTATGCCAATGCATGGATCATTAGAAACCATGATCAAAGTGTGAACCCGAATCCAAAGATTTATCTTACAATGGTTCAGGGGAAATACTTAGATTTTAGTCCGGAAAATGTGAGGTTGGCATTCAACTTGCCCATGATGCAAGGAGATGCACGCCCCTACACTAGAAGGGTCAACTTTAATCAAAGGTTGGACCAAGTCCTTATGGACATATGTGTGGAAGGAGCTCAATGGAAAAGAGACTCCAAAGGCAAGCCGGTTCAACTAAGAAGACTGGACCTCAAGCCTGTGGCTAGAGGATGGTTGGAGTTCATTCAACGCTCCATCATCCCCACTAGCAACCGATCTGAAGTTACTGTGGATCAGGCCATCATGATTCATAGCATCATGATTGGAGAGAAAGTAGAAGTTCATGAAGTCATCTCCCATGAATTCTACAAAATAGCCGATAAGTCCTCTACTTTGGCAAGGCTAGCTTTTCCTCATCTTATTTGCCATCTATGTTACTCAGCTGGAGTTATCATAGAAGGAGACATCCTCATTGAGGAGGACAAGCCCATCACTAAGAAAAGGATGGAGCAAGCAAGAGAGCCCACTCATGGAACCTGTTCATACCCAGGGTCGAGGTGTCTGACCCGGGATGTTCGACAGGCAAAGCGACCGACCTCTTCAGGTCAGGACAACCCGACCTCTTCCCAAAGAGCTCGGTCAAGTCCCCAGGAAAGCCCAAAGAAGGGCCCAAATAGAGGAACACGCCCCAAATCCTAAGGTGGCCAAAGCCTACAGAGAGAAGGGCGGTTCCCTTGAAGATAAGATGACCTCACTTAAAGATAAGATAAGATAACTAACTTATCTTATCCACAGAAGGCCACATCTCACCGTTATAAATACGCTTGAGCACCCAGGTATAACTCATACTCTGATTCTACTCAATACCTACTTAATACTCTTGCTAACTTAAGCATCGGAGTCCCTTGCAGGTACCCCCCACCCTCCGGGGACGAAGGATCAGCACCACCACCAAGTCCAACAAGTCGGACACACCAGCTCTGACCGCTGTACACCTGCCAGACACGTCGGCTCCGACCAACATAGAAGATCTCGTCCGAGATCGACCTACAGTTTCAGGTAACCCTCGGAACAGAACCCAAGAGACGCATGAGGAAGCTTATCACCAAGAAATTCTGGAGATGCCTCAAGGGATGCACTTTCCTCCCAACAACTATTGGGAACAACTCAACACTTTCGTAGAAGATTTGAGTTACAATGTGGATCAGTTAAGGGTGGAACATCAAGAGCACTCCATCATTCTCCATGAAATTAGAGAAGATCAAAGAGCAATGAGGGAGGAGCAACAAAGGCAAGGAAGAGACATAGAAGAACTCAAGGACATCATTGGTTCTTCAAGAAGAAAGCGCCACCATCACTAAGGTGGATTCATTCCTTGTTCTTATTTTTTCTGTTTTTCGGTTTTTATGCTTATTATGTCATCTATATTTGTGTCTCTACTTCATGATCATTAGTGTTTAGTAACTATGTCTTAAAGTTATAAATAAATTCCATGAATCCTTCACCTCTCTTAAAAGAAAAATGTTTCTAATTCAAAAGAACAAGAAGTACATGAATTTCGAAATTATCCTTAAATTTAGTTTAATTATATTGATGTGGTGACAATACTTTTTGTTTTCTAAATGAATGCTTGAACAGTGCATGTTTTTTATCTTGTTGTTTATGAATGTTAAAATTGTTGGCTCTTGAAAGAATGATGAACAAAGAAAAATGTTATTGACAATCTGAAAAATCATGAAATTGATTCTTGAAGCAAGAAAAAGCAGTGAAAAAGCAAAAGCTTGCGGAAAAAAAAAATTTGGAGAAAAAAATAGAAAGAAAAAGAAAAAGCAAGCAGAAAAAGCCAATAACCCTTAAAACCAAAAGGCAAGGGTAAAAAGGATCCAAGGCTTTGAGCATCAATGGATAGGAGGGCCCAAGGAAATAAAATCCAGGCCTAAGCGGCTAAATCAAGTTGTCCCTGACCATGTGCTTATGGCATGCAGGTCCAAGTGAAAAGCTTGAGACTGAGTGGTTAAAGTCCTGATCCAAAGCAAAAAGAGTGTGCTTAAGAGCTCTGGACACCTCTAACTGGGGACTCTAGTAAAGCTGAGTCACAATCTGAAAAGGTTCACCCAGTCATGTGTCTGTGGCATTTATGTATCCAGTGGTAATACTGGAAAACAAAGTGCTTAGGGCCACGGCAAAGACTCATAAAAGTAGCTGTGTTCAAGAATCAATATACTTAACTAGGAGAATCAATAACACTATCCAAAATTCTAAGTTCCCATAGATGCCAATCATTCTAAACTTCAAAGGGTGAAGTGAGATGCCAAAACTGTTCAGAAGCAAAAAGCTAGAAGTCCCGCTCATCTAGTTAGAACTAATATTCATTGATATTCTGGGATTTATAGTATATTCTCTTTTTATCCTAATTGATTTTCAGTTGCTTGGGGACAAGCAACAATTTAAGTTTGGTGTTGTGATGAGCGGATAATTTATACGCTTTTTGGTATTGTTTTTAGGAAGTTTTTAGTATGATCTAGTTACTTTTAGGGATGTTTTCATTGGTTTTTATGCTAAATTCATATTTCTGGACTTTACTATGAGTTTATGTGGTTTTCTGTGATTTCAGGTATTTTCTGGCTGAAATTGAGGGACCTAAGCAAAACACTGATAGGAGGCTGACAAAGGACTGCTGATGCTGTTGGAATCTGACCTCCCTGCACTCAAAATGGATTTCCTGGAGCTACAGAAATCTAAATGGCACGCTCTTAACGGCGTTGAAAATTAGACATCCAGAGCTTTCCAGCAATATATAATAGTCCATACTTTATTCGAGATTTGATGACGTAAACTGGCGCTCAATGCTAGTTCCATGTTGCATTTTGGAGTCAAACGCCAGAAACACGTCACGAACCAGAGTTGAACGCCCAAAACACGTTACAACTTGGCGTTCAACTCCAAGAGAAGCCTCAGCTCGTGGATAGATCAAGCTTAGCCCAAGCACACACCAAGTGGGCCCCGGAAGTGAATTTATGCATCAATTACTCACCTCTGTAAACCCTAGTAGCTAGTTTAGTATAAATAGAACTTTTTACTAGTTTATTAGATATCTTAGATTGTATTATTCAATCTTTGGACGTTTAGTTCTTAGATCTGGGGGCTGGCCATTCGGCCATGCCTGGACCTTTCACTTATGTATTTTCAACGGTGGAGTTTCTACACACCATAGATTAAGGGTGTGGAGCTCTGCTGTACCTCAAGTTTTAATGCAATTACTACTATTTTCTATCCAATTCGATTTATTCCTATTCTAAGATATTCGTTGCACTTCAACTTGATGAATGTGATGATCCACGACACTCATCATCATTCTCACCTATGAACGCGCGTGATTGACAACCACTTCCGTTCTACCTTAGACCGGGCGCATATCTCTTGGATTCCTTGATCTGAATATTCGTGGTATAAGCTAGAATTGATGGCGGCATTCATGGGAATCCGGAAAGTTTAACCTTGTCTATGGTACTCCGAGTAGGATTCCGGGATTGAATGACTGTGACGAGCTTCAAACTCCTGAAGGCTGGGCGTTAGTGACAGATGCAAAAGAATCACTGGATTCTATTCCAACCTGATTGAGAACCGACAGATGATTAGTCGTGCTGTGACAGAGCATTTGGACCATTTTCACTGACAGGATGGAATGTAGCCATTGACAACGGTGATGCCCTACATACAGCTTGCCATAGAAAGGAGTGATGAAAAAATGGAAGGAAGAAGTAGGAAAGCAGAGATTCAGAAGGAACACAGCACCTCCATACACTTATCTGAAATTCCCACCATTGGATTACATGAGTAACTTTATCTTTATTTTCTATTTATTTTATTATCTTTATTTAAACCAATAATCTCTTAATCCAGTTAAATCCGCCTGACTGGGATTTACAAGATGACCATAGCTTGCTTCATACCAACAATCTCTGTGGAATCGACCCTTACTCACGTAAGGTATTACTTGGATGACCCAGTACACTTGCTGGTTAGTTGTGCGGAGTTGTGACAAAGTGTGATTCACGTTTGAGAGCACCAAGCCTTTGGAGCCATTGTTAATGATCACAATTTCGTCCACCAGCGTCCGCACAGGGGGTGCGTGCGCACGCCCAGGAAATTTTTAAAAGTGTGCGTATGCGTATGCACAGGTGTCAAAACATAAAAGGGTCTGTTCACATGCACAACCTGTGCCAGTGCTCCCAACAACTGGCCTCCCCAACGTGTGCGTGCGCGCAAGCCTGTGCGTACGCACAGGTTGCAATTTTCCTATTGTTGTGCGCGCACACAGGCTGTGCCAGCACTGCAAGCAGACTACCTGCCTCTGCGTGTGCAGACACACAAGTCTATGCGTGCGCACAGGTCACCATTTACGCAGAGTGTGCATGCGCACAAGGCTGTGCGTGCGCACATACCAAAAAACTCAGAATTCTGTAACTTTCAAAATTTCCAATTTTCAACACCAATTTTTGAATGATCATAACTTCCTTTACAAAATTCCAAATTTCATAAACTTTATACCGATTTAAAGGGTTTTCAAAGATCTTTAATTATAAACAAATTTCAACAAATTTTGAAAATCGAGGCAAAAGTTATGATCAAACAAAATTCACCAAAATTTAACTTTTACCCAAAATCACATTTTCCACAATTGCTTTGTAAAACACAACCAAAATCAAACCAAACCATTCCCAAACACCACCTTTAATCAAAATCAACCCTCTATGTCATACCACCCCAAAATTACCACATTTTCCTTCACTTTTTCTCATCCACAACATTAATATCAATATATCTCATATATCAAACTTCATTAACAATTTTTCTAACTATATTACCAATCATTCAACACCAAAATCACATTTATCACCATAATCCACCATTCAACTTCATAAATTATTCATCCTCATCATATTACTATCAATCATCATTATCAACTCAAAATTCATCATTCCATCAAACATCATCATACAATAACACCCAACAACTCATCAACCATTCAAGTCCAATCCTATCCTATGGGTCACTAGCCTAAGTGTCCATGAATATTATATACTACATAGAGGAAACCGAAACTATACCTTGGCCGATTCCCAATATGAACTAAATGAGCTTTCAATTAAAATCCAACCACCAAGGTAGCTCCAACAAGCACCAAACTCAAAATAATCAAGCTATATACATATAAATCACCACAAAATCAACCTAGGGCTCAACATAAATCAAAAGTTCACAAGAGATCAAAGCCTCTTACCTTTCCCAACAGATTTAGATGGCAAAATTCAAAGCTAAGCAATGATTAGAGTGAACTTAAACATCAAGAATCACAAAAACTCACTTAATAAAAAATCCTAAGTACCCAAAATTTTGGAGAGAAGAACTGGGAGGATTTAGAGCTTACCACTAGAGTTTCTTGGATGAGTTTTGTAAGCTCTTCGCAAGGAACGTGTAGCCGCTGACGGCACGTAAATTGGAGCTCTATAGCTCAAGATATGAGCTTGGGAAGATTGAGGTGATTAGGGTTTTCTTCTTCCTCTCCTCCTTTTCTCAATTTCTGAAGTGTGTGTGTGTTTATGAGGTTAGAGTTCATTAAATGAACCTATATATATGTTGGACTTGGGCCTAACTTGGGCCCGGCTCAACCCGCTAGCATTTTTAGCCTGTTTGTCCCAACTTCGGGCCAAACCTTTAAAATTAACGCTCGGTTTTTCATTTCTATTATTTTTCTAAGGTTTTTGACTATTTCCACTTTTTCTCATGTATCACCAGGCAGACTTGAACTGGTTCAACCGGTTCACTGTCGGTTCGCTGTTTTTCATAGTTTTTCGCAGAAAACACATTTTCTGACTCGGAAAGACCCACTGAGTCCAAAAATGATGTTTAAAACCTCAAATTCTCACTCTAACTTTTTGGAATCAAATTTGGGCTTTATAACTACTTAATTAACCGGTTCGATTAATTGCGGTTCTTACATTAAGTGCTCGATAGTCAATGCATAGTTTCAACGAACCATCATGCTTCTTTTGGAACAAGACTAGTGTGCCATAAGGTGCCTTTGATGGATGGATGAACCCAGCATCTAGCAAATCCTTGAGTTGCTTCTTCAACTCTTCAAGTTCTGGTGGTGCCATCCTCTAAGGTGCTAAGGCAAGCAGCTTTGCTCCTGACTCCAATTCAATCTTGTGGTCCACCTTTCTCCTAGGTGGTTGTTGTTTTGGCAACTCAGGAGATATCACATCTTTATTTTCTTCAAGAACTTTCTTAATTTCAGGAAGAACGTCTTCTCTTTCAGATGTTGACTCCTCTTGTAATAGAGCCAAATATGTAATCTTTCCTTTCTTAAACCTTTTCTTGAGTTGCATAGCAGAGAGCATCGGTGATTCTCCAGCTTTAGAGACTGTAGGGATGATGCATGGAGACCCTTTCTCTATGACGCATACTATATCGTAGTATGGCATATGTATTATATTTGCCTTCCTTTGTAAATCAAGCCTGATGACTATTTTGAAATCGTCCATGGGTGCTATTGAGAAATTCACAAGACCCTTCCAAGAACCAAGAGTCATCTCAACCCCTTTTGAGATTCACCCTTGGTATTCACGGGTTTGAACCAGCCATTCTTTTTGGTGATCTTCAACCCAAGCCTCCTTGCTTCATTAGGCGTGATGAAGTTGTGTGTAGTACCAGTGTCGATCATAGCCATGATGGGTTTTTCATTGATAAAGACTTTGACATGCATCAAGCCTTTCTTTTTTGTGGTGCTTGTCTCTTTGCCCTTCACATCATTCATGAGTTGGATAGATCCAACACACTCATTTACTTGAGTTTGGACCTCTCATTCCTTAGCGATAGATGCTAGAGTCCCTAGCTCGGGACAGTCCTTCATTTGGTGTGGTCCCTTGCACACGAAGCTTCCTCTTTTGAGCATAAAAACCTTCTTCTTTTCCTCGTACTCTTTCTTTGAAGAGTATTTCCCTTCCTTCTTGGTTGAGAAACTCTTCTCCTTGTCTCTCTCACCTTTAGTAGAACTAGGTTTGGAGGAAGACATGGGGTTAGAGTCTCTCCTATGATACTCAGTGAGTGATTCGGCCACCACGATGGCCTCATCAATATCCTTAACATTCCTTCTTTGTAGTTCTTGCTTTGCCCAAGGTTGGAGTCCATCAATGAAGAAGAACAATGCATCCTCTGATACTAAGTTGGAGATTTGAACCGTGAGAGTAGTGAACCCTTTTACATAGTTGCTAATTGTACTCTTGTGCTTCAACGCCTTCAATTTCTTTCTTACTTTATAGACCACATTCTCAGGAAAGAATTGTCTTTTCAACTCTCTTTTGAAATCTTTCCATGTGGCTATGTTGCAAGTACCCTTTTTCATATCTACGTACTTTCTCCTCCACCACAAAATAGCATTATCAGAAAGGTAGAGAGCTGTAGTGTGTACCTTTATTGCTTCTTCGACCACCCCTTGGCCTTCAAAGTACCTCTCCATTTGTCATAGGAAGTTCTCTACCTCTCGAGCGTCCCTCACGCCCTTGAAATCCTTTCGCTTTAGGAGATCAATCTTTGTCGTCTCCCTTATAATGGTTAGTCGAGATTTTGCCTCCTTGAACTAAACTCGAACTTCCTCAAATATTTTCAAGAAATTCTCAAGTTTCTCTTCGGTTTGGAGCATGCTTCTTTAAAAGCATCTAGTTCTCCTAACACGTGAGCCTCGAGGGTCTCCTTGTCATGTTCTATCCTTTGGAAGCGCTCATCCATAGAGGATAGAATATTTTCTAACATAGAAACTCTCTCTTCTAAGAAGTTAGAGTTCTTACCTCTAGGCTCACTTGAAGAACGGGCCTTCTTGCCTCCCCATTGAGAAGGAATAGCGCCCTCTCTCCTTTGAGACTCAACATGCTCCATGGTTACACTAGAAGTCATATCCACAAACCACTTGTGCTCCCTCTCGAACCTTTCTCTGATACCAAATTGTCACGACCTTGGACACACTCCAATGCTACCGTGCCGGCACTCGGACTTACTCAACCTCTTGAGCTAAGACCAAGTCAGCCTAACCCTCAGTATTTAGCAAGAAAGCTAAGAACACAAGAGAAAGAAAGCTTTGGTGGAAAGAACACTTTATTACTCAAATGTTTATTACAAGTGACTCACACACGATTCACACACTGACTCTCACTCCCCATTTATAGCCATCCACCTCCTCAATTGATTGTTAGGATTAAATCTAATCAACGGTCTAGATTAATTATCTAGAACCTTCATTACAAATATCTATCATATCACAACTTTATAAATATTTCTAGATTATTCCATACTACTATTCATACTTCTATATACATCCACACTCTTCTAGAATATTCTATGATCTTCCAGAGTCTTCTAGAACCTTCAAGGGTATTTCGGGACCTTCTAAGACATTCTAGAACGTTTCAAAACCATCTAGAATATTCTCAAATATTCCATAAAACTATACAAACATCGTTAAATCTAACGTTCTCTTGTGTTCTTATCTTTCTTGCTAAATACTGAGGGTTAGACTGACATGGTCTTAGCTCAAGAGGTTGAGTAAATCCGAGTGCCGGCACGGTAGCGTTGATGATGATGATTATAATTGATGTTGTAGGGATGGTGATTTATCTCATCCACAGTGAGGACGATGGTGTGGTTCTGCTCGCAGCTTGAAAATAATTAATCTTGTGATAGATATGATTATGTAGAATTGCGAATTTTATTATGAACTTGATTATGTTTGATTATAATTATGATGAATTTGATAATGATAGTGAGTTTGGTTGATACTGATTATTGATTGGCAAGGGTGTGGGTTATGTCCCACTTGCATGGCAAGGTCGTGAGTTTTGTCCCGCTTGCGTAGTTGTGCTTGAGATGTGAGTTTTGATTGTAAAGTGACATGACACTCTCCTACTGAGACAAGTGGCATGGCACTTTTCCTCTGAGACTAGCTTGTGATAAGCTTGAAATGTTTCTTTTAGGGATGTGGTGGGTTGTTTTGCCTATATTCTCTCTGATTGCAAGGTGACAGGGCACTCTCCCTCTAAGATACGTGACAAGGTACTCTCCATCCGAGATAAAATCATACCTCTAGTAGAAAAGGTGACAGAACACTCTCCCTCTGAGATTGGCTTGTGATAAGCCCATATACTTTTTCTTTTGGAAATGCACAACAGAGAGACAATGTCCGAGTTAGTTACCGGATGTGTCAGGTCTGGTACTTTAACCGACACTTGAACTCACGACTAGTAGAATAGGCATGCATCATATTGCATTTGTTTGAAATTGCTTGGGTATGCATAATTATTTGGTTTGACTAATTGATATCCTGTTAACGGTCACTTGTACTACATGTCATAATTGTTCTCTATGTGTGATTGTTTGATTGTCTGTCTGATTATTTGTGAGTGCAACTTGTTGGTTCGAATTATAGTGGAGTGTGGTGGCTTGTAAGAGATTGACGATTATGATTGTTTAAATGTCGAATTAATTTTGGCCGGAGACCGTGATTAATTGATTTAGTTATATCTCTTGATGTGTTGTGGTGTATTTTGGGCCGGAGGCCATGGTTGGGTAAGTTATATCCTTTGGTGATGTTGGTAAAATTGATATGTTGAGATTGGAAGTCTTGTAAATGATGTATGTATGTGTGATTGGGATGATTAATTGTTAGTTTTGGAAAAAAGATTGATGCTTGGTGAATTAATGATTAAAGAACTAGATGGAGTTAGGAATAAGATAAATGTTTAGAGAATAAGATTAATAAGATAAGCAATGATCACTGTTGTAAAACAAATTCTCATATATATAAATATATATATATATATATATATATATATATATATATATATATATATATATATATAATAAGATAAGCAATGATCACCGTTGTAAAACAAATTCTCATATATATATATATATAAAGTCTCATTTCCTCTTTTTTTTTTCAGACTGGAAGGATTTTGAACTAGATAAGTTCAAATAAAATAAGGATTTTGGAAGTTGTATTTGATTTTTTTTATTTTTCCTAATTTTAATTATTATTATATATATTATCTATTTAATATATTTATTTCATTTAATTTTATTAAATATATTCATAATTTAATATATAAAATATTATATATATTCATAAAAAGCAATATTTTCTATTTTAATAATTCTAATATTATATTTTATTAATATATTAGAATATATATATTTTATATGTACAAAAATATACAATAAAGATTTTGACAATAAATAAAGATTGTACAAATTTTAAAGAACAAAATGTTTGTTATGCTTAATATCTTTAGTTTGGTCTGTATTCATATTAACTCCGCTCTTTATTCAAGTAGTTTTCTGTTGGCAAAATTACCCGAAGCCTATGCTTTTTTGAATCCAATTGTAGATATTATATATCCTTTTATAATAATTCTGAAATTCTACTGAGATATGTGGTTTGATTCTCACCCCCTACAGTCCTATCTTTTTTAGGAAACGAATGACTATGAAAATTTTATTGAGGCTTTGGTTGTACTTTATCTGTTTTAATATCTTAGATATTTTTCCTCGCCTTTGTTGTCGATATTTACATTTTTGGAAAGAGGAATAAGAGTTGTGAATGTAATTACATATATACGTAATATTTATATGTTTCTTGTATAAGTTATTCTTGTGAATGTAAAGTGTGTGATAATTTGAATGTATGTATGTCCATATAAAAGAAAAATGTTTCCGGTTTTTCAAAGAAAAGTCGATAAAGTTTTTAGGTAAAGGCTCCTACTTATTATTATATATATAGAAGTCGTTGTAATATCATCGTTATTAGCATGGCGCAGCCAAAAGCATGATATTCTGGTGAGGAGGGTGTTACATTAAGTGAGGTGAATGGTTTGCTTTACTTGTTAAATGAAGAAATTGAAGAATCCATCCTAAGGTAACTCTAAGTGTTAGCTTCTTTAGTTTCATCCCTTTGATTTAAGTTGTCAAGGATAATTCTTTGAAAGTCTAGTTGAAAAAGCTCTTTCGGCGACATAGGTTGCAAAAAATAGATTTCTTAGAGATCTAGTAAGAAAATTCTATATTTCTTCTTGTTTTTGCTGTGTTTTTTATTCCTATTTATTTATCTTATCAGAGAGGCGCCTAAACAAGAGTGCGTTATGGAGGTGAGGGATCTGAAGTTGGAGGCGATCCAATTCTCCATCCCTCAACTTCTCTCTGATTATAATAGGGGTTACTCAACCATACACGAATCACCTATAGAATCACATTTTGGAATCGACAATTTCTCTCGTCCTTGACAACAAGGAAGGATGAGCTTCGATTTATCAAAATTTGATAGTTTCTGACGCATTGAGTTGAATCTTCTCCGTCGATCAATATTTTAATTTCTTTAGAGTGTCGAAAGAAGACCAAATCGGTATTGCTGCCATCCATATGACTGGCATGGTCATTCCTTGATTTCAGATGTCTCAACATTCAACACCATTTGTTCGTTTCGCTCATGGCCTCAACTCAAGTGTTCCATAGAGATTAAATTTGGGAACCTTACTTTTTGAATCTTCACACGAATTGATCTTTAAGCTGCAATAACAACATCTAGTGATTGATTATTATGTTGACTTTGTCACTCTTGTTAATTGGTCTTACATCGATCTATCAGATACTTTAGAGAGCAACTATAACCAATATAATGAGTAATATAAAGGATTCTTTAATTTTCATTTTGGTTATTTTGATCATTTTGATCTTAAAATTTTAAATAAGGTTTTGATAATTACAAAATAAACTTTTTTTTTCATTTTGGTTTTTCTAATATATTTTCTATGGTGCCAGAAAATTTTAAAACTCATAATTATAGTCTTCACCATTAATTACTTCCTTAAAGAATAAATTCACAAATTGAGTGTTAACTTATCATAAAAATTATATATTTATTTAAAGAATTTGATTTTAATATACGATTTAAAATATTTTATTCAATCGTTTAAATATATTTTTTTTGAATAATTATTTATTTGATTTATGTAAAAAAATAATTATTTTTATTAATGTAATGCTACGAAATAGAATGTATGTGTAAATATTAAAATTGCTTTACAATTAAATTCTTATTTAAATAAAAAATAGTGTATTTTCCATAGACAAAAATAAAATTGAAACCTAAGAAAAATTACAAAAAGCCAAAATCATGCGAGAAACTGAAAGTGGCGGCTGTGTAGTAGTTTTGTTGTATTTTTTTTTTTTTTAAATGCAATGAAAAATCAAAAATGGAAAAACTCCTAAATAGGGACGAAAAAGGAAACCCGTGTTCTTCTAATGCAAAAGCCTATAAGGAAAGTATGGAAACAATTGTGATTGAAAGAAAAAATAAAATATTTATTTTTCTTTTTATTATCTTAAAAAATATAATTTTTAATTAATTTATTTAATTTTGGGGTTTGTTTTGGGTTATGCTTTTGCTCTCTTTCTTCTCTCTCTCTCTGTTGCTGCTGAACCTATTTCTCTTCTCTCTCTCTCTTCGCCTCTCTCTCTCTCTCTCTCTAAAATCTCAGGGCTCTGATTGCGCCCTTTTGACAAACCTCCGCTCTTCGATTCCCAGGTTTGTCTTCCACTCTTCACATCGATCCACTCATTCTCCTTCTGTTTCATTCTTCAATTTCCCTATTCTGATCATATTATCCCCTTTTTTTTCATTCTTTTTGTTTTTTATTTATTCGTGTGAATTATTGCGTGAGATATTCGCCTTCTTTGCAAATGTTTGTTTTGGCTGTGAATTTTCGGTTTTTGATTTTTATGCTATTTCGCCTCAGAGAGGTAGTTCCGCCATCGCGTATTGTTCAGTTGCTTGATTTTTATTTTAATTCGGATTGTTTCAACTATTAGTTTGATTGAGTATTTTTTGTTTTTGAAATTTTTTATTTTAGGGTTTTATTTGATGTTTGGGTTTTTGGCTGAGTTTGCCTTTGTGTTTGTGTTTGGTTTCAATAATTTTGAGCTGAAATTGGGAAGGTTAGTGTTGCATTAGTTTAATTGATATGAGTTCTGGAGAAAGGAGTGTTATTGTTTTTCAGTTCTTAACTTGGAGAATTCAAAATTGGATGCTTAATTTGTTCTTTGTTGTCTTAAATTTTCCTTGGGCAAAGCACCTTTGCCTTTTTTTTTTGTTGGTTATCATTTGATTTTAAATGATTTTTGTCATGCCGTTAGGAATGGATATACTTACTACCAACTGTGCATCATTGTGTCTGATAAAATAATGTGGGGTTTTAGGGGTTAATTTGGGTTTGTTTATTTGATTATTATACAGTGGTTGTTGTAAGCGGAGATTTAGTGGACTATTTCCTGATCAGGGAATGGCTGGGGTTGTCAGTGAGGAGTCTGGAGTGGGAAAATCTGCGGAGGGAATCTCAAGTGGGCAACGGTGTCAATCTGGGGATGCATTGGCAGAGTGGCGATCATCTGAGCAGGTTGAGAATGGAATCACGTCTACCTCGCCTCCTTATTGGGACACTGATGACGAAGATGATGGTGGTAAATTTCTTTCCTCGGTTTTTCCCCGCACACACACATGGCTGAGTGAGCTTTAGGGATGGTAATTGTGTTATAAAGAATAATTAAATTAGATATCATGTTATGTGACAAAATCTCATTCCTTTTTCTTTTGGTTAATTGGTTGACTTTAGTGATTTGGTTAATTATTCAGTTTGTATGAAAATGTTTGGTAACAATTTGGGTCTTGCACTAATAATGAGACATCATGTTATGTGTTGTCACTTAGATACACTGTTAGCAGTTCTGCTTGTCTCTTAGTAAGTTTTGTAGTGAGATTATTATACCATCAAATTTCTCTGACCTTTAAATCGGCTGTTAAACTTTCCAAGTGCATGGATGTGATTATACTTTGATTATCGTTGTTAAAGTTTCCAAGTGAATGGGTGTTATTATACTTTGATTATTGTTTTGGTTTTCATTTTACAGGACCAAAACCTTCTGAACTGTATGGAAAATATACATGGAAGATAGAGAAGTTTTCTCAGATTACCAAAAGGGAACTTCGCAGTAATGCATTTGAGGTTGGCGGCTACAAATGGTATGTTCCTTTAGATAGACTTGTAGGACTTGATCACTTTTTTTTTTTGCTTTTTTGTGCTTTAGACTTTACTGTTTGTATTGTTTTGATCAAAACCTTCAAACCTATTTGTATGTTAGATCTTGTTGGTAACAATTATAATCTTGAGCAAAGGATGAAATCCATATTGTAAAATTCAAAGGATGGGATTGGGCATGACAAATGAGTGCCACCCTGTTTTGGGCAAATACTTTTAGAGTTGCTCCACAAGTTACAAACAAGTTCTGTGGCTGGGTATCTCTTTTGGTAAAGCCTCGGTATAGGAATTTAAGAATGACTAAAGCCAAATTTTAATTCAAAGGATGGGTGAGATCCTTGAAGGAAAACCGAAAAATGTTGCTGCAAAATACCAGAAAATATGAAGATTTATTGGACGAAACTTGGTTAGATGTTGCTTCCATTTATTAAAACCTTTTACCTAGTACCTCAACACCATTGCGACATCACCAGAAAGTAATGGATAAGAGAGTGCAGTGCCAGACAGCTGCTTCTGCAGAGGTCCAATAGCAGTTCTGGTACCAGAAATAGCCCAAAAATGCATCAATATTCAATGATGGCAACAGTCAAACTCTAAGGCATATAAGATGGGTCCTCTACATGCACCTTCTCTTGTTGGACAGACAGTGGCAGGTCTTCAAATGTGCAGAAGCTTGGTGAGGTGTTTGATGCCACGTGGGAGACCACGTGAAGATGCGTCTGTAGCAAACAAAATGTGCAGGAGGTGATGGTTTTGTTGGTGAGGTCGATCGCCTGAATTAGGACTGGAATGGTGGCCGATGGCAAAGAAGTGTTGGAGACTGGTGGAATGACACGTGACACAGGTTCAAGGCTGCTGGAGTGATGCATGGTAACAGCTGGCTAGAAAGAATGTTGGAAAAGTTGGCGGAAAGGACACCAGGGTTAATAGTGCATTTTTAAAACAGTAGCTGTGTGAGGAAAGTTTTAAAATGAAGACTAGAAGCAAGATTGAAGAAACAGGTATAAAGCAAAGATGGAATAGATTCTTAAAAATATAAGTTTCAAATGATTGGAACCTGGCCATAGAAAGATGCCATGGGTCACAATTGTTGGTACCGCTTTGATACCATGTTAAGATTATGAATTTTAGGTAAGAGTGTAGGTAAAAAGAGAATAAAGAGTGAATTAATGGAAGTTTGCAGGTGGTGTGAAGTGTGATGTGTAAAATTACAAAGCATCAATCCCCATTTATAACAACACAAACTCTAATCCTAATTAACCAAGGGAATAATCATGAAAGTTTGCGATATTCTAGATATATCACAGGATACTCTTTATTTCTAACAGATGCGAATAGAATTCAAGTCTTTGATGTACTTTTGGTACATACTAACACTAATAAATTTGTTTTGTTTGCAAAGATGGTCCATATGACTTGCTAATTGCTTAATATGTAGTGTCGAATTTGTTGACTTACTCATCCTTTGGCGTGTGGCAGGTATATTTTAATCTATCCACAAGGTTGTGATGTTTGCAATCATCTTTCGCTGTTTCTGTGTGTGGCTAATCATGATAAACTTCTTCCAGGTTCAATTCACAAAACATATAATACATATAATTTTGTCAAAACAGAAAAAATAAATCTCAATTTGTTTTTATTTTTAATTTTTTTGAAGATTGTATCATTTTGTAGTTTCGCTTTCTGTGTAACTGGTTCCAGATTGTTTGGCTTATATTCCCTTTTCTTTGGGGTGATACAGGATGGAGCCATTTCGCGCAATTTACAATTGCCGTGGTCAACAAAGACCCAAAGAAATCAAAATATTCTGGTTTGCTGGCTAATAGTTGCTTTATTACTACTGGAGTTTACAATTTTTCTATCAGCATTATTGAGACACTTATACCTTCCAGATACGTTGCATCGATTTTGGAAGAAGGAGCATGACTGGGGATGGAAAAAATTTATGGAGCTTTCCAAGGTGTATGATGGATTTGTTGACGCTTCTGACAATTTGATAATAAAAGCTCAAGTTCAAGTCATTAGGTATTCTATACATAGTTTATGTTATTGGAATCTTTCAGGTTCAAGTTCCAGTTCACCTCCATCTTTTGTGCAGCTTTGTTACTGTGCTACTGATTAGTGTTTGTCCACAGTTTTCAACTGTTTTCTAAAAATATATAGAAAGAAGAAATTTTTATATAGGTTATAGTTGTAATGGTTAGAGTGATTGCTCATATCCCTTTTAGTAAATTGAGAACCAGCAAGAAACAACACTGGTTTTGTGATGCAAATCTCTTTAGCGAAGTAGGGCCTACAGTAGTTCTTGTCATTATGTAGTATTTGTGGCAAGGCTATATAAAGCCTTGGATTTATATCTGGCAACCTGTATTTCCATTATGATGATTGATGCACAGAAATTTTAGACTTCTACTCTCCATAGGCCTTTTCAATGTTATTTTTCTTTGTCACTTTTTGGGCCTAAAATTTGTGTTAAATGTTATCTTGTTGTGTTTAAGATCTTTTCTGTTAAAATATTGAGTTGCTATAGCTGTGTGGATTACCTTTGTTAGCTTTAATAAAAATATGATTGCAAAACAATTGAAAGATGGGAACGAAGAAATCAGATCTAACTTAGAGAAATAAATAAATCATGGATGTTGCATAATTATTATGAAAGATGACAATGAGCACACATGTAGTAGCAGTTTGAAACCAATTATAAACATTTGTGTTATTGGTTTGTTGATGCAGGAAAGCGGTATATATTGTTGGATGAAAGGCCTTTTTAATATATTTACTCCTAAAGTCCAAATGACAAATTATTCCCTCCTAAATCTCATACAAAAAATGATAGGATTTCAAATTATATATAAAAAAAGAAATTGCATGACATCTGGGCCTCTGGACAATGAGAAATGTAAACCTTGTTTATTTGGTTTTTATTTTGAGCTGGAGCTTTTGGTTCAGATGTGTGATCTTATTTAACTTTTTGTTTCTGATGCATAGGGAGAAATCAGACAGACCTTTTCGTTGCCTTGATTGTCAGTATAGGAGAGAACTTGTTAGGGTATATTTGACAAATGTAGAACAAATTTGCCGGCGCTTTGTGGAAGAGAGAAGAAGCAAGCTTGGGAAGTTGATAGAGGATAAAGCTAGGTGGTCGAGGTACTTTATGCTTTCCTAGAAAAGTGTCATTCTTGTATGTGTATAATCTGTTCTGTAACTTGTCACACTATGTATGCCATTGTCCTTATGTTTTGTTCTTTCTCCATATTGTCACCTTGACCTAATAAAAGTCAGGGTTATTAAATTATTTATTTTTCAGTTTCTGATCAATAATAATATTTCAAAACTTGAACTGAAGAACCATGATCTGAGTTGGTTTAATTCCCCTTCAATCTCTAAATTCAAAATATCATTGGCATGCTGGGAGGGAAAGCATTCAATCCTTGAAAGTGAAAAATGTTTAATGTATTGGGAATGGATAGGAAGGTAGAGATGAGAGATGAATACTGTGGAATCAAACCTATTCAGTGACCACTTTTTATGTAGGTAGCCACCTTCATGGAATCTGAAATATATACCATCTCATCATTGTATGATCTATGTAATTGTCTTTGTGCCTCCCCCTAGTAATTTTTTATTTTGGGAATCTAAACTATTTCCCTATTTAATATTGTGCATTCATTCATTGACACTTCGCTAGACCTTTAAGTTGCAGTGTTTCATTTGATTAGCTGATCATACGGTAATTTGTTACATTCAGCTTCTTTGCTTTCTGGCGGGAAATTGACCAAAATTCTAGGCGCCGCATGTCGAGAGAGAAGACAGATGTAATTTTGAAAGTAGTTGTAAAACACTTCTTTATAGAGAAAGAAGTCACGTCTACGTTGGTTATGGACTCTTTGTACAGTGGGCTGAGGGCTCTTGAAGGCCAGACCAAGTGCAAGAAGGCTAGGGTAAAATCGCTGGATGGTGAAGAAATGCCAGCACCAATTATCCGTGTTGAGAAGGATATGTTTGTATTGGTGGATGATGTTTTACTGCTACTAGAAAGGGCTGCTATAGAACCACTCCCTCCTAAAGAGGAGAAGGGTCCTCAGAATCGTACAAAGGTAAGATGTTGGAATCATGTTCACGAAAATAACTATGGAATTATCTGTTGATAGCATTAACGTAGTCAATCCATGATTGAAGGGCAGAGCAGCTGGCCCAAAAGTGCTAGTTATAGCATATCAAGGAGCTGCCTCTATATTGACAATAGTGGTTATAATGCAATGAATTTATACTACTCAAATGCTAAAAACTAAGTTGAATTTATGTTGGGATCCCCCTTATTTTTCTTCCAAATTTCTGTAGTTCACTTACGGGTATTGATATATCTCCTTTAATAATTAATGTAATGTTTAAGAAGTAAGTTTAGCATCATTAGAGCTGGCAACATATTTAACAGCTCTAGAGGTTATGAGCACGAAGAAGGATATGGATGTGATATAGTTGGGCTTTATGGTTTTAGAATCCATTTCATTTCTTAGAGAATTTCTTGCCTAATTTTGTAGGATGGAAACTCGGGAGAGGACTTCAATAAAGATTCTATAGAGCGTGATGAAAGGCGTCTCACAGAATTGGGTCGTAGAACTTTGGAGATATTTGTCCTTGCCCATATATTCAGGTATTGTGTGCTTTTAAATACCCATGGCCTTCTCTCTCTGTCTCTCTCTCTCTCAGCTATTTCTTGTGTTGGTAGTTTATAAAGGGTAGCTTGGTGCACAAATATTAGAGAAGGGTCACACCCAAAGGGTGTAATGTAGGCATTCCAACTTGATAAATGCATTAGTGGTTGGTTTCTGATAGGGAACAGCAAGGCAAAGAGTTGAAAGTGTATGCAAGAGAAAAAAGGAAAGGGTAAAATAGGTTGCGTTTGGTTTTGAGAATAGGACAAGACAAGACACTGAGAACTTGACACAAAAGACAGAGATACAGAAACTAGTGTTTTTTTTATTTTGTTTGATGATAAACTGAATATAAGATAAAACAAACAACAAAAAGTTCGATTTACCTTCATTTTTTCCTTCACACAAAATTTAGAATAAAAAATAGAATTATAAAAGATGTAATTATGAAAATTTGATAGTAATCATAAAAGAAAAAATAAAAAAATAAGTTGTGTCGCCGTCCAGTGTCTCTGTGTCCTTTCCGTCAGGAAAGACGCAAAATACACTAATTCAGTGTCCCAGGACACTATATCTATGTCTCATCTGCCAAACACGATTTTATGTCTCTGTATCCATGCCTTAATGTCCCCTCCTTGTAAACAAACACAGCCATAGGGAATGGCTCCTCAATCCATGTGGGCTAGAGCGTAACTAACTTTGGTGAGCTGAAGGCCATAGGGGACCCTTTTGTGTGGAGAGATTTCTGTTAGAGGAGATATAGGTGTCATGAGTGAGGTCAGGAAAGGGTTAGGCTTGGATTATTCTAGTTTTGGAGTGGGAGAACTACTGAGTGCTCTGAATTTGGCTCTTGAGCATTTTGACTTATTCTGAGAATTTCCATTTATCAATATCATACCCTTCTTTCTCTACTTTTCCTATCTCTGTATTATTATATTCTATCAGTGTCACAGCTTGACTCTGTGACCTTGAAGTCACATGGAGACAACTCAACTATTGCTCCAAAGCTCTCTTTCTTGTGTTGGTACTTGGTAGTTTATATGTATGTATTTATCATCCGTTGATTAAGATGTGCTGACTCCTACCTATCGAATGTTGCAGCAATAAAATTGAGGTTGCATACCAGGAGGCTGTTGCACTTAAGAGACAGGAAGAGCTCATCCGGGAAGAAGAGGCTGCATGGCAAGCTGAAAGTGATCAGAAAGTAAAACGTGGGGTCGGTGAGAAGGAAAAGAAGTCAAAGAGAAAACAGGTGCGGGTCTCAAGGAGACATTGTCAAGGGATCTTCATTTCAATGAGTCTTGACCTTCTATTTTCCTTCTCCATGCAGCTAACTTTGGGTTTGAAATAGTTCATAATATTAAAAGCATCCCCAGATTTCTTGCAAAACTGGCAGATAACTTACCCAAAATAATTAACCCAACCTTGAAGGATGTTAAGTGCGTTTGGTTTATATGAGGAAATAGTTGACTTTGCTTTTATGGCTGACAACTAGACCACTTTTTTTCATTACAGGCAAAACAAAAACGGAACAATCGGAAAGGAAAGGATAAAGGGAAGGAGGAGAGGACTGCTTTGGCTCTTAATGGCAAGAACCAAGATGACAATGATGTTGATGAGAAAAAGGATTCTATTATGGATGAGCCTCAAAGTCTGTCTGAAAAGGCTGATGCCATGGAAGATGTTTCTGATGCGTCTGACTCCGTGGATGCCGTTGTTGAGGTACTTCAACCTGATTCAGAAGACAGAGATGCTAGTCCTGTTAATTGGGATACTGATGCATCTGAAGCTCATCCTCCAACTGAGGCTAGTAGCAACGGCATAGGTGTTTCATCGATGCAAAATGGACTGTCTGAGAAAAGGAGCAGTTCAGTGATAGATGATAGTTCTTCAACATGCTCAACTGATTCATTGCCATCAGTGGTCATGAATGACCATTACAAGGGGAGCCCTTTCTCAAATTATAAAGCCCAGAAGTCACCTAGCAGGTAAATGTATACATTAAACTTTTAGTCTGGATTGATATCAAGTATGGTTGGTGTCTTAACCTAATTTGGCACCTTTTATCTGTAGAGCTAAGAACCATGGTAAAGCATCTTGTGATATTGGTAGCTGGACAAATGAAACAGATGGTCAACCATCTGGTTCTGCCACAGTTGCTGTGGGTATTCACAATGAGTCTGGAAGCAGTAAGGTTCGGGAATCTGAGTCCAAGGGCACTGTCATCTCCTTGCGGGACCGGTTAAAGTGGGCTGAGCAGCATGTTGTAAGAAAGGTGGTCCAATTTCCATCCCCGAATCCTTGTAAAATTATTAAGTGTTTCTTGCTCTCTGGTTGGTTACATATTAGAATAATTTTTACCTGATTCTTCTGCTGAGATAGATAAAAAATAGTTTGCGCTTTGATTATATTTTGGAGAAGTCCATGAGTATTCAAGATAACTGAAAACCTAGGGACTGTTTGGTTTTATTTTAATTTTCAGTGGTTTTTTTTTTGTGAAAAAAAACGAAAATGATAAAATATTCAATACTGTTTTCTGTTTTCATTCTTTCCTTCACAAAATTTGAATTAGAAAATATTGAAAATGAAAGAAGAAATGAAAACACAAACCAAAGTACCCAAACAAGCCCTTGGTGATGTTTCTATATACCTACTTTGTTTATTGTTTGCATCTTCTTTCCATCAGCTGCCACGTGAGTGAAAACTTTATATTTCCTGTCTTCCCTTGGGAATAATAGATGTGAAAATAAGAACGGAATGCTGTTATACATTCTTCTGAAGAAGGAAAAAGTCAAATTCTGACACCTTGTGTTACGGTACTAATCCATGCAGATATCTTTATCCTATATGAAGATATTTTTATCCTCATTATTTTTTCCCTTGGAGTTGTTTCTTGGTGCTCTTTGCTTCCTGTTCATTTGTTTGCTATTTTTATTTCTAGGATTCTTAAAGCTTAACAAGTTTAAGCTTGAGGGAACGTTGTAATATTAAGTTTATTATTAGTCTTAGGTAAATGCTGGTGATTTGTTTTACGATTTACAAATTTACCTATGAATCAAAATGATCTGGATTTTGAAGGTGGTGGGATATCATGTTTGTACATGGGACTAAAATTTTGGTTAATTTTTAATGTTTCCCTTTAAAGATCATCTTTTCCCTTTTCTTTTCCCCCTAATTTTTTTTTAGGAATAAGCCATAATACCATAGCATACCAAAAATTTTGTATTTGCTCATTTGATATTCAATACTTCGTATCTCCATTATAACATTTTTTTTCTTGATGTATGGTATTTGCTTTTCTAATTGGTAGGAGGAGGATGTTGCTTCACTGCAACAGAAACAGAATATCAAAGACCAAGTTGAGACAGAGAGACCTGTTGACAATGAAAGTCTACGGAAAGAGAATATACCAGCAGTGCCATCCTCACCATTAAGTCCCCTTAGAAACATATCCTCAACTGTTCAGATGAAGTCAGAAGAACACAAGACCAGCGCTACGGTAGATCCTGTTCATATCAGGAAAACATCTTCCCCTTTCTCATCTGCATCACAAGCAACAACTGTGTCCAAAACCGAGACCCTAAAATCTTCAACTGCAAGTGTGAGATTAACTGAAAGATCTGTAGCACAACTTTCCGTGATGTCAAGACCTTCTAGTTCTCCTTTGGTTCCTGGTCCCAGGCCTGCAGCTCCTGTTGTCTCGATGGCTCAAACAGCTCTTCCACTTTCACGTTCAGTGAGTGCATCTAGTCGGTTAGGTCCTGATCCATCACCTGCTACTCACAGTTATGTTCCTCAATCCTACAGAAATGCTATAATAGGGAACCCAGTGACTTCAACAGCTGCCAATCTGACCCATTCCAGTTCCTCTAGTTCCACAGTGAAACAATCTTCTGGGTTTTCTCAACCGTCCTCCATGGTATCATCACCAATATTTTTACCCCAGGGCTCTGATAGAATGGGCACTAGTGCTGGCCAGACAGGTTTGCCCTTTGGCATGGTTAAACGCGATGTATTACATAATGGTCCCCAGTGGATGGAAAATTCTCAAAGCGAAACAAGCAGAAGCATGCACTATGACCAACCTTCCGGGCTTAATGACATTCAAAACCATGACTTGTACAGGCCAGTGCACAGTAGATCTATGGGTGATATCTTGACTGAGTTCCCTGCTTGCACATCTGGCCGTCAGAACCAAGGGTTGTTAGTGGATGAGTTCCCGCATCTTGATATCATAAATGACCTGCTTGATGATGAAACTGGTGTTGGAAAGTCGGCAAAGGCGAGTTCAACATTCCAGTCTCTTAATAGTGGGCCACACTTGCTTAATCGACAGTTCAGTTATCCTGGGGACTTGGGTGCAGATGATGAGTTTGGATCCTCAACCAGTTCTTGCAGGTTCGAGCGTTCGCTGAGTTTCCATCATCATGATCACGGATTTCAAGGAGGTTATAGGTCGTCTAATGGGCATTTCGATTCAATGAGAGATTATGTTCCACAAATGAGTACTTCTTACGTCAATGGGCAGGTTGACGGGGTGATGCCTAACCAGTGGCAGGTGGGCGGATCTGATCTGCTATATCTAGGTATGAGGAACTCGGATAATGATGGTTACTCGTACTATCCAGATTACTCAAATGTGGCATCTGGTATCAATGGTTATTCCATATTCCGGCCGTCAAATGGTCCTACTTAGAGAGGGAAAAGAGGATGGAGAGTGTCCAGAAATGAGTGGTCACCATCCAAATGGAATAATGTATTTGGGGGGATTTGTTGGTTCTCTTTTTAGATTGGAGTGAGGTTGTGATCACTTCATAAGCAAAAACATCTTGTAAAGAGTGTTTCGGTTATTTGTTTCCAGCTTTTGTTTATGAAATTCATACGTGTCTTGGTTATCTGGGATTTTATCATTTATGGATGAATCATTATGAGGTTTTTTACCTTCGGAGTTCGGAGTACATTGGTCATAGTAAAAGTAAACAGCGGGAACCATGCATCTCCACGTCCACGTTTTAGATGCATGCTTTCATAGTAATTAACTCGGGTTTTGCTAACTGGTGCCACAATAGAATTCCGTAAAATCAGATTACTAGTTAAAAGACTAATAATGGTAATTGTGATATATATATATATATATATATATATATATATATATATATATATATATATATATATATAGGATTGGGTATATATTTTGGTCAAGTAGATTGGACAGCCCCAATCCTAGGCATTACACACTCACACAATCCACTCACACACACTATATGGGGGTACACACAAATGGTTCAATATTCTTCCAAGAGGATTTGAATCCGGTGCAGCTCTATGGGAGGCAAACAAGATTGCCATCTGACCCAGGTCTTGGCTGCTGAGATATATTTTCTAAACACAAAAAAAGTCATACTCAATAATTTGTATTGTTTGGCAGGGTAATGACTTATTGAAGAGTTGTATTTTATTAAAAGGTTGTGACTTATTGAAGAACTTTATTTTCTCAAAGGAATGTTTCTTTTTATGAATATACTAAATACATGAACTCAGTATCTATAAATATGACATCAGACTAGCAAAACAGAATATAACAATTTATCTTCAAATTTCAAATCTTGAAGGAAGAAACTATGCTAAAGAAGATTATGGTACAACAAGAATAAGGAATAAGAAATAAGTGATCAGGAGTTGCTAGGACTTAGGAGTATAGGTTTTTTTCTTTTTTTTTTTTTGTGTTTTTTGGGTTTTAAAACATTAGAATCATTTAGATGACTTTACCAAAAGGTTGAATGGGTGAAATTTTTTTGAGTGCTCTAGGAATTGCACGTGATTGGTTTTTTGTAGTTGTAGGCATCTATTTCTATCTTAACACACTCTTTGTATACATAAGAAAGAATAAAAAATATCATTTTGTCAAACATCATTAGTGTTAAATTTGACTGTATGAGTACAAAAAAGGTCAAATATTTTTTATTATATTTTACAGAAAATTTGTCAGTAATTCATTTTATACATCATAATTGGATTGATTGGGGTAGATTAATCAATAATCCATTTTACACATCATAATTGAATTGGTGAGAGTAAATTAAACTTAAAAAGGTGTCTCTAACACACACCTTAAAAAGTTTACGCAAACGCTTTAAAAAATTAGGTTGTTATATTCTCTATTTTTTTTTGGTTACAAATTGTTACATGGTTCTCATCTCGTAAAATTTTAATAAATCTCAAGTTTTCAATCTAGGATGCTCACAATAATCTTGATCAATTCCATATTTTTAGTCTGACTAAACAGTTTAATTAAGTTTTTTTTTTAAAAAATAGTTTAAACAATAAATCACTATAATAAAAGTAACTTATAAATGAGTTATTTTATATTTAGATTTTTAATTTTAAAAGTATTTATTTTAAAAAAAATATGATAATTTTTTTTTTTTATGAAAAAAGTTATTTTTTTAAATTTTTTTATAAGTTTTTAAATAATTTTTTATAAAATTATAATTTAATTTTAAAAATTATATTAAATATTAATATTATTATTTTTTATAAATAAAAAATTTAAAAAAATTACTTTTGAAGGTCCAAACGAACTATGAAAAGGACATTGATATGACATATGTTGCTGATAACACCGTCATCCCACGTTACAAATTGTACATTAGATAGTGCTTAATGCACTATGATCTTCTGTCTAAATTAGCCTCCGAGTCTTCTTGGATTATTCAAATTTCAAAGTCACTGTCTTTGCTTATTTATGACTATCGGCATTCAAAGCGCACTTAAATGACTCAGAACCTTGTCATCAATTCTATTTCCGACCATTTAAGCACCTAGAGTTGACATTTTATTTTCTTGCGTGATCTAAGGTTCAGCTAGCTAAGGTTTTTTAAAAGATGTTTGTAATTTTGAAATCTACAAGTATTTTATTTTGTATTTGTCTATTTGATATAAAAAATATTTATTCATATTTTGTTCTTTTAAAAAGTTAGAGGTATTTATTTTAAAAGATATTATAAAAATTTAAATAAGTTTTTATTTTTCAAAGTTAAAAAATTAATATAATTTTATAATTAATAGATATCTATATTAATTCTTATTTTTATTATATTTATGCATTTTAAATTATTTTAAATGTTAAAAATAGTTTTATTAAATATTATTTTTATAGTTTATACTTATTAAAAGTAATTTATTTTTATTTACCGAATATAACTGTTATAACATTCAAAAAATTATTTTTAACAAGTTAAATTTAATTAAACTAATTTTAAAATTTAAGTTTTTTGTCAGTCCAGACCAAAGTTCTTCAATTTATTGTTTCCAAAAAAAAAACTAATATATTCATTTTAAGAATATCAATCTATTTTATTCTTATATAATAACTATTGCAATAGATTATTAACCAATTAGCTGCATTTTGAGGGTTTTTAAGTAAATAAATCAAAACTCAAATCACCTGGATTCCCTAAATTGAAATTAATATACATATGTTTTCTTTTTATATTATTATATATTATATAAATTGTCATAGTGTTATTTAGATTTATACATCACTAACCGTGGGAGGGTTTCACAATTATTTATTTGTTTCTATGGAAGAGTGTGATCATTTATGTATAAACCTAAATAATATCCTAATACGATTTATATAATATTAAAAAGAGGCATGTTATACATACAAGTTTTTTTTGTCTTACAAGTCTTATAAGTTGGCACAAGCCCAACAAAACACACGCATTATACTTCTACATTCAAGAATAATTAAACGCAAGTTATTCAACCACTTCCTGTTTCCAAAGTGCGCTACTCACCATGCATTATGAACGACTCTTCTTCTTCTTCCTCCATGAAAACGAGTTTCTTGCCAAATTTGAAGATAATGGAACTTTAAAAATACATTCAAACGATTACAGAAATACACCAAACGGTTACAGGAATTCACCCAAATGATTATAGAAATACACCCAAAGGATTACAGAAATACACCCAAAGGATTTAAGAAATACACCCAAAATTCGTTGAAGTACACCTTATGCATAATTCAGAACTCTTTCTCTTTCTCCTCCTCATCTTCTGCTGTTTTTTCTTCTTCAAAAACGATTTCAGAGCTTGATGTCAAAAAAACAATGGAAATCGAGAATAACGAAGAAAGAAAATAGAGAGAAAAGCAAGAAGGAAAAAGAGAAGGCAAGAAACGAAAGAAAAGAAGAAGAACGTGCAGTGCAGTAACGGTTCGAAGCGCGTTAATATAAATGACTTATAAAGACGCTTGTATGTGGAGAATTATTCTATTAAAAATATACATAACTTGTGTAATTAATTTCGATTCAGAGAATTCTAATAATTCAGATTCTTTTAAAAACATTTATCTACGTAAAAAAGCCATATTTATATAGTAGAAACTTAAACGGAATAATATTCTCGATTTATTTTATTAGGTTATATCTGAGAACTCTAAGTCTATAACGATCAATTGAGTGCATTAAACATCACTTGAAAAAAACATTTTCCATATACAGGAGAACTGCAACGGTCAATTGAGTACATATCCATTGCCAGGAACGGATTGGGGGTTTGGTTGGTTTAGGGTACGGTTTAGGAAATAAAAATTTTATGTAATTTAGAGATTGTATATGTAATTATTTTTAATAATACGATCAATTTAAGTTTTAATTGTTTTACATACTATTATTTTTATTTAATTAATTTAATATTATACACTCAGTCTTTATAATTTTTAAATTAGTTTTTATTTATTCATTTTTATATCTATTTTAAATTTTTTTATTTTTAATAATATTAAAATATCAATATATTTAACATTCATATAATTATATAAAAAAATTATTAATAATTTAATAAGATATATGATAACTTGTTAGCTAAAACACATTATAAAGATATTAGTATTTTATAATTTTATAGAGTGCTATTAATATTACAATAAAATTTTACATTTAAGTCATTTAACTAATAAGTCTAACCAAGTTACTCTAACCTAATTCAGCTCCACGCGCCACTATCCCTAACTAATTTTTGACTTAACGCGCGACTATATATAATTGTCTTTTCTATGTGGATTTTTTTTCAAATTTTTTCAGCGTTTTCTGCGTTCTCTTCCTTCTCCGTGTTCTCTTCATTTACGATCAATGCTCTTTGATCTGATTTGAAGATTTGGATCAAAATTTTTTGAAATCAAGCAGTGAAATCAGATTTGAACAGGTATTTTATTTTCAAAGACAATAAATGATGCAAGTTCAGACTGTCAGTTGAACCATAATGAGTTGGATTATTATTTTGAAACAAATCAAGTGGATGAGGTTTGGTTCAATCCTAGTTAATTTTCTTCATTAGTAGTTAATGCTCCTATAGTTGAATAATTTCGTTTTTGTTTGTAAAAAATTGGTGTTCATGGTTGAAGGTTTGAATTTGAATATAATGTAGGAGTTTTGAATTGTTATTCGCTGAATATGTTTCGTTGCTAGTTTCGGTACATTTGAAAAGACATTTTGGTTTAATTTGGAACTGTTTTCGGTATTTTTCAATTTATCTGTGATGTTGATGAGCATTTTGCGCCAAAAGTTAGGATGACTTTTAACACACTTGAAGAAATTAAAAAATTCTACAAAGATTACTCTAAACTTGTAGGTTTTTCTACAAAAATTCAGAACACAAATAAGAAAAAAAATAAAATTAAAAACCAATTGATTACATATAGCAAAGAGGGTAAATGGAAATTGAGCATATCTCCCACTTAGAAGACAAATTTTTTAGCTGGATTAAATGTCCTGCAAGAATTTATATACATATATTGAAGGACGTTGGTATTTGGATTATTTTAAAGGTTGTTTTGTGTCATTCACATCCGTGTTATCCAAATCAAGTAGAGATGCTTACTCAACACAGGCAGTTAAGCATGTTTGTACGCCATACAATTGAGAATAACAACGAAGCTGAAATTATACTACGAAAAATATATCAATCATTTGTGGCAGCAACAAGGGGTCATCGTGAATTAAATTTTATTGAAAAAGATTTGAGAAATTACATTACAAGAAAAGTCTGTAATGTTCCGAACTAGACGATGCCAAAGAATTTGGGAAATACTTATTAAGAATGAAAGAGAAGAATCATAATTTCTTTTTTGAACTTGAACTTGGGGTTGATCACCCAATCAAAATTGCTTTTCGGGCTAACGCAAGAAGCAGGGCTGCCTGTGAGTATTTTGGAGATGTTATTTCATTTGATACCATTTACAATACAAATATGTAATTTGCTGTTCTGGTTTATGTGTTTTGTGAAACAACTTTTGGTGCATATGATCTTTTGTTTCTGTGTTGTTGATTCAGGTATAATTTGGTTTTGATTTTTTTATTAGTGTCAATCACCATGGTCATTCTACACTTTTGGGATGTGCTTTGATGAAAAACGAGGATATTCAATCATTCAAATGGTTGTTTGAATGTTGGCTTCGTTGCATGGGAGAAAAGGCTCCAATGGCATTCTTACCGATCAATGTGCATCGATGCAAAGGGCTATTGAGAGTCGTATGCCCACAACCATTCACAGGTGGTGTATTTGGCATATTATGAAGAAGATTCCTCAGAAATTGTATAGCTACAAGAGACACGAAGAAATTGAACAAGAGATGAGTCATGTTATTTGAAACTTTTTTACAAAAGATGCATTTGATCGAAATTGGAATGATTTTTTTATGAAGTATAGGGTTGGAGACAATAAGTAGCTTTTGGGTAAGGGCGTCTTTATTAGAATTAACTAGTGCTGTTATTTTTAGTGTTTGATATTTATGTGTTTTGCTTGTTTAATAGAAGTGCCAACCTGTTAATTTTTTGGTGCATTTTATTTCTGATTCACGTATTTTATTATTTTTCATAACTTTTCGAAGATCGTCATTTATAAATCCCAATTTATCTTGATCACCACTTCTGGACCAGGATGAGAAGCACACAAAGGAGCGAGAGCATGCATGTATTTTTTAACAAATTTATTATGTGCAACAGCTCATTAAACCAATTCATCAAACAATATGATAATTGCCTAGTAACTAGAGAGCAAAGAGAGAGAAAATCTGATTGTGCAGATTTTCGTAGTGTCATATTGTGTGCAATAAAATCATCAATAGAAGCTCAATTTTAGCATGTGTATACTCACGAGAAGTTCAAGCACAATTTAGAGGAAAGATAAATTGCATCACAAGATCAATACATTCCGCTTTAGGTTTTATAGCATATGAAGTTGTAGAATTGGTTTCAAACTCAACATTCAATAAGTTTGAGGTTACATATGACGCAGTATCACGGGAAGCAAAATGCCAGTGTTTAATATTCGAGTCAAGAGGGATATTGTATCGTCATTCTCAGAGCGGGCTTTGAGCGAGTAGATAAAGTGGGATCAAGATATATATTAGAGTGATGGAGTAAGCACATAAAGAGGAGGCACATAAATATTAAGAGCAGCCATGACGAGCCTTTATTGGAGCCAAGAAGCAAGAGATTTGATGATTTGATATTTCGGTCACACAATATTTGTGAATTTGCATCAGAAGTTGAGGAGTTGACAGCGATTCTACACGGCACTTATGATAACATGATGGCTGAGATGCAGGAATATAAAGCCAAAAATAAAGAAAAATATTTGTTATCACACAAAGCTGCTTTCTTAGATGATATTAATAACCTTCAAAACCCGCCTCGCATGAGAACAAGAGGATGTCCCAAAAATAGATTGGGATCAAATATCAAAAAATAAATTCCAAATGCATCAAAGAAAAAGAAAAAGAAAGTTCTAACAGAGGTAAAATTGATGTGCTTTAATTAGGTAAAATTGTCTTTGTGCATGTTAATGGTTATGCTAATATATGATTTATGTAATTTTTGCAGTTGAATCTTTTAGATGGTGGATCAATGATGCAGTCAAATTCCAGCATTTATCAAGGTCAAATTATGAATTATCAGTTCAGATATTCAAGAAAATAAGATAGTTTTCTCGGTGTTTTTTGGAATTATTTTCGGTATTTTGTTGATCAATTTTGGTGCATTTTGTGTAATATTTGTATTTTTTAATGGAAATGAGGTTACTTTTACTATTTTTCTGTCTTGTTTCATTTACCATGTTATGGTTAATTTTGAAATTAATTTTTGTTTGTTCTTGATATTTTAATCTAGTAGTAAGTATTATCTTCAGAATTATGTTGTGTTATGTTAATCAATAGTAAGTATTAGTTTTTGATTTACTTTCTGCAATCACTTTATGGGTAATAATTTGAGGTGTAAACCTGTATAAATCCTAATTTTTCTTCAGTTTATTGAAAATAATAAGTGTGAACATAGATTCATTCAGATTAATATGACAGCAATACAGTATAGACAAAATATTTGAAATCTATCAAAAATTTTGGAATGAATATTTACCAAAGAATTGTTTGTTTTAACAAAACTATACACACAATTCAAAACAACAATGAAGAGAAATTGTTAACAGTTTACATTACATTACACAATCTATTGACTTTCTATATCACTTGATGTAAACCTACATGTAGCAGATGTCTTGGAGAGTCTAATGGTTTTAGATTCTTCAATGACTTTACCTCTCAGTTGATTTATTTCATCAAAGAGAATGAGTGAAGCATATTCGAGTTTGAAACGATCAATTTGTTCCTACAGTTTAAAGAAATTTATTTATTAAACTCTGTTAATTTAGTAATAGAAATTTATCTATTTTTAACGATAGTTATCTGTTTTCAATTGTTCCATGTATATTTTATTTTTTTGATCTTTTTTGGATCAATTATCTCCAACCATTTCATCACATATATTGTACAATCCTAGCTAAAAATAAAAATGAAATAACACATTAAAATTCGATAGCAACAGAAAACACAGTAAAATTTATTAAATAGAAAGATTGATACCTTGTTTGCTATCCACTGATGTTAAAGTATGGTGCTATGACGCCCTCATCGTTGTCTATTAAAGATGTTGCTCCAGTAAACACCATCATTTATGATATCATCAAGCTCTAAAAACTAAAAAAAAAGCCAAATATAAGAAGCTCTATATTTAACATCTAATTGTATCGAAATGAATAAATGATAAGGTTACACAAACAAGTACTAGGGTACCTTATATCAAACTGAAGTGCACTAAATTTATATTAATAATAACAACACATAGAAATAAGAGAATTCATACAGAAAATATGTATCACATAAACAACTTACAACAAATTTATTAATTTGTGTTCTAGCCTCAGAAGGAGATTTTTTATGATATGGGTCAAGGACATGAAATTTTTTGTTTCGAACATCTGCAATTTATAGCCACTAATGGTCCGCATAGCAAACTAGGGGCAAATATCTGAAATTTGGCCAGCGAGAATAATATTTTAGTCTAAGTGGCACCTAATGAAAGAATTATTTAAGAAGCTTTAGAAATGAAAACTTACAAGTGGATAGGATGTAAGCTTTTTCTTGTCCAGAAACGACAGGTACTCCTTATGTTTATCAATGTGGAAGGACTTGTTAGTTTTTGGATCAATGTAGACCTCCTTATGTTTTGCCAATATGATATTCTACAAAATTTAAATAACACCGAAAGAACCAGTTTTAACACATAGTATATTTTCAAAATGGACTGAAAGTTCAGTGGTAGTAGAGCTTATCACAATACCAGGTGGGACACAGTATATGAGTTCTTCATATCTTTTACATTTCTTTCTGTTTAGAATTAGACACATTGTAGAGACCACTTATTAAAACAAAAAAAAATCCAAACATATTACATGTATGGCACCATAACTCATAAGAAAATCATTAATGTTAATATAGGATTACCAAATTTTCTATATATGATTCGGCTTTTAAAGATGATAAGTGCATTCTAGTTGCCTCCAGTTGAGCTTCATGGTCCATCTTTAATATGATTTCTCACTGGTGCACGAAATTGCAATCACACTTTTGCAATCCGCACAACTAACCAGCAAGTGCACTGGGTCATCCAAGTAATACCTTATGTGAGTAAGGGTCGAATCCCACGGAGATTGTTGGCTTGAAGCAAGCTATGATTATCTTATTAATCTTAGTTAGGATTCCAATTATAGTTATCAATTGACTTGCAAATAAACAAGGGAGCATGGATTAAATAATACTTATTATGCAGTAATGGAGAATATGTTGGAGTTTTGGAGATGCTTTGTCTTCTGAATTCCTGCAACATAATGCTTTCTCACTTTCATAAATGCAAGGCTCCTTCCATGGCAAGCTGTATGTAGGGCATCACTGTTGTCAATGGCTACTTCCCATCCTCTCAGTGAAAATGGTCCAAATGCTCTGTCACAGCACGGCTAATCATCTGTCGGTTCTCGATCATGTCGGAATAAGATCCCTTGATCCTTTTGCGTCTGTCACTACGCCCAACACTCGCGAGTTTGAAGCTCATCACAGTCATCCAATCCCAGAATCCTACTCGGAATACCACAGACAAGGTTTAGACTTTCCGGATTCTCAAGGATGCTGCCAATGGATTCTAGCTTATACCACGAAGATTCTGATTGAGGAATCTAAGAGATACTCATTCAATCTAATGTAGAACGAAAGTGGTTGTCAGGCACACGTTCATGGATTGAGGAAGGTGATGAGTGTCACGGATCATCACCTTCTTCATAGTGAAGCGCGAATGAACATCTTAGATAGGAACAAGCGTGTTTGAATGGAAAACAGAAATAATTGCATTAAGTCATCGAGACGCTGCAGAGCTCCTCACCCCCAACAATGGAGTTTAGAGACTCATGCCGTCAAAAGGTACAAAATTCAGATCTAAAAATATCATGAGATACAAAATAAGTCTCTAAAAGTTGTTTAAATACTAAACTAGTAACCTAGGTTTACAGAAAATGAGTAAACTAAGATGAATAGTGCAAAAATCTACTTTTGGGACCCACTTGGTGTGTTCTGGGGCTGAGACTTAAGCTTCTCACGTGCCTGGGCTGTTTCTGGAGTTGAACACCAGGTTGTAACTTGTTTCTGGCGCTGAACTCCAACTTGCAACCTGTTTCTGGCGCTGAACGCCAGAATGCAACATGGAACTGGTGTTAAATGCCAGTTTACGTCATTTATCTTCGCGCAAAGTATAGGCTATTATATATCGCTGGAAAGCCCTGGATGTCTACTTTCCAACCCAATTGAGACAGCGCCAATTGGACTTCTGTAGCTCCAAAAAATTTATTCCGAGTACAGGGAGGTCAGAATCCAACAGCATCAGCAGTCCTTTTTCAGCCTGATTCAGATTTTTGCTCAGCTCCCTCAATTTCAGCCAAAAAATACCTGAAATCATAGAAAAACACACAAACTCATAGTAAAGTCCAGAAATATGAATTTTTCTTAAAAACTAATAAAAATATACTAAAAACTAACTAAAACACACTGAAATCTACATGAAATTACTCTCAAAAAGCGTATAAAATATCCGCTCATCACAATACCAAACTTAAACTGTTGCTTGTCCCCAAGAAACTAGATAAATAAAATAGGATAAAAAAATTAAGAAGCAATAATATCTCAGAGTTTTAAGTGAAGCTCAGATTCTAATTAGATGAGCGGGACTAGTAGCTTTTTGCTTCTGAACAGTTTTGGCATCTCACTTTATCCTTTGAAATTCAGAATGATTAGCCTCCATGGGAACTCAGAATTCATATAGTATTATTGATTCTCCTAGTTTAGTATGTTGATTATTGAACACAGCTATTTTATGAGTCTTGGCCATGGCCCTAAGCACTTTGTTTTCCAGTATTACCACCGGATACATAAATGCCACAGACACATAATTGGATGAACCTTTTCAGATTGTGACTTAGCTTTGCTAGAGTCCCCAATTAGAGGTGTCCAGAGTTCTTAAGCACACTCTTTTACTTTGGATCACGACTTTAACCACTCAGTCTCAAGCTTTTCACTTGGACCTGCATGCCACAAGCATATGGTTAGGGACAGCTTGATTTAGCCGCTTAGGCCTGGATTTATTTCCTTGGGCCCTCCTATCCATTGATGCTCAAAGCCTTGGATCCTTTTCACCCTTGCCTTTTAGTTTAAAGCGCTATTGGCTTTTTCTACCTTTTTTGCTTCTCTCTTTTTTTTCACTACTTTTTCTTGCTTCAAGAATCACTTTCATGATTTTTCAGATCAACAATAATATTTCTCTTGTTCATCATTCTTTCAAGAGCCAACAATTTTAACATTCATAAAATTTAATATAAAAAATATGCACTATTCAGACATTCATTCAGAAGACAAAAAGTATTGCCACCACATCTAAATAATTAGAATTTTCCTTATTAAAAGCTCGAAAAATATTGCCTCTTTATTCTAAAAGTCTACTATTTTATTCATGTTTGATGATGATGAGAAAAATAAATTATAGCTTAATTGGAGATAAAATCAAGATAGAGATACTAATTACTACTACTCATGTATAACTTGTAAGGTAAATTCCTAATAAGAACAATCATCACAGAGTTAAGTTTAAGATTAGGACTCAACAACCTTTAGTTTGGGAGATGATGGGTGCTCCTTCAACTTGTGGGGTATCTGGTCCTTCAAGAGACAGCTTCTGGCGCTTCACCTCCTGTATCTTCAGATATTCGTCTTCTTTCAGATCGAATTTAACTTCCGGGATCACTGATCTCAGACCCATTATTTTGTGGTAATGGTCTGCATGTTCTTTGGTTAAGAACTTCTTTTAATTCCAAAGTGGTTTTGGAATATTCTCTTTCTTGCCTCTTGAAGTAGTTTGTTTTCCCTTAGGTGCCATGATCTTGATGAGTTTTAGCTCAGTAATCATGGAAAAATACACCAAACTTAGAGGTTTGCTTGTCCTCAAGCAAAAGAAAGGAAAGGAGAGGAATAGAAGGAGAGGCAATTTCGAAAATTCAAAAGATATGATGAGATTTTGAAAAAGATAACTTTGAATTCAAAAAGATAATATGATGAGTTTGAAAAAGGTTTGAAAAGATATTGAAGAAAAATTAAGAAACATGTTTAGGATTAAAAATTTTTGGAATTGAAGTTGAAAGATGAGAGTTTGTAATATGTTTATGCAAGAAATCATGAATTGAAACATGAAAAATGAAAAAAATTTGAAGTGAAAACGAATTTACCTCCTCCCCACAATCCTGGTGTTAAACACCCAAACGCTGCATGTTTTGGGCGTTTAACGCCCATCTGTAGCTTCTCCTGGGTGTTCAACACCCAGCTGTTGCTTCTAGCTGGCGTTGAACTCCAGAAACGCCTTTGTCACTGGGCGTTTTTCAAAACGCCCAGGACGTTGTAAATCTGGCGTTAAACGCCCAGAAGGTGCTTCTTTCTGGCATTCAACGCCCAGAAGATGCTTCTTTCTGGCGTTTAACGCCCAGATGGTTATCTCTACTGGTGTTGAACGCCCAGTAGATGCTTCTTTTGGGCGTTCAACGCCCAAAACAGCTCTTACTGGCTTTTTTGCACCAGTGAGCTTCTTTTTGCTGTTTTATCCTCTGAATCCTTCTGTAACTCTGTATCATTCACTGAAATGTATTATCTAATTTAAAATTAAAATTACAAATAAAATAACTTATGACTGGATTTCCTCCCAGCAAGCGCTTCTTTACTGTCTTTAGCTGGACTATTACTGAGCTTTAATCAAGTCTCAGTTTTGAGCAATCTTGCTCAAAATTGCTTTCAAGATAATGTTTGACTCTTTGTCCATTAACAATGAACTTTTTGTTAGAATCATTATCCTGAAGCTCTACGTAACCATATGGTGACACACTTGTAATCACATATGGTCCTCTCCACTGGGATTTCAATTTTCTGGAGAATAATCTAAGCCTAGAATTAAACAGCAGAACTTTCTGCCCTAGCTTAAAGACTCTAGATGATAGCTTCTTATCATGCCATCTTTTTGCTTTCTCTTTGTAAATTTTTGTATTTTCGAAAGCATTGAGTATGAATTCCTCTAGCTCATTTAACTGGAGCAATCGTTTTTCTCCAGCTAACTTGGCATCAAGGTTTAGGAATCTGGTTGCCCAGGAGGCCTTATGCTCCAGTTCCACTGGCAAGTGACAGGCCTTTCCATACACAAGCTGGTATGGAGAGGTCCCTATAGGAGTCTTGAATGCTGTTCTATATGCCCACAGAGCATCATCCAAGCTTCTTGCCCAATCCCTTCTACGGTTAATCATAGTCCATTCCAGGATTCTTTTAAGTTCTCTATTAGAGACTTCAGCTTGCCCATTTGTCTGTGGATGATATGGAGTAGCTACCCTGTGGCTAACTCCATATCGAACCAAAGCAGAGTAAAGCTGTTTATTGCAGAAATGAGTGCCCCCATCACTAATTAGTACTCTAGGGATACCAAATCTGTTGAAGATGTATTTTTGGAGGAATTTCAGCACTGTCTTAGTATCATTAGTGGGTGTTGCAATAGCTTCAACCCATTTGGATACATAATCCACTGCCACCAGAATATAAGTGTTTGAGTATGATGGTGGGAAAGGCCCCATGAAGTCAATACCCCATACATCAAACAACTCAATCTCCAAGATTCCTTGTTGAGGCATGACATAACTGTGAGGCAGATTGCCAGATCTTTGGCAACTGTCACAATTAAGTATAAATACTCGGGAGTCTTTATAGAGAGTAGGCCAATAAAAGCCACATTGGAAGACCCTTGTGGCTATTCGCTCACTTCCAAAATGTCCTCCATACTGTGATCCATGGCAGTGCCAGAGGATCTTCTGTGCTTCTTCTTTAGGCACACATCTATGGATTACTACGTCTTCACATCTCTTGAAGAGATATGGTTCATCCCAAAGATAGTACTTTGCATCCGTGATCAATTTCTTTGATTGCTGCCTACTGTACTCTTTGGGTATGAATCTCACTGCCTTATAGTTTGCAATGTCTGTGAACCATGGCACTTCCTGGATGGCAAAGAGGTGCTCATCCGGAAAGTTTTCAGAGATCTCAGTAAGAGGGAGGGACGCCCCTTCTACTGGTTCTATTCGGGACAGGTGATCTGCTACTTGGTTCTCTGTCCCTTTTCTGTCTCTTATTTCTATATCAAACTCCTGCAGAAGCAACACCCATATGATGAGTCTGGGTTTTGAATCCTGCTTTGTGAGTAGATATTTAAGAGCAGCATGGTCAGTGTACACAATTACTTTTGATCCTACTAAATAAAATCAAAACTTGTCAATGGCGTAAACCACTGCAAGTAACTCTTTTTCTATGGTTGTGTAGTTCTTCTGTGCGTCATTTAAAGCACGACTGGCATAGTAAATGACGTGCAGAAGCTTGTTATGCCTTTGTCCCAACACTGCACCAATGGCATGGTCACTGGCATCACACATCAGTTCAAATGGTAATGTCCAGTCTGGTGTAGAGATGACTGGTGCTATGACTAGCTTAGCTTTCAGAGTCTCAAACACCTGCAGACACTCCTTATCAAAGATAAATGGCGTGTCAGCAGCTAGCACATTACTCAGAGGTTTGGCGATTTTTGAAAAATCTTTTATAAACCTCCTATAGAATCCTGCATGTCCCAGAAAGCTTCTGATTGCCTTAACATTGGCAGGTGGTGGTAATTTTTCAATTACCTCTACCTTAGCTTGATCCACCTCTATTTCCTTGTTCGAAATTTTGTGTACAAGGACAATTTCTTCAGTCACCATAAAGTGACATTTTTTCCAGTTTAAAACCAGGTTAGTCTCTTGGCACCTCTTTAGAAAAAGTGCTAGATGGTCAAGACAGGAGCTGAATGAGTCTCCAAATACTGAAAAGTCATCCATGAAGACTTCCGGAAAATTTTTCACCATATCAGAGAAAATAGAGAGCATGCGCATTTGAAAGGTTGCAGGTGCATTGCACAGGCCAAATGGCATCCTTCTGTATGCAAATACTCCGGATGGACATGTGAATGCTGTTTTCTCTTGATCCTGGGGATCTACTGTAATTTGATTATAACCTGAATATCCATCCAGGAAGCAGTAGTATTCATGACCTGCCAGTCTTTCTAGCATCTGGTTTATGAATGGTAAAGGAAAATGATCCTTTCTGGTGGCTGTATTAAGTCTTCTATAATCAATACACATACACCACCCTGTAACTGTTCTTGTAGGAACCAGTTCATTTTTTTCATTATGAACCATGGTAGCGCGAAATTGTGATCTCTACACAACTTTGCACAACTGACCAGCAAGTGCACTGGGTCGTCCAAGTAATACCTTACGTGAGTAAGGGTCGATCCCACGGAGATTGTTGGTATGAAGCAAGCTATGGTCACCTTGTAAATCTCAGTCAGGCAGACTCAAATGGGTATAGATGATGAATAAAACATAAAGGTAAAGATAGAGATACTTATGTATATCATTGGCGAGAGCTTCAGATAAGCGTATGAAGATGCTTTCCCTTCCGTCTCTCTGCTTTCCTACTGTCTTCATCCAATCCTTCTTACTCCTTTCCATGGCAAGCTTATGCAAGGGTTTCACCGTTGTCAGTGGCTACCTCCCATCCTCTCAGTGGAAATGTTCAACGCACCCTGTCACGGCACGGCTATCCATCTGTCGGTTCTCGGTCAGGCCGGAATAGAATCCAGTGATTCTTTTGCGTCTGTCACTAACGCCCCACCTGCTAGGAGTTTGAAGCACGTCACAGTCATTCAATCATTGAATCCTACTCAGAATACCACAGACAAGGTTAGACCTTCCGGATTCTCTTGAATGCCGCCATCAGTTCTTGCCTATACCACGAAGATTCCGGTTAAAGAATCCAAGAGATAAACACTAGAGCCTCGTATGCTTGTAGAACAAGAATGGTTGCAGTCACTTTGTTCATGAGTGAGAATGGTGATGAGTGTCACGGATCATCACATTCATCAAGTTGTCGAACAAGTGATATCTTGGACAAAGAACAAGCGGAATTGAATAGAAGAACAATAGTAATTGCATTAATACTCGAGGTACAGCAGAGCTCCACACCTTAATCTATGGTGTGTAGAAACTCCACCGTTGAAAATACATAAGAACAAGGGTCTAGGCATGGCCGTGAGGCCAGCCTCCCAGTGATCAAAAGATTCAAAGATCTCCCGATGTCCAAATACAATAGTAAAAGGTCCTATATATAGAAAACTAGTAGCCTAGGGTGTACAGAGATGAGTAAATGACATAAAAATCCACTTCCGGGCCCACTTGGTATGTGCTTGGGCTGAGCAATGAAGCATTTTCGTGTAGAGACTCTTCTTGGAGTTAAACGCCAGCTTTTATGCCAGTTTGGGCGTTTAACTCTCATTTAGGTGCCAGTTCCGGCGTTTAACGCTGGGAATTCTGAAGGTGACTTTGAACGCCGGTTTGGGCCATCAAATCTTGGGCAAAGTATGGACTATCATATATTGCTGGAAAGCCCAGGATGTCTACTTTCCAACACCGTTGAGAACGCGCCAATTGGGCTTCTGTAGCTCCAGAAAATCCACTTCGAGTGCAGGGAGGTCAGAATCCAACAGCATCTGCAGTCCTTTTCAGTCTCTGGATCAGATTTTTGCTCAGGTCCCTCAATTTCAGCCAGAAAATACCTGAAATCACAGAAAAACATACAAACTCATAGTAAAGTCCAGAAAAGTGAATTTTAACTAAAAACTAATAAAAATATACTAAAAACTCAACTCAAACTACTAAAATCATACTAAAAATAATGCCAAAAAGCGTACAAATTATCCGCTCATCACAACACCAAACTTAAATTGTTGCGTGTCCCCAAGCAACTGAAAATCAAATAAGATAAAAAGAAGAGAATATGCAATGAATTCCAAAAACATCTATGAAGATCAGTATTAATTAGATGAGCGGGGCTTTTAGCTTTTTGCCTCTGAACAGTTTTGGCATCTCACTCTATCCTTTGAAATTCAGAATGATTGGCTTCCTTAGGAACTCAGAATCCAGATAGTGTCATTGATTCTCCTAGTTAAGTATGATGATTCTTGAACACAGCTACTTATTGAGTCTTGGCCGTGGCCCAAAGCACTCTGTCTTCCAGTATTACCACCGGATACATTCATGCCACAGACACATAATTGGGTGAACCTTTTCAGATTGTGACTCAGCTTTGCTAGAGTCCCCAATTAGAGGTGTCCAGGGTTCTTAAGCACACTCTTTTTGCCTTGGATCACAGCTTTATTTCTTTCTTTTTCTTTTTTTTTTCTCTTTTTTTTTCGTTTTTCTCCTTCTTTTTTCCCTTCTTTTTTTTGTATTCACTGCTTTTTCTTGCTTCAAGAACCATTTTTATGATTTTTCAGATCCTCAGTAACATGTCTCCTTTTTCATCATTCTTTCAAGAGCCAACATTCATGAACCACAAATTCAAAAGACATATGCACTGTTTAAGCATACATTCAGAAAACAAAAGTGTTGCCACCACATCAAAATAATTAATCTGTTATAAAATTCACAATTCATGCAATTCTTTTCTTTTTCAATTAAGAACATTGTTTATTTAAGAAAGGTGATGTATTCATAGGACATTCATAACTTTAAGGCATAGACACTAAGACACTAATGATCATAAGACACAAACATAGATAAACATAAGGCATAATTTTCGAAAAACAGAAAAATAAAGAACAAGGAGATTAAAGAACGGGTCCACCTTAGTGATGGCGGCTTGTTCTTCCTCTTGAAGGTCTTATGGAGTGCTTGAGCTCCTCAATGTCTCTTCCTTGTCTTTGTTGCTCCTCTCTCATGATTCTTTGATCTTCTCTAATTTCATGGAGGAGGATGGAATGTTCTTGGTGCTCCACCCTTAGTTGTCCCATGTTGGAACTCAATTCTCCTAGGGAGGTGTTAATTTGCTCCCAATAATCTTGTGGAGGAAAGTGCATCCCTTGAGGCATCTCAGGGATCTCATGATGAGAGGGGTCTCTTGTTTGCTCCATCCTTTTCTTAGTGATGGGCTTGTCCTCATCCATAAGGTTGTCTCCTTCTATGTCCACTCCAACTGAATAACAGAGGTGACAAATGAGATGAGGAAAGGCTAACCTTGCCAAGGTAGAGGACTTGTCCGCCACCTTATAGAGTTCTTGGGCTATAACCTCATGAACTTCCACTTCTTCTCCAATCATGATGCTATGAATCATGATGGCCCGGTCTAGAGTAACTTCGGACCGGTTGCTAGTGGGAATGATTGAGCGTTGGATAAACTCCAACCATCCTCTAGCCACGGGCTTGAGGTCATGCCTTCTCAATTGAACCGGCTTCCCTCTTGAATCTCTCTTCCATTGGGCTCCCTCTTCACAAATGTCAGTGAGGACTTGGTCCAACCTTTGATCAAAGTTGACCCTTCTTGTGTAAGGATGTTCATCTCCTTGCATCATAGGCAAGTTGAATGCCAACCTCACATTTTTCAGACTAAAATCCAAGTATTTCCCCCGAACCATAGTAAGCCAATTCTTTGGATCCGGGTTCACACTTTGATCATGGTTCTTGGTGATCCATGCATTGGCATAGAACTCTTGAACCATTAAGATTCCGACTTGTTGAATGGGGTTGGTAAGAACTTCCCAACCTCTTCTTCGGATCTCATGTCGGATCTCCGGATATTCACTCTTTTTGAGTGAAAAAGGGACCTCGGGGATCACCTTCTTCAAGGCCACAACTTCATAGAAGTGGTCTTGATGCACCCTTGAGATGAATCTCTCCATCTCCCATGACTCGGAGGTGGAAGCTTTTTCCTTCCCTTTCCTCTTTCTAGAGGTTTCTCCGGCCTTGGATGCCATAAATGGTTATGGAAAAACAAAAAGCAATGCTTTTACCACACCAAACTTAAAAGGTTTGCTCGTCCTCGAGCAAAAGAAGAAAGAAGAGAGTAGAAGAAGAAGAAATGAGGAAGAAGGGTATGGCTTTGTGTTCGGCCAAAGAGGGGGAGAAGTGGTGTTTAGGTTGTGTGAAAATGAAGGGGTGAAGAAGGGTTTATATAGGAGAGGAGGGGCTTATGGTTCGGTCATGTATGGGTGGGTTTGGGAGGGAAAGAGGTTTGAATTTGAAAGGTGAGGTAGGTGGGGTTTTATGAAGGATGGATGTGAGTGGTGAAGAGAAAGATGGGATTTGATAGGTGAAGGGTTTTTGGGGAAGAGGTATTGAGGTGATTGGTGAATGGGTGAAGAAGAAGAGAGAGAGTGGTGGGTTGGTAGGGATCCTGTGGGGTCCACAGATCCTGAGGTGTCAAGGAAAAGTCATCCCTGCACCAAATGGCATGCAAAAACACGTTTTGTGCCAAATCTGGCGTTAAACGCCGGGCTGGTGCCCATTTCTGGCGTTTAACGCCAGGTTCTTGCCCTTTTCTGGCGTTTAACGCCAGTCTGGTGCCCCTTTCTGGCGTTAAACGCCCAGAATGGTGCCAGTCTGGGCATTAAACGCCCAACTGCTAACCTTACTGGCGTTTAAACGCCAGTAGGTTCTTCCTCCAGGGTGTGCTGTTTTTCTTCCTGTTTTTCATTCTGTTTTTGCTTTTTCAATTGATTTTGTGATTTCTTATGATCATCAACCTACAAAAAAAAACATAAAATAACAAAAGAAAATAGATAAAATATAACATTGGGTTGCCTCCCAACAAGCGCTTCTTTAATGTCAGTAGCTTGACAGAGGGCTCTCATGGAGCCTCACAGATACTCAGAGCAATGTTGGAACCTCCCAACACCGAACTTAGAGTTTGAATGTGGGGGTTCAACACCAAATTTAGAGTTTGGTTGTGGCCTCCCAACACCAAACTTAGAGTTTGACTGTGGGGGCTCTATTTGACTCTGATTGGAGAGAAGCTCTTCATGCTTCCTCTCCATGGTGACAGAGGGATATCCTTGAGCTTTAAACACAAAGGATTCTTCATTCACTTGAATGATCAGTTCACCTCTATCAACATCAATCACAGCCTTTGCTGTGGCTAGGAAGGGTCTGCCAAGGATGATGGATTCATCCATGCACTTCCCAGTCTTTAGGACTATGAAATCAGCAGGGATGTAATGGTCTTCAATCTTCACCAAAACGTCCTCTACAAGTCCATAAGCTTGTTTTCTTGAATTGTCTGCCATCTCTAGTGAGATTCTTGCAGCTTGCACCTCAAAGATCCCTAGCTTCTCCATTACAGAGAGAGGCATGAGGTTTACACTTGACCCTAAGTCACACAGAGCCATTTTGAAGGTCATGGTGCCTATGGTACAAGGTATGGAAAACTTCCCAGGGTCTTGTCTCTTTTGAGGTAATTTCTGCCTAGACAAGTTATCCAGTCCTTTGGTGAGCAAAGGGGGTTTATCCTCCCAAGTCTCATTTCCAAATAACTTGTCATTTAGCTTCATGATTGCTCCAAGGTATTTAGCAACTTGCTCTTCAGTGACATACTAATCTTCTTCAGAGGAAGAATACTCATCAGAGCTCATGAAAGGCAGAAGTAAGTCCAATGGAATCTCTATAGTCTCATTTTGAGCCTCAGATTCCCATGGTTCCTCATTAGGGAACTCATTGGAGGCCAGTGCACGCCCATTGAGGTCTTCCTCAGTGGCATCCACTTCCTCTCCCTCCTCTCTAAATTCGGCCATGTTGATGGCCTTGCACTCTCCTTTTGGATTCTCTTCTGTATTGCTTGGGAGAGTACTTGGAGGGAGTTCAGTAACTTTCTTGCTCAGCTGTCCCACTTGTGCCTCCAAATTCCTAATGGAGGACCTTGTTTCAGTCATGAAACCTTGAGTGGTTTTGATTAGATCAGAGACCATGGTTGCTAAGTCAGAGGTGTTCTGCTTAGAATTCTCTGTCTGTTGCTGAGAAGATGATGGAAAAGGCTTGCCATTGCTAAACCTGTTTCTTCCACCATTATTGTTGTTGAAACCTTGTTGAGGTCTCTCTTGATTCTTCCATGAGAAATTTGGATGATTTCTCCATGAAGAATTATAGGTGTTTCCATAGGGTTCTCCTAGGTAATTCACCTCTTCCATTGAAGGGTTCTCAGGATCATAGGCTTCTTCTTCAGATGAAGCATCCTTAGTACTGCTTGGTGCATTTTGCATTCCAGACAGACTTTGAGAAATCAAATTGACTTGTTGAGTCAATATCTTATTCTGAGCCAAAATGGCATTCAGAGTATCAATCTCAAGAACTCATTTCTTCTGATTTGTCCCAATGTTCACAGGATTCCTTTCAGAAGTGTACATGAATTGGTTATTTGCAACCATTTCAATTAGCTCTTGAGCTTCTGTAGGCGTCTTCTTCAGATGAAGAGATCCTCCAGCAGAGCTATCCAAAGACATCTTGGATAGTTCAGACAGACCATCATAGAAAATACCTATGATGCTCCATTCAGAAAGCATGTCAGAAGGACATTTTCTGATCAATTGTTTGTATCTTTCCCAAGTTTCATAGAGGGATTCTCCTTCCTTCTGTCTGAAGGTTTGGACTTCCACTCTAAGCTTACTCAATTTTTGAGGTGGAAAGAACTTTGCCAAGAAGGCATTGACTAGCTTTTCCCATGAGTCCAGGCTTTCTTTAGGTTGTGAGTCCAACCATGTCCTAGCTCTGTCTCTTACAGCAAAAGGGAATAGCATAAGTCTGTAGACCTCAGGGTCAACCCCATTAGTCTTGACAGTGTCACAGATTTGCAAGAATTCAGCTAAGAACTGATGAGGATCTTCCAATGGAAATCCATGGAACTTGCAATTCTGTTGCATTAGAGAAACTAATTGAGGCTTAAGCTCAAAGTTGTTTACTCCAATGGCAGGGATAGAGATGCTTCTCCCATAGAAGTCGGGAGTAGGTGCAGTAAAGTCACCCAGCACCTTCCTTGCATTGTTGGCATTGTTGTTGTTTTCGGCTGCCATGGGTTCTTCTTCTTTGAAGAATTCGGTCAGGTCCTCAACAGAGAGTTGTGCCTTAGCTTCTCTTAGCTTTCGATTCAAGGTCCTTTCAGGTTCAGGGTCAGCTTCAACAAGAATGCCTTTGTCTTTGCTCCTGCTCATATGAAAGAGAAGAGAACAAGAAAATATAGAATCCTCTATGTCACAGTATAGAGATTCCTTGAGGTGTCAGAGGAATAGAAAAATAGAAAGAAGAGGTAGAGGAATTCGAACTTAATTAGATAGAGTTCGAATTGTGCATTGAGAGGAGTGATACTCCATAAATAGAAGGATGCGGGAAGAGAGGAAGAAATTTTCGAAAATCAAGTGAAATATTTTGAAAACATTTTTGAAAAACTCTAATTGATTTTCGAAAATCAAGAGTGGAAAAGAAATCAAGTAGTTTTTGAAAAAGATTTTGAAATTAGAAATTAAAAAGATATGATTTAAAAACTTGTTTTGAAAAAGATGTGATTAAAAAGATATGATTGAAAAATTATGCTTTTAAAAAGATATGATTGAAAAGATATGATTTTGAAAACAATTTAAAAGATTTGATTTTAAAAATTAATGACTTGCCTAACAAGAAAAGATATGATTCGAACATTAAACCTTTCTCAACAGAAAAGGCAACATACTTAAAATGTTCAATCAAATCATTAATTGTTAGTAAGTATCTTTGAAAAGGGAAAGAAATTGATTTTGAAAACATTTGATTGAAAAGATATGATTTGAAAAAGATTTGATTTTGAAAAACTTTGAAAACTTGAAAAAAATTGATTTTGAAAACAAAATCCTCCCCTTGGTGCCATCCTGGCGTTAAACGCCTAGAATGGTGTACATTCTGGCGTTTAACGCCCAATGCACTACCTTTTTGTGCGTTAAACGCCCAACCAGGTACCCTGGCTGGCGTTTAAATGCCAGTCTGTCCTTCTTCACTGGGCGTTTTGAACGCCCAGCTTTTTCTGTGTAATTCCTCTGCTGCATGTTCTGAATGTTCAGTTCCCTGTTCTATTGACTTGAAAATATAACCAAGATCAAATAAACAATGCATGCAAGACACCAAACTTAAAATTAGACACTAGACTCAAACAAGAAACATAAAAATATTTTTGGTTTTTATGATTTTTAAAATTTTTTGTGCTTTTTCGAAAATTATATGAAAATAGAAAATAAAGGTTTCAGAATTCTTAATTTGGATTCCAGGAATCATTGCAATGCTAGTCTAAGACTCCGGTCCAGGAATTAGACATGGCTTTACAGCCAGCCAAGCTTTCAAAGAAAGCTTCGGTCCAAAACACTAGACATGGCCAATGGCCAGCCAAGCCTTAGCAGATCATTGCTCCAATAGCAAGATTGATAGAAATCAACAAGCTCTTGTGATGATCAGTTGAAACCTCGGTCCAATAAGATTAGACATGGCTTCACAGCCAGCCAGATTTCAACAGGTCATCATGAAACTCTAGAACTCATTCTCAAGAACTCTGAAGAAAAATACCTAATCTAAGCAACAAGATGAACCGTCAGTTGTCCATACACAAAACAATCCCCGGCAACGGCGCCAAAAACTTGGTAGCGCGAAATTGTGATCTCTACACAACTTTGCACAACTGACCAGCAAGTGCACTGGGTCGTCCAAGTAATACCTTACGTGAGTAAGGGTCGATCCCACGGAGATTGTTGGTATGAAGCAAGCTATGGTCACCTTGTAAATCTCAGTCAGGCAGACTCAAATGGGTATAGATGATGAATAAAACATAAAGGTAAAGATAGAGATACTTATGTATATCATTGGCGAGAGCTTCAGATAAGCGTATGAAGATGCTTTCCCTTCCGTCTCTCTGCTTTCCTACTGTCTTCATCCAATCCTTCTTACTCCTTTCCATGGCAAGCTTATGCAAGGGTTTCACCGTTGTCAGTGGCTACCTCCCATCCTCTCAGTGGAAATGTTCAACGCACCCTGTAACGGCACGGCTATCCATCTGTCGGTTCTCGGTCAGGCCGGAATAGAATCCAGTGATTCTTTTGCGTCTGTCACTAACGCCTCGCCTGCTAGGAGTTTGAAGCACGTCACAGTCATTCAATCATTGAATCCTACTCAGAATACCACATACAAGGTTAGACCTTTCGGATTCTCTTGAATGCCGCCATCAGTTCTTGCCTATACCACGAAGATTCCGGTTAAAGAATCCAAGAGATAAACACTAGAGCCTCGTATGCTTGTAGAATAAGAGTGGTTGTCAGTCACTTTGTTCATGAGTGAGAATGGTGATGAGTGTCACGGATCATCACATTCATCAAGTTGTCGAACAAGTGATATCTTGGACAAAGAACAAGCGGAATTGAATAGAAGAACAATAGTAATTGCATTAATACTCGAGGTACAGCAGAGCTCCACACCTTAATCTATGGTGTGTAGAAACTCCACCGTTGAAAATACATAAGAACAAGGGTCTAGGCATGGCCGTGAGGCCAGCCTCCCAGTGATCAAAAGATTCAAAGATCTCCCGATGTCCAAATACAATAGTAAAAGGTCCTATATATAGAAAACTAGTAGCCTAGGGTGTACAGAGATGAGTAAATGACATAAAAATCCACTTCCGGGCCCACTTGGTGTGTGCTTGGGCTGAGCAATGAAGCATTTTCGTGTAGAGACTCTTCTTGGAGTTAAACGCCAGCTTTTATGCCAGTTTGGGCGTTTAACTCCCATTTAGGTGCCAGTTCCGGCGTTTAACGCTGGGAATTCTGAAGGTGACTTTGAACGCCGGTTTGGGCCATCAAATCTTGGGCAAAGTATGGACTATCATATATTGCTGGAAAGCCCAGGATGTCTACTTTCTAACGCCGTTGAGAGCGCGCCAATTGGGCTTCTGTAGCTCCAGAAAATCCACTTCGAGTGCAGGGAGGTCAGAATCCAACAGCATCTGCAGTCCTTTTCAGTCTCTGGATCAGATTTTTGCTCAGGTCCCTCAATTTCAGCCAGAAAATACCTGAAATCACAGAAAAACACACAAACTCATAGTAAAGTCCAGAAAAGTGAATTTTAACTAAAAACTAATAAAAATATACTAAAAACTCAACTCAAACTACTAAAATCATACTAAAAACAATGCCAAAAAGCGTACAAATTATCCGCTCATCTCACCACTATCATACCACCCTTCTTAGGGACGACTTGGATAGGGCTTACCCAGGGGCTATCAGAAATGGGATAAATAATCCCAACCTCTAGTAATTTAGTGACCTCCTTCTGCACCACTTCCTTTATGGCTGGATTTAGCCGCCTTTGTGGTTGAACCACTGGCTTAGCGTCTCCTTCCAATAGGATCTTGTGCATGCATCTGGCTGGGCTAATGCCCTTACGATCACTGATGGATCACCCAAGAGCTATCTTGTGTGTCCTTAGCACTTGAATTAGTGCTTCCTCTTCTTGTGGCTCTAAGGTAGAGCTTATGATTATAGGAAAGGTATCACCTTGAAGAGATGAAGATTGATGGTTTAGAAGTTATAATAAATTCTCGTTGCAAGTATAGTTTCTAAACCAAGCAGTCAACCTTTCTTACAAACGTTTGGTTGTCACAATTAACAAACCCCTTTGGAATTGATAACCGAAGTATTTAAACCTCGGGTCGTCTTCTCAAGGAATTGCAGGGAGGTGTGCTTTATTATTGGTTATGGAAAATAGTATTTTTGGGGTTTGAAAAGGTTTTGAACAAGAGAAAGGGATTGCAGAAAATTAATAAATTAATAACGAAAGAATCTCTTGGCAAGATATGAAAACTGGAAGTCCTATCCTAGTTATCCTTATCAATGGTGATGAGAATTATATTTTTGCTACCACTTAGTTAACCTTTACTAAATAAAGGAAGGTCAAGTGGACTAATAAGTTTCATCCTCAGGTCCTAGTCAATTCCTAAGGAAAGACTAGAGTTATTGGAATGCGATTCGATTAGCAAAAATAACAATTATCAATCACAATGAGTTTGATAACTCAAGAGTTACCAATTAATCAACCAAAGCCAATAGTAAATAATCTAAATAAAAAAATAGGGAAAAGCAATAATGAGTCTGAAATACCTCAATTTATATCAAATAAAGAAAATCATAACATGAATGGTCATTAAACAAATAAAAGAGAAAATAAATAAATAAGAACATTGAAACTGTGATGAAGAAGAAATATTTCTAAATTCTAAAAATCCTAATCCTAAATCCTAAGAGAGAGGAGAGAGCCTCTCTCTCTAAAAACTACATCTAAATTATGAAAAGTGTGACTTCTGAATTAATCTTCGTTGTATGGATGGACTCCCCCACTTTATGGCCTCTAATATGTGTTCTCTGGGTCGAAAATTGGGTCAGAAATAGCCCAGAAATCGCTGATTGTGAAATCTGGTCCGTACAGGTCGCGGCAAAGTGACGCGGAGGCGTCATCCACGCGTTTGTGTGGAATGAGATTCGCAGATGCGATGCGTCCGCATGGAGCGCGCGTTCGCATCGCCTATCTGCATGGCCACTATGAAAAATTATATATCAAATCAAAGCCCCGGACGTTAGCTTTCCAACGCAATGGAAACCGCATCATTTGGACCTCTGTAGCTCAAGTTATGGTCGTTTTAGTGCGAGAGGGTCAGGCTGGACAGCTTAGCAATTTCTTCAACTTCTTGTATTCCTTCCACTTTTGCATGCTTCCTTTCCATCCTTTGAGCCATTCATGCCCTGTAATCCCTGAAATCACTTAACACACATATCACAGCATCTAATGGTAACAAGAGAGAATTAATATTAGCGAATATAAGGTCAAAGAAGCATGTTTTCAATCATAGCACAAAATCCGGAAGGAAAACGTAAACTCATGCAATTAGTATGAATAAGTGTATGAAAGGTTGATAAAATCCACTTAATTGAGCACAAGATAAACCATAAAATTGTGGTTTATCACACCTTCTCCCAGAAATACATATTTCAGGGATGGTGGTAATGGTTTAAGCTCGGGTTCGGGAGGTTTCTCCTCTTCCTGAGGGATTTTCAGAGGTTCTGTTATTCTCTCTGGTTCCTCCAGATCAGGCTGAGCATCTTTAAAGATATCCTCTAGCTCTGATTCGATACTCTCAGTCATATTGACCTCTTTTACCAGAGAGTCAATAATATCAATGCTTATGCAGTCGTTTGGGGTGTCTGGATGCTGCATAGCTTTGACAACATTCAACTTAAACTCGTCCTCATTGACTCTCAGGGTCACTTCCCCTTTTTGGACATCAATAAGGGTTCGTCCAGTTGCTAGAAAAGGTCTTCCTAGAATGAGAGTTGCACTCTTGTGCTCCTCTATTTCCAGCACCACAAAGTTAGTGAGAAAAGCAAATGGCCCAACCTTGACAATCATGTCTTCAATCACGCCTGATGGGTATTTAATGGAGCCATCAGCAAGTTGGAGACATATCTGGGTTGGTTTGACTTCTTCAGTCAAACCAAGCTTTCTGATAGTAGATGCAGGTATTAGGTTGATACTTGCCCCAAGGTCACATAGAGCTTGCTCGGTACAAGTACCCTCTAATGTGCATGGTATCATAAAGCTTCTGGGATCTTTAAGCTTCTCAAGTAAGCTTTTCAGAATGACTGCACTGCATTCTTCAGTGAGGTAAACTTTTTCAGTTTCCCTCCGATCCTTTTTATGACTTAAGATCTCTTTCATGAACTTAGCATAAGAGGGTATTTGCTAAAGTACTTCTGCAAACGGAATCTTTATTTCAAGAGTCCTAAGATAGTCTGCAAAGCGGGCAAATTGCTTATCCTGTTCCGCTTGACGGAGTTTTTGAGGATAAGACATTTTGGCTTTGTATTCATCAACCTTAGTAATTGTAGGTTTATTGCCTACAGATGTGGATTGAGAAGCCTTTTTAGAGGGGCTGCTATCAGCACTTGTATGTGTCTGATCTCCCACTGGCGTTTGAATGCCAGGGGTGGAAGCTGGAGTGGCGTTAGACGCCAACTCCTTACCTATTTCTGGCGTCTGAACGCCAGAACTGTGCTTCCTTTGGGGTTTAACGCCAATTCCTTGCCTGTTTCTGGCGTTGAACGCCAGGACTGAGCATGGGTTGGGCATTCAACGCCATCTTTCCACCCTTTCTGGCGTTGAGTGCCAGAATTATTCCTCTCTGGGCTCTGACTGTCCTCAGAGGGATTTGGGTAGCAGTTTGTTCATTTCTTGGCTTCCTGCTGCCTTGAAGTGAGGTATTTAGTGTTTTTCCACTTCTTAATTGAACTGCTCGGCACTCTTTTGTTATTTGTTTTGATAACTGCTATTCTGTTTGCTTCAACTGGACTTCCATATTCATATTAGCCATTCTTGTTTCTTGCAATATCTCCTTGAATTCGGCTAACTATTTTGTTATAAAATCTAATTGCTGATTGAATTCAGTAGCTTGATCTGCAGGACTAAGTTCAGCAGTTGCTGCTTTAGCCTCTTCGTTGATGGAAGGTTCACTGCTTAAGTACAGATGCTGATTTCTGGCAACTGTATCAATGAACTCTTGAGCTTCTTCAATTGTCTTTCTCATGTGTATAGCTCTTGAGCTCTAGAAAAATCTGAGCTTTCTCTGTAAGCCTATAATAAAAGATGTCTAATTGCACCCACTCTGAAAACATTTCAGAGGGGCATTTTCTTAGCATCTCTCTGTATCTCTCCTAGGCATCATTAAGGGATTCATTATCTCCTTGTTTGAAGCCTTGGATGCTCAGCCTTAGTTGTGTCATCCGTTTTGGAGGAAAATAGTGATTCAAGAATTTTTCTGACAACTGTTTACATGTCTTTATGCTGTCCTTAGGTTGGTTATTTAACCACCTCTTAGCTTGGTCTTTTACAGCAATAGAAACAATAATAATCCATAGACATCCTGATCTATTTCCTTATCATGTACTGTGTTAGCAATTTGTAAAAACTGTGCCAGAAACTTGTAGGGTTCTTCCTGTGGAAGACCAGAATACTGGCAACTTTGTTGCACCATGATAATGCTGAGGATTCAACTCAAAGCTACAACTCCGATGGAGGGTATACAGATACTGCTCCCATATGAAGCAGTAGTGGGGTTGGCATATGACCCCAGAGTCCTTCTGGACTGTTCATTTCCAATTAGGTCCATGATGGAGAAAGGGAGATGATGTGGATTTATTTATTTATTTTATTATAAAAAAGTAATTTTTGGAAATAATAAATAAAATAAAACTAAATTAAAAAATAAAAATAAAATTTAAAAAAATAGTTTAAAAATTTTCGAAAAAATGAGGAGAGAAAAAGTGGTTAGGATATTTTTTGAAAAAGATGTGATTTTTTTTAAATCTTAAAAGGATAAGATTTTGAAAATTTTTGAAATTGAAATCGAATTTTATAGAAAACTTCAAAAAATTTTCTGAAATAGTTAGAGAATATTTTTTATTTTGAATTTTATGATGAAAGAGAAAAACACAAAGACACAAGACTTAAAATTTTTAGATCTAATGTTCCTTGCTTTCGAAATTTTGGAGAGAAATGCACAAGAACAACAAGAACAAAAGAAGGAACACCAAACTTAAATTTTTTTTTTGAAAACCAAATTAAATTTTTGAAAATTAAAGAAAATTAACAAGAGAACACCAACTTAAAGTTTGGCACAGGATTCAATCAAAGAAAAAAAATTATTTTTGAAAAAGTTTAAAAAGAATACCCAATTGCCAAGAACATAAGCCAACGCTCCAGCCAACTGAGCTATAAATTTAACGTATTTTAAAAAGGTATTTAATAAATAATTTTTTTTGAAAACTAAAAATTTGAAAAAGCACAAGAAAAATAAGAAAAGACACAAAACAAGACAAACCAAAGATCAAACAAAAAAAATTGACAAGAACAATTTGAAGATCAAGGAAAAACAAGAACACGCAATTCGAAAAATTGAAAGACAAAGAAAAGCATGCAATTGACAACAAACTTAAAACATGACACTAAACTCACAGAAAAGTTAAAAATTAATAAAGAAAAATAATATTTTTGAAAAAAAATTTAAAAGGGATAATAAAAGATGCAATTCTAGTGACTCTAAACCAAAAAGACTAATTTTTCCTAATCTAAGCAACAAGATTCACCGTCAGTTGTTCAAACTCAAACAATCCCCGGCAACGCGCCAAAAACTTGGTGCACGAAATTGCAATCACACTTTTGCAATCCGCACAACTAACCAGCAAGTGCATTGGGTCGTCTACGTAATACCTTACGTGACTAAGGGTCGAATCCCACGGAGATTGTTGGCTTGAAGCAAGCTATGGTTATCTTATTAATCTTAGTCAGGTTACCAATTATAGTTATCAATTGACTTGCAAATAAACATGAGAGCATGGATTAAATAATACTTATTATGCAGTAATGGAGAATTGTTGGAGTTTTGGAGATGTTTTGTCTTCTGAATTCCTGCAACATAATGCTTTCTCACTTTCATAAATGCAAGGCTCCTTCCATGGCAAAAATCCTCTTCCCTCCTTCTCACATCCTTCTATTTATGGAGTACTCTTTCTAAATGCACAATTCGAACCTTATCTAATTAAAGTTCGAATTCTTTCTTCTCCTTCTTCTTTCTATTTCTTTTCCTCGACATTTCAAGGAATCTCTATACTGTGACATAGAGGATTCCACATTTCTTTTCTCTTCTCTTTCATATGAGCAGAAGCAGAGACAAAGGCATTCTTGTTGAAGCTGACCCTGAACCTGAGAGAACCTTGAAGCGAAAGCTAAGAGAAGCGAAAGCACAACTCTCTTTAGAGAACCTGACCGAATTCTTCAACCTGACCGAATTCTTCAGGAAGAACCCATGGCAGCCGAAAACAACAACAATGCCAACAATGCAGGAAGGTGCTGGGTGACTTTACTGCACCTACTCCTGATTCTATGGGAGAAGCATCTCTATCCCTGCCATTGGAGCAAACAACTTTGAGCTTAAGCCTCAATTAGTTTCTCTAATGCAACAGAATTGCAAGTTCCATGGACTTCCAATGGAAGATCCTCACAGTTTTTTAGCTGAATTCTTGCAAATCTGTGACACAGTCAAGACTAATGGGGTTAACCCTGAGGTCTATAGACTGATGCTATTCCCTTTTGCTGTAAGAGACAGAGCTAGATATGGTTGGATTCTCAACCAAGGAAAGCCTGGACTCTTGGGAAAAGCTAGTCAATGCCTTCTTGGCAAAGTTCTTTCCACCACAAAGATGGAGTAAGCTTAGAGTGGAAGTCCAAACCTTCAGACAGAAGGATGGAGAATCCCTCTATGAAGCTTGGGAAAGATACAAACAATTAATCAGAAGATGTCCCTCAGACATGCTTTCTGAATGGAGCATCATAGGTATTTTCTATGATGGTCTCTCTGAACTATCCAAGATGTCTTTGGATAGCTCTGCTGGAGGATCTCTTCATTTGAAGAAGAGACCTACAGAAGCTCAAGAGCTGATTGAAAGGTTGCAAATAACCAATTCATGTACACTTTGAAAGGAATCCTGTGAACAATGGGACTAATCAGAAGAAAGGAGTTCTTGAGATTGATGCTCTGAATGCCATATTGGCTCAGAACAAGATATGACTCAACAAGTCAATTTGATCTCTCAAAGTCTGTCTGGAATGCAAAATGCACCAAACAGTACTAAGGATGCTTCATCTGAGGAAGAAGCTTATGATCCTGAGAACCCTTCCATGGAAGAGGTGAATTACCTAGGAGAACCCTATGGAAACCTACCACATTCTTCATGGAGAAATCACCCAAATCTCTCATGGAAGAATCAGAGAGACCTCAACAGGTTTTAATAACAATAATGGTGGAAGAAACAGGTTTAGCAATGGCAAGCCTTTTCCATCATCTTCTCAGCAACAGACAGAGAGTTCTAAGCAGAATACTTCTGACTAGCAACAATGGTCTCTGATCTAATAAAGACCACTCAAAGTTTCATGAATGAAACAAGGTCCTCCATCAGAAATTTGGAAGGACAAGTTGGTCAGCTGAGCAAGAAAGTTACTGAGCTCCCTCCTAGTACCCTCCCAAGTAATACAGAAAAATCCAAAGGAGAGTGCAAAGCCATAGACATGGCCGAATATGGAGAGGAAAGAGAGGAGGAGGACGCCACTGAGGAAGACCTCAGTGGGCTTGTACCAATCTCCTCTGAGTTCCTCAATGAGGAACAATGGGAATCTGAGGCTCAAAATGAGACCATAGAGATTCCATTGGACTTACTTCTGCCATTCATGAGCTCTGATGAGTATTCTTCCTCTGAAGAGGATGAGTATGTCACTGAAGAGCAGTTGCTAATACCTTGGAGCAATCATGAAGCTAAATGACAAGTTATTTGGAAATGAGACTTGGGAGGATGAACCTCCCTTGCTCACCAAAGAACTGGATGACTTGTCTAGGCAGAAACTGCCTCAAAAGAGCAGGATCCTGGGAAGTTTTCTATACCTTGTACCATAGGCACCATGACCTTCAAGAAGGCCTTGTGTGACTTAGGGTCAAGTGTGAACCTCATGCCCCTCTCTGTAATGGAGAATTAGGATCTTAGAGGTGCAAGTTGCAAGAATCTCATTAGAGATGGCAGACAACTCAAGAAAACAAGCCCATGGACTTGTAGAGGATGTTCTGGTTAAAGTTGAAGACCAGTAAATTCCTACTGATTTCATAGTCCTAGAAACTGGGAAGTGCATGGATGAATCCATCATCCTTGGCAGACCCTTCCTAGCCACAGCAAAGGCTGTGATTGATGTTGACAGAGGAGAGTTGATCATTCAGTGAATGAAGAATCCTTGGTGTTTAAGGCCCAAGGATATCCCTCTGTCATCATGGAGAGGAAGCATGAAGAGCTTCTCTCAAAACAAAGCCAAACAGAGCCCCCACAGTCAAACTCTAAGTTTGGTGTTGGGAGGCTACAACCAAACTCTAAGTTTGGTGTTGAAACCCCACATTCAAACTCTAAGTTTGGTGTTGGGAGGTTTCAACACGGTTCTGAGCATTTCTGAGGCTCCATGAGAGCCCTCTGTCAAGCTAATGACATTAAAGAAGCGCTTGTTGGAGGCAACCCAATGTTTTATAATTAATTATTTTATTTTGTTATTTTATCTTTTTTGTAGGTTGATGATCATAAGAAGTCACAAAAACAATGAAAAAAGCAAAAACAGAATAAAACAGGAAGAAAAACAGCACACCCTGGAGGAGAAGAAACTGGCGTTCAAACGCCAGTAATGCTAGCTGTTGGGCGTTTAACGCCCAGTCTGGCACCATTCTGGGCGTTTAACGCCAGAAAGGGGCACCAGACTGGCGTAAACGCCAGTAAAGGCAAGAACCTGGCGTTAAACGCCAGGATGGGCACCAGCCCGGCGTTTAACGCCAGAAATGGCTCAAAAACGTGATTTTGAGCAACAATTGGTGCAGGGATGACTTTTCCTTGACACTACAGGATCTGTGGACCCCACAGGACCCTACCATCACTCTCTCTTCTTCCCCATTCACCAATCACCTCAACACCTCTTCCCCAAAAACCCCTCACCTATCAAATCCATCTTTCTCTTCACCACTCACATCCATCCTTCATAAATCCCCACCAACCTCACCCTTCAAATTCAAACCACTTTCCCTCCCAACCCACCCATAATGGCCGAACCTTTACCCCCCTCTCTCCTATAAATACCCTTCTTCACTCTTCATTTTCACACAACCTAAACACCCTTCTTCCCCCTTCTTGGCCGACTACACCACATCTCCCTCTCCTTCATTTCTTCTTCTTCTACTCTCTTCTTTCTTCTTTGCTCGAGGACGAGCAAACATTTTAAGTTTGGTGTGGTAAAAGCGTTGCTTTTTCATAACCATTTATGGCATCCAAGGCCGGAGAAACCTCTAAAAAGAGGAAAGGGAAGGCAAAAGCTTCCACCTCCGAGTCATGGGAGATGGATAGATTCCTCTCAGGGTGCATCAAGACCACTTCTATGAAGTTGTGGCCTTGAAGAAGGTGATCCCCGAAGTCCCCTTTTCACTCAAAAAGGGTGAATATCCGGAGATCCGCCATGAGATCCGAAGAAGAGGTTGGGAAGTTCTTACCAACCCCATTCAACAAGTCGGAATCTTGATGGTTCAAGAGTTCTATGCCAATGCATGGATCACAAAGAACCATGACCAAAGTGTGAACCCGAATCCAAAGAATTATCTCACTATGGTTCGGGGAAAATACTTGGATTTTAGTCCGGAGAGTGTGAGGGTGGCGTTCAACTTGCCTATGTTGCAAGGAGATGAGCATCCTTACACTAGAAGGGTCAACTTTGATCAAAGGTTGGACCAAGTCCTCACAGTCATATGTGAAGAGGGTGCACAATGGAAGCAAGATTCAAGAGGAAAGCCGGTCCAATTGAGAAGGCATGACCTCAAGCCCGTGGCTAGAGGATGGTTAGAGTTCATACAACGCTCAATCATCCCCACTAGCAACCGGTCCGAAGTTACCATAGACCGGGCCATCATGATCCATAGTATCATGATTGAAGAAGAAATAGAAGTTCATGAGGTTATAGCCCAAGAACTCTATAAGGTGGCGGACAAGACCTCCACCTTGGCAAGGTTAGCCTTTCCTCATCTCATTTGTCACCTCTGTTATTCAGTTGGAGTTGACATAGAGGGAGACATCCCCATTGATGAGGACAAGCCCATCACCAAGAAAGGATGGAGTACACAAGAGATCTCACTCATCATGAGATCCCTGAGATTCCTCAAGGAATGAATTTTCCTCCACAAAACTATTGGGAGCAACTAAACACCTCCCTAGGAGAACTAAGTTCCAACATGGGACAACTGAGGGTGGAGCATCAAGAACACTCCATCATCCTTCATGAAATTAGAGAAGATCAAAGAATCATGAGGGAGGAGCAACAAAGACAAGGAAGAGACATTGAGGAGCTCAAGCACTCCATAGGATCTTCAAGAGCAAGAAAGAGCCGCCATCACTAAGGTGGACCCGTTCTTTGATTTCCTTGTTATTGTTCTTCTGTTTTTCGATTTTTATGCTTTATGTTTGTCCATGTTTGTGTCTTATGATCATTAGTGTCTTAGTGTCTATGCCTTAAAGTTATGAATGTCCTATGAATCCATCACCTTTCTTCAATAAAAACGTGCCTAATTGATAAAAGAAAGAATTGCATGAATTTTGAATTTTATAATAGTTTAATTATTTTGATGTGGTGGCAATATTTTTGTTCTCTGAATGTATGCTTAAACAGTGCATATGCCTTTTGAATTTGTGGTTCATGAATGTTGGCTCTTGAAAGAATGATGGAAAAGGAGACATGTTACTGAGGATCTGAAAAATCAATAAAATGATTCTTGAAGCAAGAAAAAGCAGTGAATACAAAAAAAAAAAAAGAAGAAAGCAAGCGAAAAAAAAAAAAAAACCGAAAAAAAAAGAGAGAAAGAAAAAGAAAAGAAATAAAGTTGTGATCCAAGGCAAATAAGAGTGTGCTTAAGAACCCTGGACACCTCTAATTGGGGACTTTAGCAAAGCTGAGTCACAATCTGAAAAGGTTCACCCAATTATGTGTCTGTGGCATGTACGTATCCGGTGGTAATACTGGAAGACAGAGTGCTTTGGGCCACAGCCAAGACTCAATAAGTAGCTGTGTTCAAGAATCATCATACTTAACTAGGAGAATCAATAACACTATCCGGATTCTGAGTTCCTAAAGAAGCCAATCATTCTGAACTACAAGGGATAGAGTGAGATGCCAAAACTATTCAGAGACAAAAAGATAAAAGCCCCGCTCATCTAATTAATACTGATCTTCACAGATATTTTTGGAGTTCATTGCATATTCTCTTCTTTTTTATCTTATTTGATTTTCAGTTGCTTGGGGACAAGCAACAATTTAAGTTTGGTGTTGTGATGAGCGGATAATTTGTATACTTTTTGGCATTGTTTTTAGTATGTTTTTGATATGATATAGTTAGTTTTAGTATATTTTTATTAGTTTTTAATTAAAATTCACTTTTCTGGACTTTACTATGAGTTTGTGTGTTTTTCTGTGATTTCAGGTATTTTTTGGCTGAAATTGAGGGACCTGAGCAAAAATCTGATCCAGAGACTCAAAAGGACTGCAGATGCTGTTGGATTCTGACCTCCCTGCACTCGAAGCGGATTTTCTGGAGCTACAGAAGCCCAATTGGCGCGCTCTCAACGGCGTTGGAAAGTAGACATCCTGGGCTTTCCAGCATATATAATAGTCCATACTTTGCCCAAGATTTGATGGCCCAAACCGGCGTTCAAAGTCACCTCAAGAAATTCCAGCGTTAAACGCCGGAACTGGCACCTAAATGGGAGTTAAACGCCCAAACTGGCACCAAGCTGGCGTTTAACTCCAAGAAGAGTCTCTACACGAAATTGCTTCATTGCTCAGCCCAAGCACACACCAAGTGGGCCCGGAAGAGGATTTTTATGTCATTTACTCATTTCTGTACACCCTAGGCTACTAGTTTCTTATAAGTAGACCTTTTACTATTGTATAGAAATCTTTTGATCACTTTTAGATCTCTAGATCATCTTTGAACATTTTAGTTCTTAGATCATTGGGAGGCTGGCCATTCGGCCATGCCTAGACCTTATGCTTATGTATTTTCAACGGTGGAGTTTCTACACACCATAGATTAAGGTGTGGAGCTCTGCTGTACCTCGAGTATTAATGCAATTACTATTGTTCTTCCATTCAAATTCCGCTTGTTCTTTTACCAAGATATCACTTGTTCTTCAACATGATGGAGGTGATGATTGACGCCCATCACCATTCTCACCCATGAACAAGGTGACTGACAACCATTCTTGTTCTACAAGCATCTGAGGCTTAGTGAATATCTCTTGGATTCCTGATTGCACGATGCATGGTTGATCGCCTGACAACCGAGTGCTCGCCTGACAAACGAGCCAGCCATTCCGTGAGATCAGAGTCTTCGTGGTATAGGCAAGAACTGATGGCAGCATTCAAGAGAATCCGGAAGGTCTAACCTTGTCTGTGGTATTCTGAGTAGGATTCAATGACTGAATGACTGTGACGTGCTTCAAACCTGTAACCTACTGGGCGTTAGTGACAGACGCAAAAGAGTTATTCTATTCCGGTAGGGGAGGGAACCGAACCGGTGATTGGCCGTACTGTGACAGAGTATTGAGCATTAGCTTTCACTGCGAGGATGGGAGGTAACTGCTGACAACAGTGAGACCCTATACGAGCTTGCCATGGAAAGGAGTAAGAAGGGTTGGATGAAGACAGTAGGAAAGCAGAGAGACGGAAGGGAAGGCATCTTCATACACTTGTCTGAAGCTCTTACACCAATGAATTACATAAGTATCACTATCTTTATCTTTTATGTTATTTTCGTTCATCACCATATATATCTGAGTTTGCCTGACTAAGATTTACAAGATGACCATAGCTTGCTTCAATACTAACAATCTCCGTGGGATCGACCCTTACTCACGTAAGGTTTATTACTTGGACGACCCAGTGCACTTGCTGGTTAGTCGTGCGAAGTTGTGTAATGCCATGGTATTGAGCGCACCAAGTTTTTGGAGCCATTACCAGGGATTATGAGAGTTGTGAAAAAGTATAGTTCACAACTTCGCATGTCAGTCGTCCAAGTAATAAACCTTACGCGAGTAAGGGTCGATCCCACGGAGATTGTTGGTATGAAGCAAGCTATGGTCACCTTGTAAATCTCAGTCAGGCAGACTCAAATGGGTATGAAGATGCTTGGTCCCTTCCGTCTCTCTGCTTTCCTACTGTCTTTATCCAATCCTTCTTACTCCTTTCCATGGCAAGCTTATGCAAGGGTTTCACCGTTGTCAGTGGCTACCTCCCATCCTCTCATTGGAAATGTTCAACGCACCCTGTCACGGCACGGCTATCCATCTGTCGGTTCTCAATTAGGCCGGAATAGAATCCAGTGATTCTTTTGCGTCTGTCACTAACGCCCCGCCTTCAGGAGTTTGAAGCACGTCACAGTCATTCAATCATTGAATCCTACTCAGAATACCACAGACAAGGTTAGACCTTCCGGATTCTCTTGAATGCCGCCATCAGTTCTTGCCTATACCACGAAGACTCTGATCTCACGGAATGGCTGGCTCGTTTGTCAGGCGAGCACTCGGTTGTCAGGCGATCAACCATGCATCATGTATCAGGAATCCAAGAGATATTCACCCAATCTAAGGTAGAACGGAGGTGGTTGTCAGTCACACGTTCATAGGTGAGAATGATGATGAGTGTCACGGATCATCACATTCATCAAGTTGAAGAACAAGTGATATCTTGGACAAAGAACTAGCGGAATTGAATAGAAGAACAATATTAATTGCATTAATACTCGAGGTACAGCAGAGCTCCACACCTTAATCTATGGTGTGTAGAAACTCCACCGTTGAAAATACATAAGAACAAGGTCTAGGCATGGCCGTGAGGCCAGCCCCCAGTGATCAAAAGATTCAAAGATCTCAAGATGATCTAAGATCCAAAGATGAAAAATACAATGGTAAAGGGTCCTATTTATAGGGAACTAGTAGCTTAAGAATTACAAAGATGAGTAAAAGACATAAAAATCCTCTTCCGGGCCCACTTGGTGTGTGCTTGGGCTGAGAAATGAAGCATTTTTCGTGTAGAGACTCTTCTTGGAGTTAAACGCCAGCTTTTGTGCCAGTTTGGGCGTTTAACTCCCATTTTGGTGCCAGTTCCGGCGTTTAACGCTGGGAAATCTGAAGGTGACTTTGAACGCCGGTTTGGGCCATCAAATCTTGGGCAAAGTATGGACTATCATATATTGCTGGAAAGCCCAGGATGTCTACTTTCCAATGCCATTGAGAGCGCGCCAATTGGGCTTCTGTAGCTCCAGAAAATCCACTTTGAGTGCAGGTAGGTCAGAATCCAACAGCATCTGCAGTCCTTTTCAGTCTCTGAATCAGATTTTTGCTCAGGTCCCTCAATTTCAGCCAGAAAATACCTGAAATCATAGAAAAACACAAAAACTTATAGTGAAGTCCAGAAAGTGAATTTTAACTAAAAACTAATAAAAATATACTAAGAACTCAACTAAAACTACTAAAAACATACTAAAAACAATGCCAAAAAGCGTACAAATTATCTGCTCATCAGCAGGTTGTACCTCAATGATCCCCAGCTTCTCCATTACAGAGAGTGGCATAAGATTTATCCCTGACCCCAGATCACATAGAGCTTTTTCAAAGGTCATGGTGCCTATGGTACAAGGTATTAAGAACTTGCCAGGATCTTGTCTCTTTTGAGGTAAAATTTGCTGAATCCAGGTATTTAGTTCACTAATGAGCAAGGGAGGTTCACTTTCCCAAGTCTCATTACCAAACAACTTGGCATTCAGCTTCATGATAGCTCCTAAATATTAAGCATCTTGCTCTCCAGTCACATCTTCATCCTCTTCAGAGGAGGAATAGTTTTCAGAGCTCACGAATGGCAGAAGGAGATTTAATGGAATCTCGATGGTCTCTATATGAGCCTCAGATTCCTTTGGATCCTTAATAGGAAACTCCTTCTTGCTTGATAGACGTCCCAGGAGGTCCTCCTCATTAGGATTTTCATCCTTCTCATCCCTTGTGCATTCGGCCATATTGATTACATCAATGGCCTTGCACTCTCCTTTTGGATTCTCTTCTGTATTGCTTGGGAGAATACTGGGAGGAGTTTCAATGACTCTCCTCAGCTGGCCCATTTGTGCCTCCAGATTTCTGATGGAGGATCTTGTTTCACTCATGAAACTTGTTCCGAGGGTTACCTGAAATGTGTAGCTCGGTCGTCTGGCAAGACCCGAGGTAGGGGTTCCGTGACCCGAGCTTGGTGTGCTGAGCGGCTGGGGGTTGTACCTGCAATGACACTCCGATGCTTAAGTTAGCATGGGTCCAAGCAGATATTGAGTAGAATTAGAGTATGCCTTATACCTGGGTGCTCCAGTGTATTTATAGTGGTTGGTCGTGATCTTCCCTGGATAAGATATTCTTATCTTATCTTATCTTTGGGAGTCTTATCTCTATCTTTTGTGGAACCGCCTTTCCTAGGCCTTTTTCGGCCTTTAGGTTTTGGGCTTCGTTCCTTTTGATGGGCCTTCTTCTTTATTTGTCCGAGGTCCGACCTCAGGCGTGGGCCTTTGGGACGAGGTCGGACCTTCTGTGAACTTCCCGAGTTTGGAGAACTCGGTCAGGGTATGAACAGTGCCCCTGTCCGAGTTCGTCCTTTTGAGAGGTCGAGCTCGGGCATAGTCGTCTTTTCAAAATTTGAAAATGGCCGTGTCAGCATTTATTGCTTTTTACCGTTTCTCCTCGATTTTCGTTCGGGCTCTGTGAAGGCATTATTTATTTGCCCCTTTCCTCATTTTCTTTGTTTATTCTGTTCCCTTTCCCTTTTTCTGGGTTTTTCGCCACCTCTCTTTCGAGCATCTTCCTTCTTTCTCTCTGTTCTTCTACTCCGATTCTTTCTGTGCGTTGTTTTTCGGGGTTTCCTCTGCGTCGCTGTTTTCGTTCTTCTTGCATCGGAGCTCGTCGTCTTCTTCCTTTCTTCCAGGTTTGTTTCTCGTCTTTACTTTCGCTGTGCACATATGCTTTTGTTTCTTTTTCTTCTATGCTGGGGTTGCCCCGAAGAGAGGCGCCGCCATTGCTTTGGTTGTTTGTATGTGGGGGGGGGCTCTTTTCTCTTGGTACTTTGTTTTCGGGTTACTGCATTTTTCTGCTAAAAGAACTTTTGTTTTCTTGCTTCTGCTGAATGGGTTTTTTGCTGTCTGCCTATTATGTGATTTTTGGTTTGCTGTTGTATTCTTCTTTGTAGGCAAGATTTTTATGTCTCGAAAGGTGTTTCAAGCAATGTCGACCAAGATTCCGAGTGGTCTTGGTTGGGTAGATCCTGTTCCTCTAAGGGTCCCTTCTGTTGTAGATTCTGAGTATCTAGTTAGGTTCCGTAGGGAGTGTAGTATTTGTGAGAACAGGGAGTCTGAGCGGGATTATGAGCTAGTAGCCCCGGAGTCCGAGGAGAGAGTGTGCTTCCCGCCTTTAGAAAGTTCCGAGAAGCTATTCTTTTATGCTTACGATTGTTTTTTCTCTAAGCTAGGTGTACGACTTCCTTTTACCGACTTGGAGTCCGAGGTCCTTTGGTCTTGTAACCTTGCCCCTACGCAACTCCATCCAAATTCTTGGGCGTTTTTAAAGCTGTTTCAACTTTTGTGTCAGTTTTTGGGCGTATCCCCTTCTGTTTCTCTTTTTTCCTATCTGTTCGTGTTGACGAAGCCGGGGTCGGGTGCTGGGAAGGTGTCTTGGGTCTCTTTTAGGGCTAACCAGGGAAAGAAGTTTTGTACCTTGTATGATGAGTCGTTTCATGATTTCAAGAACTACTATTTCAAGGTCCGGGCTGCTGGAGATGTCCGACCTTTCTTTCTAGATGAGAGTGGGGAGCCTTCTTTTCCTCTTTGTTGGCAGGAGAATGTAGTGTCGGTTAAGTATACTTTTGAGAGTCTAGATGAGGTGGAGCAGGCTTTTGTGGGTGTGGTGAGCAGTTTATGGGGTCGGGCACCTCACTTGGATACGAAGAAAATGTTGGGAGATCCAAGCCTTCTCCGTTCCGAGTTAGGTAGTTCCCGACCTCTTTGAGATTTCATCTTAGTATTTTGGCTTCGTTTTGGAGGTTTTTCTGTTGTGATAATCCCTTTCTTTTGTTTCTGCAGAGATGTCTTCTCAGGCTGATTCCATGAAGTTCCTTCGTCGGTCGAAGAAGTCTGTGGCTGCTCGGAATATCGAGGCTGAGGCTTCTGCCCGATCTTCTCCGCAGTAGACTACCGTGGGTGTTCAGACTCGGTCGAAGACCATTCCGACTCCTCAGTTCCGAGCTATAACTCAAGATCCTCCGACCTCCGGACCCGGTCACCTTTCCCCGTCTTCGACCTCGGGTCCTCCCCCCAAGAAATAGAAGACCTCTCAAGAGCTTGCCGGTTTCAATGATAAGGATTTTGACGCTCTTGGTTGGATTGAGCAGCACATTCTCCCCCAGACCTTTATTTCTACTGATGATGCGTCTATGGAGCATCACTTTCAGTATATGGCGCGGAGCTGTGTTCGGATGGCTAGTCTTCATGCCGCTATTGCTCGGGAGTTCAAGAAAGCTCCCCTTGGGGCGACCAGCTCCCGACTTGAGAAGGCACGGTCCGAGCTTGGTAAGATTAGTCAACTGAAGGCTGCCAGGATTACTGAGCTGGAGGCCTCTTTGGAGGAAGAGAAAACTAGGGCCACCGCGGCTGTGGCGGCGGCGAAGACATCTGAGGAGATGGCGAGGGTGGCGACGGAGAACTATACTAAGCTGTATGCCGAGCTTGTGGAGACGAAGGAGAAGTTGCAGTCTGCTCGGGATGATTTTTACGAGCTGGAAGATAATGTGGCCAAGGGTATGGATGCTATGTTTGTGAATTTAAGGGATCAGGTCCGGGTTCTTGCTCCCGACCTGGATCTGAGCTTATTCAGTACGGAAAACATTGTTGTGGAGGGAAAGATTGTTCCTGCTCCTGCCGAGGATGAGGTTCCGGTGTCCGACCACAAGGCTCCGGTGTCCGACCCCGAGGTTCCGGTTGTGAACCCGACTTCACCTTTGGCTGAGGATAGATCTGGTGTGGAGGTTTCAAGCCGGGATGATGGTGCTGTTGATGCAGTCCCGATTTCGATGTTCCCTCCGCAGCCTTCTGTTGATGCGGAGACCGGAAAGGACCTTGATCCTCTGTGATCTTTTTAGTGGTTTGCCCGGCCTGTGGGCTTTTTGTTGGATGGCTTTTGTGAACACTTTTGGACACCTTTTGCTTTTATTTAGCCACTTGTGGTGACTTTATTATGCGGTGTTTGTGTTTTGACCTTTGGTTTCTGCCTTCGTGCTTTTTAGTTGTTTTTCGGATAACAACTTTTTAGCTAGCGTTTTGACTTTATGTTTCCGCTTTCGTGCTTTTTAGTTGTTTTTCGGATAACAACTTTTTAGCTAGCGTTTTGACTTTATGTTTCCGCTTTCGTGCTTTTTAGTTGTTTTTCGGATAACAACTTTTTAGCTAGCGTTTTGAATCTTCTTTTGATTTCGTTCTTTTCGCTTGTACTTTTTAGTTGCTTTCTGTAAAGCAACTTTTTAGTAAGCGTTTTTCGAAATCCTGGTTCTTGCCGTTTTAAGGCTTCTTTCTTGGGCCGAGCTTTTTCTTCGGACATCGGGTGCTCGAGTACCTCCTTTTTGTTAGGTCCGACTTTGTCGTTGGTCGGTTCTTTTGAGTTATTGTAATCTCTTTTTATTTTGGCTTTTTGAGCCATTTTAGAGTTACTTTATAACTTTTCCCTTTGTTGGGTCCGACTTCGTCGTTTGGTCGGCCTTTTTAAGTTATTTTTGTAACCTCTTTTTTATTTGGCTTTTCGAGCCATTTCAGAGTTACTTTATAACTTCTCACATTAATTTGAACCTCGTCGCTTTATCTTTGCCGACCTTGTATGGTCTCTTGGCAAATGATTTTTTGCGTTTTGCCGAGCATAAATTAATGCGCCTTGGTGGGGTACTTTCTAGGATTTGCTTCATCATGAGGAAGAGAAAATAGAGAAATTTGATTAGTATTAAAAAAGAAAGAATATTTACAAAGTGTTTACCCTTTAGGTCGGGTATCCTACTTAACCGGGTGTCTCATTAAAAAACCCTTGTAGGGAAAAAGAGTACACCTCGGGTTAAGTTTTTCTAGCTGTAGTACCGTCTTAGATTACAGGCGTGCCGGGTCCTGGGCAGCTCATTGCCTTCTAGGTCGGATATTTTGTAGTAGCCTGTCCCTAAGACTTCTGTTACTTTGTAGGGCCCTTTCCAATTTGCGGCTAGCTTTCCTTCTCCCGACTTTTGTGTTCCGATGTCATTTCGGATTAGAATCAGGTCGTGAATGGAGAAGCTTCGCTTTATTACCTTTTGATTGTATCTGAGGGCCGTTCGCCGTTTTAAGGCTTCTTCTCGGATTCGGGCTCTTTCTCGGACCTTGGGGAGGAGGTCGAGTTCTTCCCTTTGTGCCTGTGGGTTGCCTCTTTCGTTGTAGAAGATGACTCTGGGCGACCCTTCATCTATTTCGATAGGAATCATTGCCTCCATCCCGTAAGCTAGCCGGAATGGGGATTCTCCCGTTGTAGAGTGCGGGGTTGTCCGATATGCCCATAGTACCTGGGGGAGCTCCTCGGCCCACGCCCCTTTGGTCTCTTGGAGTCTTCGTTTTAACACGGCCAAGATGACTTTATTTGCAGCCTCTGCTTGCCCATTGGCTTGTGGGTGCTCCACCGATGTGAATTGCTGTTTGATTTTTAGTTCGGCCACCAATTTCTGAAAACTTGTGTCCGTGAATTGTGTTCCATTGTCTGTTGTGATGGAGTAGGGGACTCCGAACCTTGTGACAATGTTTTTGTATAGGAATTTGCGGCTTTTCTGAGCCGTAATGGTGGCTAAGGGTTCAGCTTCGATCCATTTTGTGAAGTAGTCGACCCCTACTATGAGGTATTTGACTTGCCCCGGTCCTTGTGGGAACGGGCCAAGTAAATCGAGTTCCCATTTTGCGAAGGGCCATGGCGCAGTGATGCTGATAAGGTCTTCGGGTGGCGCCTTGTGAAAATTGGCGTGTTTTTGGCAGGGGGCATATTTTCACAAACTCTGTTGCATCTCTTTGCAAGGTTGGCCAGTAGAACCCGGCCCTGACTACTTTTTTGGATAGTGCCCGAGCTCCGAGATGGTTCCCGCACATGCCTTCGTGGACTTCTTCGAGGACGCCTTTTGTTTCTGAGGTCGGAACGCACCTAAGGAGGGGGTTTGAGAATCCTCTTCTGTATAATACGTCGTGGATTAGTGTATAATTCTGGGCGTCCTTTGTAAGCCTTTTAGCTTCTTTTCTTTCGGCGGGAAGAGTTCCTGACCTCAGGTAGTTGAGTATGGGGGTCATCCATCCTTGCTGTTGGTTGGATATATTTAGTATTTCTTCCTCTCTTGGCACGGAGGGAGATTGTAAGGTTTCTTGGAGAAGACTTCTGTTGTTGCCTCCGGGCTTGGTGCTAGCAAGCTTTGAGAGGGCGTCTGCCCGGGCATTTTGTTCCCGAGGTATGTGCTGGATTTGTATTTCTGGGAAGTGGCGTAATTGTGCCTGTGCTTGGTCCAGGTATTTTTTCATAGTTGGGTCTTTGGCCTGGTAACTTCCATTTACTTGTGATGTGATGACCTGGGAGTCGCTGAAGATCGTGATTTTCTGGGCTCCGACCTCTTTGGCTAGCTTTAGACCAGCTAGTAGGGCCTCGTATTCTGCTTGGTTGTTTGAAGCCTGGAACTCGAATTTTAGGGATAGTTCTATCCGCGTTCCTTGGTCGCTTTCGAGTATGACCCCGGCTCCGCTTCCTGTTTTGTTTGAGGACCCGTCGACATATAGGTTCCATGAGAGTGGGGTTCCTGGGGTCTCAGTATATTCTGCGATGAAGTCGGCTAGATATTGAGATTTTATGGTAGTCCGGGCTTCATAGTGGAGGTCGAACTCGGACAGTTCCACCGCCCATTGTAGGATTCGTCCTGCCATGTCTGTTTTTTGTAGGATGTGTCTCATGGGTTGGTTCGTCCGGACTTTGATGGTGTGGGCTTGAAAGTAGGGACGGAGCCTCCGAGCCGTGAATACTAGGGCGTAGGCGAATTTCTCTATTTTCTGATAGTTTAATTCGGCCCCTTGTAGTGCCTTGCTTACGAAGTATATGGGGTGTTGTCCTTGGTCATTTTCTCGTATTAGCGCTGAAGCGACTGCCCGATGTCCGACCGAGAGGTATAGTACGAGTTCTTCCCCTTTTAAGGGTCGGGTTAGGATTGGTGGCCGCCCGAGGAATTCCTTGAATTCTTGAAAGGCTTTTTCACACTCCGGGGTCCACGAGAAGGGTTTCCCTTTCTTTAGGAGTGAGTAGAGAGGTAGTGATTTTATCGCTGATCCTGCCAAGAATCTTGATAGGGCGGCCAGCCTTCCATTCAGTTGTTGTACTTCTTTGACACATGTCGGGCTCTTCATATTGAGTATTGCTTGGCATTTGTCCGGGTTTGATTCGATGCCCCTTTGAGTCAGCATGAAGCCTAAGAACTTTCCGGCTTCTGCGGCGAAGGTGCACTTCGTCGGGTTAAGTCTCATGTTGTGTTTTCTGAGGGTGCCGAAGACACTGGCGAGGTCGGTCAGCAAGTTTCTGTCTTCCTGTGTCTTTACCAGCATGTCGTCAACGTATACCTCCAGTTGTAGTCCGATGTGCTCTGAGAACACTTTGTTCATTAGCCTCTGGTAGGTTGCCCCTGCGTTCTTCAGCCCGAAGGGCATTACTACGTAGCAGTAGTTTGCCCTTGGGGTTATGAACGAGGTCTTTTCTTGGTCAGGTCCGTACATCGGGATTTGGTTGTATCCTGAGTATGCATCCATGAAGGAGAGATATCTGTAGCCTGAGGCTGCGTCGACTAAGGCGTCGATGTTTGGTAGTGGATATGGGTCTTTGGGGCAGGCTTTGTTGAGATCCGTGTAATCGACGCACATCCTCCATTTTCCGTTGGGCTTTTTTACCAGGACCACATTTGCGAGCCATAGGGGATATTTTACTTCCCTAATGAATCCTGCATCTAGCAGTGCTTGTACCTGTTCTTCTATTGCTTGCATGCGCTCGGGTCCGAGCTTCCGGCGTCTCTGTTGGACGGGTCTGGATCCCGGGTATACTGATAGCTTATGGCACATCAGGTCGGGACTTATGCCTGGCATGTCGGAGGCCTTCCAGGCGAAGAGGTCGGAATTCTCCCTTAAGAGGGTTATGAGTTCCTCCTTTAGGCCTGCTTCGAGGTTTGCTCCAATGTTTGTTACTTTTTCAGGTGTGTTCCCGATTTGGGTCCTTTCGGTTTCTCCCTCTGGTTGTGGCCGAAGGTCTTCTCGGGTTTGAACTCGCCCGAGTTCTATTGTGTTGACCTCTTTCCCTTTTAGGCTTAGACTTTCGTTGTAGCATCGCCGTGCTAATTTTTGGTCGCCTTTTAGGGTGGCGATTCCCTTTGCGGTAGGGAACTTCATACAGAGGTGTGGGGTTGAGACCACAGCTGCCAGTCTTTTTAGGGTTGGTCGCCCAATGAGGGCATTGTATGCTGAGGTAACGTCGACTATAATGTAGTCGATGCTTAACGTTTTAGATTGCTCGCCTCTTCCGAAGGTAGTGTGTAGCGAGATGTATCCTAAGGGGTGGATCGGGGTGTCCCCTAGCCCGAATAGGTCGGAGGGATAGGCCTTTAGCTCTTTTTCTTCAAGTCCGAGCTTGTCGAAGGCCGCTTTGAACAGGATATCTGCTGAGCTTCCTTGGTCAATCAGGGTTCGATGTAAGTTGGCGTTTGCTAGGATAATGGTGGTCACCATAGGATCGTCGTGGCCGGGTATTATCCCCTGAGCATCTTCTTGGGTAAATGAGATGGTTGGCAGCTCGGGCAGGGGATTGTCTTCTCGGACATGATAGATCTCTTTGAGGTGTCTTTTTCGCGAGGATCTGGATGTTCCTCCGCCTGCAAAACCTCCGTTTATCATGTGTATGTGCCTTTCAGGGGTTCGCAGGGTCTGTTCGGCCCGATCCTCGTTATCTCCCCTCCTTCTCTTTTTGGTCTCTTCTCCTTTTTCCGCTATGTATCTGTCGAGTTTTCCTTCTCTGGCTAGCTTTTCTATAACATTCTTCAGGTCGTGGCAGTCATTAGTAGAATGACCGTAGAGCTTGTGGTATTCACAGTATTCGGACCGTTCTCTCCCCGCTCTCTTGTGTTTTAAAGGTCGGGGCGGTGGGATTTTTTCGGTGTGGCATACTTCTCTGTAGACGTCTACCAGGGAAACTCGGAGGGGAGTGTAGCTATGGTACTTCCGTGGTTTGTCCGAGTTGGACTCTTCTTTCTTTTTCTGTTCCCGATCTCGGTCTCGGAGTGGGTAGGTTGATTCCTTCCTAGAAGAGTCTCTTAGCTGGGAGGTTTCCTCCATGTTGATATATTTTTCTGCCCGCTCTTGCACCTCGTATAAGGAGGTCGGGTATCGTTTGGATAGGGATTGGCTAAATGGTCCTTCTTTTAGGCCGTTTGCTAGTCCCATGATGGCTGCTTCAGTGGGCAAGTGTTGTATGTCCAGGCAGGCTTTGTTGAATCGCTCCATGTATTCTCGGAGAGTTTCTTGGTTACCCTGTTTGATCCCGAGTAGACTGGGGGCATGTTTTGCCTTGTCCTTTTGAATAGAGAACCTTGTTAGGAATTTTTTGGTTAGGTCCTCGAAGCTGGAGATTGATCCTGGTGGCAGGTTGTCGAACCACTTCATGGCCGACTTGGTGAGAGTGGTGGGGAAGGCTTTGCACCGAATCGCGTCGGAGGCGTCGACCAGGTACATTCTGCTTCGGAAGTTGCTGAGGTGGTGACTTGGGTCGGTGGTGCCGTCGTAGAGATCCATATCAGGTGGTTTGAAGTTTCGCGGTACCTTCTCCTTCATGATCTCTTGTGTGAAGGGATCATGGTTGTTTTCGGGGGTGGTGCCGCGTTCCGTCCGGTCTTTCAACTCGGCCTCTATCTTCCGCAGCTTTTCTTCTAACTCTCTGCGCTTGCGAGCTTCCCTTCTCAAATCTTGTTCAGTTTCTTTCTGCTTTTTTATGTCTTCTTCGAGTTGTTTCAGTCGGTTTTGCTGTGCCCGTACTGCTTCTAGAATTTCTGAGCTCTCTTCTTTTTCGGGATTTTGTGGATTTTTGTTTGGAAGTGATGTCTTTGGGCGATTCTGTTTGTTTCCTCCTGGAGTGCGTGGTGATAGAGGGCTGTCCGGTCGTTCTCCGGTGTCAATTTCCTCTTCTTGTTCTGATGTAGCGTGGTTATTGTTGGGAAGGTCGTCCGCCATGATAAAGGGATGACTTCCAGGGTCCCCGGCAACGGCGCCAATGTTCCGAGGGTTACCTGAAACGTGTAGCTCGGTCGTCTGGCAAGACCCGAGGTAGGGGTTCCGTGACCCGAGCTTGGTGTGCTGAGTGGCTGGGGGTTGTACCTGCAATGACACTCCGATGCTTAAGTTAGCATGGGTCCAAGCAGATATTGAGTAGAATTAGAGTATGCCTTATACCTGGGTGCTCCAGTGTATTTATAGTGGTTGGTCGTGATCTTCCCTGGATAAGATATTCTTATCTTATCTTATCTTTGGGAGTCTTATCTCTATCTTTTGTGGAACCGCCTTTCCTAGGCCTTTTTCGGCCTTTAGGTTTTGGGCTTCGTTCCTTTTGATGGGCCTTCTTCTTTATTTGTCCGAGGTCCGACCTCAGGCGTGGGCCTTTGGGACGAGGTCGGACCTTCTGTGAACTTCCCGAGTTTGGAGAACTCGGTCAGGGTATGAACAAAACTGAAAGTGGCTTTTGACAGATCAGAGACTAAGTTTGCTAAATTAGAGGAGCTTTGTTCAGAATTCTCTGTCTGTTACTGAGAAGATGATGAAAAAGGCTTGCTATTGCTCAGCCTATTGCGTCCACCATTGTTAAAGCCTTGTTGAGACTTTTGTTGATCCTTCCATGAGAAATTTGGGTGATTTCTACATGATGAGTTATAGGTGTTTCCATAAGGTTCACCCATGTAATTTACCTCTGCTATTGCAGGGTTCTCAGGATCATAAGCTTCTTCAGAAGCTGCCTCTTTAGTACTGTTAGATGCATTTTTCCATCCATTCAGACTTTGAGAGATCATGTTGACTTGCTGAGTCAACACTTTGTTCTGAGCCAATATGGCATTCAGAGCATCAATTTCAAGAACTCCCTTCCTCTGAGGCGTCCCATTATTCATGGAATTCCTCTCAGAAGTGTACATGAATTGGTTATTTGCAACCATGTCAATGAGTTCTTGAGCTTCTGCAGGTGTTTTCTTTAGGTGAATGGATCCACCTACAGAATGGTCCAATGACATTTTCGAAAACTCAGATAAACCATAATAGAATATATCTAATATGGTCCATTCTGAAAACATGTCAGATGGACACCTTTTGGTCAACTGCTTGTATCTTTCCCAAGCTTCATAGAGGGATTCACCATCTTTTTGCTTGAAGGTTTGAACATCCACTCTAAGCTTGTTCAGCTTTTGAGGAGGAAAGAATTTATCCAAGAAAGCCGTGACCAGCTTATCCCAGGAGTCCAGGCTATCTTTAGGTTGTGAGTCCAACCATATTCTGGCTCTGTCTCTTACAGCAAAAGGGAAAAGCATGAGTCTGTAGACTTCAGGATCAACTCCATTTGTCTTAACAGTCTCACAAATCTGCAAGAACTCAGTTAAAAACTGGTAAGGATCCTCAGATGGAAGTCCATAAAACTTGCAGTTCTATTGCATTAAAGCAACTAGTTGAGGCTTAAGCTCAAAATTGTTGGCTCCAATGGCAGGAATGGAGATGCTTCTTCCATCAAATTTGGACGTTGGTTTTTTGAAGTCACCAAGCATTCTCCTTGCATTATTGTTGTTGGGTTCGGCTGCCATCTCCTTCTCTTGTTCGAAAATTTCTGAAAGGTTGTTTCTGGATTGTTGTAATTTAGCTTCTCTTAGTTTCCTCTTCAGAGTCCTTTCAGGTTCTGGATCAATTTCAACAAGAGTACCTTTTTCCTTGCTCCTGCTCATATGAAAGAGAAGAAAACAAGAAAAGAAGAGGAATCCTCTATGTCACAGTATAGAGATCCCTTTATGTTAGTAAAAGAAGAAGAAAGGGGAGAAGAGTGAAGAAGAATGGGTTCGGATTTTTTTAGATGAAGATAGGTGAAGAGAAGTGTTAGTAAATAATTAAATAGAAGAAGAGAAGAGAGGGAGAATTCAAAAATTAATTTTTGAAAAGGGGCTAGTAATTTCGAAAATTAAAGATAAGATATAATTAAAATTAAAAATTAAAACAAAAAAGAATTTTTGAAAAAGAGATGAGATATTTTCTAAAATTAGAGAAGGAAAAGTAGTTAGGTGGTTTTGAAAAAGATAAGAAACAAACACAAAGTCAAAGACTTAGTTGAAAAAGATATTAAAATCAAATTTGAAAAGGTGAGAAGATGAGAAGTTAGATAAGATATTTTAAAATCAAATTTTTGAAAAAGATAAAATTTTGAAAAAGATATGATAAAAAGATAAGATAAGAAGATGTGATAAAAAGATATGTTTGAAAAAGATTTAATTTTTAAAATTAAAATTAATTACTTAACTAACAAGAAACTAAAAGATAGGATTCTAGAATTTAAATATTGAACCTTTCTTAACAAGAAAGTAACAAACTTCAAATTTTTGAATCAATCATATTACTTGTTAGTGTAATTTCGAAAATTTGATATAAAGATAAGAAAAAGATTTTGAAAATAATTTGAAAAAGAATTTAAAAAGATAAGATTTTAAAAATTGAAATTTTGACTTGATTTGTAAGAAACAACTAATTTTAAAAATTTTTGACCAAGTCAACCCAAAATTTCGAAAATTTTGAGAAAAATAAGGAGAAGATATAATTTTTTTTATTTTTTTTTGAATTTTTGATGATGAGAGAGAAAAACATAAAAATGACTCACAACATAAAAATTATGAATCAAAACTCATGATGCATGCAAGAATACTATGAATGTCAAGATGAACACCAAGAATACTTTGAAGATCATGATGAACATCAAGAACATGATTTTGAAAAATTTTTTATGCAAAGAAAACATGCAAGACACCAAACTTAGAAATCTTTAATGCATGGACTCTAATAAACAAAAAAATGCATATGGAAAACAATAAACAACACAAAACAAGAAAACATCAAGATCAAACAAGAAGACTTGTCAAGGACAACTTGAAGATCAAGAAGAACACCATGAATGCATGAATTTTCAAAAAATGCAAGAAAAATTTTTAAAAGCATGCAATTGACACCAAACTTAAAAATTGACTCAAGACTGAAACAAGAAACACAAAATATTTTTGATTTTTATGATTTTATTATTTTTTTGGATTTTTATTAATTTTTTCGAAAATATTTTTGAAAAAAAAAACGAAAAAGAAAAGAAAAATTTTGAAAAAGATTTTTGAAAAGAAAATTACCTAATCTGAGTAACAAGATGAACCGTCAGTTGTCCATACTCGAACAATCCCCAGCAACGGCGCCACAAACTTGGTAGACGAAATTGTGATCATCAATGTTGTATTCTTTGTTGTTGTATGGAATAATTATAATGGCTCTTTACTATGTGTGGACACAACTCCGTTCAACTTAACCAGCAAGTGTACTGGGTCATCCAAGTAATACCTTACGTGAGTAAGGGTCGATCCCACAGAGATTGTTGGTATGAAGCAAGCTATAGTCATCTTGTAAATCTCAGTCAGGCGGATAATAATTAATTATGGAATTTAGAAAATCAAATATGTGTAAATAAACATAAAATAAGGATAAAGTTACTCATGTAATTCCATGGTGGGAATTTCAGATATGTGTATGGAGATGTTGTGTTCCTTCTGAATCTCTGCTTTCCTACTGCTCTCATTACAGTTTTCTTACATCATTCCTTTCCATGGCAAGCTATATGTAGGGCATCACCGTTGTCAATGGCTACATCCCATCCTCTCAGTGAAAATGGTCCAAATGCTTTGTCACAGCACGGCTAATCATCTGTCGGTTCTCAATCAGGTTGGAATAGAATCCCTTGATTCTTTTGCGTCTGTCACTAATGCCCAGCCTTCAGGAGTTTGAAGCTCGTCACAGTCATTCAATCCCAGAATCCTACTCGGAATACCACAGACAAGGTTTAGACTTTTCGGATTCTCATGAATGCCGCCATCAATTCTAGCTTATACCACGATGATTCTGATTAAAGAATCCAAGAGATATGCGCCCGGTCTAACAGCATCAACAATCCTTTATCAGCCTCCTTCTCAGAGTTTTGCTCAAGTCCCTCAATTTTAGCCAGAAATTACTTGAAATCACAGAAAAATACACAAACTCATAGTGAAGTCCAGAAATGTGAATTTAACATAAAAACTAATGAAAACATCCCTAAAAGTAGCTTGAACTTACTAAAAACTACCTAAAAACAATGCCAAAAAGCGTATAAATTATCCGCTCATCATCAGGCACGCGTTCATAGGGACGGATGATGTTGAGTGTCACGGATCATCACATCCATCAGATTAAAGTATGAGTAGTATCTTAGAATAGAAATAAGATTGAATTTGAATAAAAGATAGTAGTAATTGCATTAAAACTCGAGGTACAGCAGAGCTCCACACCCTTAATCTATGGTGTGTAGAAACTCCATGGTTGAAAATACATAAGTGATGAAGGTTCAGGCATGGCCGAATGGCCAGCCCCCAAAACGTGATCAATAGTCTCCTAAGATGAATAATGGAATAAAACCGAGACCAAAGATTTAACGTGGTCAAAAAGACGACTAATACAATAGTAAAATGTCCTATTTATACTAGACTAGCTACTAGGGTTTACAGAAGTAAGTAATTGATGCAGAAATTCACCTCCAGGTCCCACTTGGTGTGTGCTTGGGCTGAGCTTGAATGTTACACGTGCAGAGGCTTCTTTTGGAGTTGAACGCCGAGTTGTAACGTGTTTTTGGCGTTCAACTCTGGTTCGTGACGTGTTTCTGGCGTTTGACTCCAGAATGCAGCATAGAACTAGCATTGAGCGCCAGTTTGCATCGTCTAATCCCAAGTAAAGTATAGACTATTATATATTTCGGGAAAGCTCTGGATGTCTACTTTCCAATGCCGTTGAGAGCGCGCCATTTGGAGTTCTGTAGCTCCAAAAAATCTATTTCGAGTGCAGGGAGGTCAGAATCCAACAGCATCAGCAGTCCTTTATTAGCCTTTTATCAGAGTTTTGCTCAGGTCCCTCAATTTCTGCCAAGAAATACCTGAAATCACAGAAAAACATACAAACTCATAGTAAAGTCCAAAAATGTGAATTTAGCATAAAAACTAATGAAAACATCCCTAAAAATAGCTAGATTATACTAAAAACTATCTAAAAAAAAGCCAAAAAGCGTATAAATTATCCGCTCATCAACGAGCAAAACTTTTAAGTTTGGTATGGTTAAAGCATTGATTTTTGTTTTTTCATAACCATTTATGGCACCTAAGGCCGGAAAACCTCTAGAAAGAGGAAAGGGAAGGCAAAATCTTCCACCTCCGAGTCATTGGAGATGGAGAGATTTATCTAAAAGGTCCATCAAGACCACTTCTATGAAGTTGTGGCCAAGAAAAAGGTGATCCATGAGGTCCCTTTCATGCTCAAGAAGAATGAGTATCCGGAGATCCGACATGTGATTCGAAGTAGAAGAGGTTGGGAAGTTTTCACCAACCCCATTCAACAAGTCGAAATCTTAATGGTTCAAGAGTTCTATGCTAATGCATGCATCACTAGAAATCATGATCAAAGTATGAACCCGAACCCAAAGAATTGGCTCACAATGGTTCGGGGGAAATACTTAGACTTCAATCCAGAAAATGTAAGGTTGGCATTCAACTTGCCAATGATGCAAGGAGATGCACGCCCCTACACTAGAAGGGTCAACTTTGATCAAAGGTTGGATCAAGTCCTCATGGACATATGTGTAGAAGGAGCTCAATGGAAGAGAGACTCCAAAGGCAAGCCGGTTTAACTAAGAAGGCTTGACCTCAAACCCATGGCAAGAGGATGGTTAGAGTTTATCCAACGCTCTATTATTTCTACTAGCAACCGGTCCGAAGTAACTGTGGATCGGGCCATCATGATCCATAGCATCATGATTAGAGAGGAAGTGGAAGATCATGAGATCATACCTCTAGAACTGTACAAAGTGGCTGACAAGCCCTCCACTTTGGCGAGGTTAGCCTTCCCTCATCTCATCTGTCACCTATGCAATTTAGCTGGAATTGTCATAGAGGAAGACACCCTCATTGAAGAGGACAAGCCCATCACCAAAAAGAGGATGGAGCAAACAAGAGATCTCGCTCATGGACCTCAACTAGAACATGAGGAAGTCCCTCATAAGGAAATCCCTGAGATGCCTCAAGGGATGCATTTTCCTCCACACAACTATTGGGAGCAACTCAACACCTCTTTGGGAGATTTGAGTTCCAATATGGAGCAACTAAGGATGGAGCACCAAGAGCACCCCATTATTCTACATGAAATTAGAGAGGATCAAATAGCCATGAGGGAAGAGCAATAAAGGCAAGGAAGAGACATTAAGGAGCTCAAACACTCCATAAGATCTTTAAGAGGAAGAACTAGCCGCCATCACAAAGGTGGACCCGTTCTTTAATTTCCTTATTCTTATTTTTCTATTTTTCGACATTTTATGCTTTATGTTTGACAATGTTTTAGCTTCATTACATGATCATTAGTGTCTAGTGTCTATTTCTTAAAGCTATGAATAATTCTATGAATCTTTCACCTTTCTTAAATGAAAAATGTTCCTAATTACAAAAGAACAAGAAGTACATGAATTTCAAATTTTATCTTGAAAGGTTTAATTATTTTGATGTGGTGGCAATACTTTTTGTTTTTTTAATGAATGCTTGAACAATGCATATTTTTAATAGTGAAGTTTATAAATGTTAAAATTGTTGGCTCTTGAAAGAATGATGAACAAAGAGAAGTGTTATTGATAATCTGAAAAATCATGAAATTAATTCTTGAAGCAAGAAAAAGCGGTGAAAAACACAAGGTTACAAAAAAAATAGGGAAAAAAATATAAAGAAGAAGAAAAAGCAAGCAGAAAAAGCCAATAGCCCTTTAAACCAAAAGGCAAGGGTAAAGAGGATCCAAGGCTTTGAGTATTAATGGCTAGGAGGGCCCAAAGGAATAAAATCCTGGCCTAAGTGGCTAAATCAAGCTGTCCCTAACCATGTGCTTGTGGCATGAAAGTCCAAGTGAAAAACTTGAGACTGAGTGGTTAAAGTCGTGATCCAAAGCAGAAAGAGTGTGCTTAAGAACTCTGGACACCTCTAGCTGGGGACTTTAGCAAAGCTGAGTCACAATCTGAAAAGGTTCACCCAGTTATGTGCATGTGGCATTTATGTATCCGGTGGTAATATTGGAAAACAAAGTGCTTATGGTCACGGCCAAGACTCATAAAGAAGCTGTGTTCAAGAATCAACATACTGAACTAGGAGAATTAATAACACTATCTAAATTCTTAGATCCTAGAGATGCCAATCATTTTAAACTTCAAAGGATAAAGTGAGATGCCAAAACTGTTCAGAAGCAAAAAGCTACTAGTCCCACTCATCTGATTAGAGCTAAGCTTCATTGATATTTTGGAAATCATTGTATATTCTCTTCTTTTTATTCTATTTTGTTTTCAGTTGCTTAGGGACAAGCAACAATTTAAGTTTGGTGTTGTGATGAGCGGATAATTTATACGCTTTTTGGCATTATTTTTAGAGAGTTTTTAGTATGATTTAGTTAGTTTTTAGTATATAATTATTAGTTTTTATGCAAAAATCATATTTTTGGACTTTACTATGAGTTTGTGTGTTTTTCTGTGATTTCAGGTATTTTCTGGCTGAAATTGAGGGACCTGAGCAAAAATTTGATTCAGAGGCTGAAAAAGGACTTCAGATGCTGTTGGATTCTGACCTCCCAACACTCGAAATGGATTTTCTGGATCTGCAAAAGCCCAATTGGTGCACTCTCAATTGCGTTGGAAAGTAGACATCTTGGGCTTTCCAGAAATGTATAATAGTGTATACTTTTTCCGAGATTTGATGGCCCAAATTGGTGTCAAAATGCCGGTCAGAGACCTTTTTCTGGCGTTAAACGCCAAAACTGGCATAAAAGCTGGAGTTAAATGCCCAAATTGGCACAAGAGTTTGTGTTTAACTCCAAGAAAAGCCTATGCACGTGAAAGCTTCAATGCTCAGCCCAAGCACACACCAAGTGGGCCCCGAAAGTGGATTTCTGCACTATCTACCTTAGTTACTTATTTCTGTAAATCCTAGGTTACTAGTTCACTATAAATAGGACCTTTTACTATTGTATTTTTATCTTTTGACCATCTTTGATATTGGGCTCAGGTCTTTGAATCCTTTTTTGATTGTTTCATGTTATTTAGGAGGCATGGTTCGCCATGCCTAGTCCTTGTTCTTATGTATTTTCAACGGTGTAGTTTCTACATATCATAGATTAAGGTGTGGAGCTCTGCTGTTCTTCATGAATTAATGCAAAGTACTATTGTTCTTCTATTCAATTCATGCTTATTCTTGTTCTAAGATATTCATTCGCACTTCAACATGATGAATGTGATGATCAAGTGACACTCATCACCATTCTCACTAACGAACGCGTGCCTGACAACCACTTCCGTTCCACATGAAAACAAGCTTGAATGTATATCTCTTGGCCTCCTTGTCCACGACGCACGGTTGCCTCTCCTAACAACAGAGCCTTCCATTCCATTCGATCAGAGTCTTCATGGTATAAGCTAGAATCAATTGGCAGCATTCTTGAGATCCGAAAAGTCTAAAACTTGTCTGTGGTGTTCTAAGTAGGATCTGGGATGGGATGACTGTGACTCGCTTGAAACTCGTGACTGTTGGGTGTAGTGATAGTGTGCAAAAGGATCAATGGATCTTATTCCAACATACATCTCTATCTTATTTTATATTCATCTTTCAATTATCAAAAACCCATAACCATTTGAATCTGCCTGACTGATATTTACAAGATGACCATAGCTTGCTTCATGCCGACAATCTCCGTAGGATCGACCCTTACTCACGTAAGGTATTACTTGGACGACCTAGTGCACTTGCTGGTCAGCTACACGGAGTTGTGAAGAAGTGTGAGAATCACGATTCCGTGTACCAAAGTCTAAAACCTTGAGCATTGACTACATTGTTACTGATGTAGCCTCAGCTTACCAACAAGCCCTACCATATGCTTATGAACCACCTCCTTAACATAACTCTGAACCACCCTACTCACAAGCCCCTTTTCACCATTCACCTCCATATGACCCGAACCATCATCCACCATACCAGCCACCTTATGAGCCATATGAACCATATATAAAGTCACCCCAATTCCAACCCAATTACTCCCAAGAACCACCACCTCCATATACACCATGTCCATATCCATCAATCCAAGAGCACTATGATCCTACTTATGATAGACGAATGCATCAAGACTCAAAGGATCGTCTCAAGGAAATAGTGGATCAATTTCATGCAACCCTTCATCAATTGGAGCAAGCGATAAATCAATTAGCTTCCTGACATTCGGGCACTCAAGGAACTCCCACGGCTTCATGTGGAGAATCTAATGAAGAACGTAGCATGAAGGAGACACTAGAAACTCCGGTGGATAGTGAAAGGTATGATTTTTTATTGGAACAATTGGAAGAAGCTACGCTTTCGAGAGAAGCGGTAGAAGTAGCTGAAGATCTGGGAGATGCGGAACCTCCATGGGAAACTCAAGTCATATAGCCTCCTTCCAAGACGTTTGAATTTGATGTTCAGGAGGGTCTACAACCTCCAAGGCATATCATGGTTGAAGACTTTGAAAGAGATAATGAAGAGATGGATTCAATCATTGATGAATTCTTATCTACATTCAAATCCTCTCCCATTGGACTAGACATGGAGATTAAAGAAGAAAAAGTACAACCTCCTATGCCCTTGGTGAACAATGAAGAAGAGATTGAATTGGAAGAAAGCTACCAAGAGGAAGAGGTTGATATTGAAGAAGCTTGCAAAGAGGTGGAAGTTGTCAAAGAGACCTTTCCCCCAAAGCCATCACCATCCATTCCTTCATTCATGTGGGTAAATCTATCATCTCTAAACTTAATTAGCCCACTTGAATATGCTTTGCTTGAGACGGATGGGCAACTTAGAGCTCTTTGTGGCTTTAAGAGTAAGAGGGAGATGGTTAGATGTAAGAGTTGTCATGTAAGGTTCAATATGGTTGCACGCTCCAAGTTGTAGTGTAAGGTTTGGTGTAGAACTCAATTGAATGGGTCTAGGAAGTTGTTTGGACGCTTCAGTGAGAATTCTAGTTGCTTGCCACCCGGTTGGAGCAATAATGATCAACACAAAGACGGGTGCAAAAGCAAGGTTTGAGACCTCGGAGTTCAGTCCATCAATCAACACTCTTGGGGCCTTGTCACTTGCTTCAACTTGCTTGAAGGCTCTTTATGCCTAATTTGGGATCCCGGAGGCTATTGGAAGTACAAACATTGGTGGGGATTCCTGGATCAGTACAAGCACAAGCCACCATGACAAGGAGCTCGCCGAATGTCCAACTTAAGGACCATAACCAAAAGTGCTAGGTGGGAGACAACCCACCATGGTGTGATCGTTCTTTTCTTTCTTCTTAGTTTTCTTTTTAAGTGACTCATCTCATTATTAGTACATATAGTTTGTATCTTCATCTGCATATTTCATAAAAAAATTTGAAAAATTGGACAGAAAGTTGCGTGGGAGCTGTGCAGGAAGTGTGCTTTACGCACAAACAACACCACGCGCACGCGTACTCCACGCGTGCGCGTCAATTGCAGTTTTGGCAAACCACGCGTACGCGTCACTAATGCGCACGCGTGGTCCTGAAAATTAACGTAAAAAGGTGTTTGGCCGAAAGTTGTGATGGCCTGGCGCTGGCATTGTGCTGGAAGCACAAATTCACCCACGCGTACGCGTCCCTGACGCGTACGTGTCACTGACGCGTACGCGTCACTTTCACTTTATGGTCATCCACGCGTGCGTGTGCCTGACGCGCACGCGTTGCATGCAATTTTGGCCACAGCGCGAAGCAAACAGGGAGTTGTGCGTGCGCGAGGCTGGCCTCGTGTGTCTAGCACGACGAGTGGTCACGCGTATGTGTGACCGATGCTTACGCGTCGCATCCCGTTTTCCATCTTATTCCTTTTTTCTCTCCTTTATTATTCTTTCCTCTTTCCTTTCTTCTTCTTTTTCTTCTCCCTTTCTTTTCTTATTCTTTGTCCCTTTCTTTGGTGTTGACTATTCTTGCTCAACTGTTGCATATTTCTTACATTATTTTGGGTGCTCCTTGACTTGTTTGCTATTTAGCTGACATGTCCTGTGCTTCTATTATTTTCTCAATTACATGTTGTAGCTACCATGTAGTTGAGAACCTTATTATCTGGCACTAGCCCACATATGTTTTATTTCTTTTCATATCTTTGCTTGTGGGTTCCTTCCCTTCCTTTTTCTCTTCTTTCAGGAAGGCCACCAAGAAGGAAAAGGGAAAGTTTCTAACTGGAGCAATAAACAAGTCTGCCGCACCATCTTTGGAGAAAAAGCATCAGTTGGAGCAACTCTTCCACTTGCACATCTTAGCATGTACCGAGGACGGTGCAATCTTTAAGTGTGGGGAGGTCGATACCGATCTCCGTGGGTTAGTCACTTTCTTCTCAACACCAATTTTTATTTTTTCTTTGTTAGTTTATTGTTGCATTTGCATGTTTGATTGTATGTTTGCTTGATTTTGTGCATATTTTGCCACTCCTTGGTTGAAGTGACATTTTCTTTTCAAGAAACTTTATATAGCATTTCACTAATTTGAATTGAAATTTTTATTGAACTTGTTTGAAGAAATATTATTTTGGAACATGGTTTAGAGCTCGAACACACAAAACCTGTGAGATTTTGAGCCTACTTGATTGGTTGCATTTTACCAACCAATATATTTTATTTTTTGTGTGTTTTGTTCTCTCTAAAATTGTGATCTATATCTTGCTTGATTCTATATTTCCATGGTTTAATGTATGCATATACTTATATGATTGAGGCCTTGTTTCACTTAACTTACATACCCAGATGGCCTTACCCTTTCTTATCCTTTGCAAACCAATGTTGAGGCTATTTTACCCCTTTGTTCTTTACTTTAGCTCTTCACTAACTCTAAGCGAAACACAATAATGTCCTTAATTTGAATCTTGATTAGCTTAGACAAGTGAAAGTGCTCATGAATTAAGTATGGGAAAAGTGGGTTTGGAAACGTTTGGTTTGGGAATTGAGTATGTTAGACTTGGTGTGAAAATGTGAAAAATGTTAAGAACATGTTTATGCATTCAATACCTTAATCATATGCATTGAAAAATAAAAGAGAAAGAGCAAAAAAATAAATAAAAAGGGGACAAAATGCCCCAAAGTAAATGGTGATAGCAATGCATATGTACTTGATGAGCAGATAATTTATACGCTTTTTGGCATTATTTTTATATAGTTTTTAGTATATTTTATTTACTTTTTAGTATATTTTTTTTAGTTTTTAAGCAAAATTCACATTTTTGGACTTTACTATGAGTTTGTGTATTTTTCTGTGATTTCAGGTATTTTCTGGCTGAAATTGAGGGACCTGAGCAAAAATCTAATTCAGAGGCAGAAAAAGGACTGCTGATGCTGTTGGATTCTGACCTCGCTGCACTCGAAATGGAATTTTTGGAGCTACAGGAGTCCAAATGGCGTGCTATCAATTGCTTGGAAAGTAGACATCCAGGGCTTTCCAGCAATATATAATAGTCCATACTTTGCCCGAGTTTAGACGACGCAAAGTGGCGTTTAATGCCAGCTTTCTGCCCTATTCTTGCGTTAAATGCCAGAAACAAGTTGCAAAGCAGAGTTAAACGCCAGAAACAAGTTACAAACTGGCGTTTAACTCCAAGGAAGACCTCTAAATGTGAAAGCTTCAATGCTCAGCCCAAGCACGCACCAAGTGGGCCCGGAAGTAGATTTCTGCATCGTTTACTTATTTCTGTAACCCTAGTAACTAGTTTAGTATAAATAGAACTTTTTACTATTGTATTAGACATCTTGGTATCTATCTTTTGATCTCTTGATCACGTTTTGAGAGCTGGCCTCACGGCCATGCCTGGACCTACATCACTTTTGTATTTTCAACGGTGGAGTTTCTACACACCATAGATTAAGGGTGTGGAGCTCTGCTGTTCCTCGAGTATTAATGCAATTACCACTGTTTTCTATTCAATTCATGCTTATTCTCATTCTAAGATATTCATTCGCACTTCAACCTGATGAATGTGATGATTCGTGACACTCATCACCATTCTCACTTATGAACGCGTGCCTAACAAACACTTCCGTTCTACCTGCAAAAGCTAGAGTGTGTATCTCTTGGATTCCTGGTCCACGACGGATGGTTGCCTCTCCTAACAATAGAGCCTCCTATTCCGTGAGATTAGAGTCTTCGTAGTATAAGCTAGAATCCATTGGCAGCATTCTTGAGATCCAGAAAGTCTAAACCATGTCTGTGGTATTCCGAGTAGGATCTGGGATGGGATGAATGTGACGAGCTTCAAACTCACAACTGTAGGGCGTGGTAATAGACACAAAAGGATAGTAAATCCCATTCCTACATGATCGAGAACCAACAGCTTATTAGCCATGCGGGAAACCATAGAGGTCTGATAAACCACTATTCTATGGTTTATATTGTGCTAAATTGAGTTGTTTTTATCAAGTCTTTACACACTTATTCATACTAATTGCATGTTTTACATTTTCCTTCCTAATTCCGTGCTTTGATTAAAAACATTCGACTTTGGTCTTAATTTAGCTAATCTTAAATCCTCTCTTATTACCATTTGATGCCTTGATATGTGTGTTAAGTGATTTCAGAGATTACAGGGCAGAAAAGGCTTAGAGGATGGAAAGGAAGCATGCAAAACTGGAAGGAATACAAAGAACTGAAGGAACTGCTAAAGCTGTCCAGCCTAACCTCTTAGTACTAAATCGACCGTAACTTGAGCTACAGATCCAAATGACGTGGTTCTAGTTGCATTGGAAATCTAACATCCGGGGCTTCGCAACGATATATAATTTGCCAAAGCTTTCCCGAAGTTAGGCGATGCGAACGCGTGGATGATGCGCCCGCATCGCATCTGCGAATTTCAATCCACACAAATGCGTGGATGACGCTTCCGTGTCACTTTCCTGCGACCTGTACGTATCAGATTTCAAATATGTCACCTAACCCTCTAACCACATTCTAGCATTAGAATGTCCATGTTTCATTTGGTTTGTTTGTAATTCTTGCAAGTCATGGAGGCTGAGGTGCGTGAAGAGGGAGTGAGCAACAATACCCAGCCTGTAAGAAGGGTGTTGGCCTCTTACACTATCCCCAATGCAAGAAACTGCGGGAGTAGCATACTCACTCCCAACGTTGATGGAAATGATTTTGAGTTGAAGCCTCAACTTATCACTCTGGTGCAGAACAATTGCTCCTATGGAGGAAGTCCACTTGAAGATCCAAACCAACACTTATCCATCTTCCTCAGGATTTGTGAAACTGTCAAAACAAGTGGTGTGCATCCAGACATCTACAAGCTACTACTGTTTCCATTCTCTCTGAAGGATAAGGCCATTCAATGGCTAGAGACATTTCCCAAAGAAAGCATCAATAATTGGGAAGACTTAGTGAGCAAATTCCTAGCCAAGTTCTATCCTCCCCAAAGGATTATCAAGCCGAAAATAGAGGTGCAAACATTCATTCAAATGGATGGAGAGTCGCTGTATGATGCCTGGGAGAGATACAAGGCCTTAATTAGGAAATGTCCCCCAAAAATGTTTAGTGAGTGGGATAGACTCCAAAACTTCTATGAAAGGTTGACCTAGAAAGCTCAAGAAGCATTAGATCATTCAGCAGGAGGCTCATTGCAGCTAATGAAGACAGCAGAGGAAGCCCAAAACCTCATAGAGATGGTGGCAAACAATCAATATTTCTTTGCTCATCAAAGATAACGCCAACCAGCCCAGAGAAGGCATGTGCTAGAGCTTGAAGGTGTTGACGTTCTCTTGGCACAAAATAAACAGATGCATCAATAGCTTCAGCAACAAATAGAAATGATGGCCACGAAAATTGATGGACTGCAAGGTGTTGCAGTAAACACACAACGCCAATCTCAAACCTCACATGGGTGGAATCAATCTGAAGAAAGTTTTGGGACATTCAATTTTGAGCAACAAAGCCCTGAGCAGGTGCAATGCATGAACAACACTTCAAGTTCATTTCAACACAATTTTCATGGTGATGCACACAACACACCCTGGAAGACTCATTCTAATTCAAGGTGGGGTGAGCATCAGAATCAAGGACAAAGGAACTTCAACTCTGGTAGCCTCAGCAACACAAGCAACCATAACCATTCATCCAATAATACTAACCAATTCAAAAATTCACAAAACACATATCACCAACCCCATAATAACTCACAAAACCACCAGAATAACTTTTCCACATCCACATCCCACCCACAAAGTACCCCCACAATTAATTCAAACAACTTCCAACAACAACCATCTCATTTCACACAACCACAACCAAATCCAGACTCTCAAAGAATCTCAAGTATAGATAAAATGATGGAGAAACTCATGAAAAATCAAGAGATGATAAGACAAGATCAGGAAGCTGCAAGGAAAGATCAGACCCTGGCATTCAAAAACCAAGAGACCTCAATCAGAAACCTTGAGAGACACATGGGGCAAATGGCTAAGAAAATTTCAGAAATGGATGAGAAGAGAGCAAATGCCTTCCCCAATGTCACTAAAGAACACCCAAGGGACAAAGGAAAAGCCACAAAATGGGAGGAGTGCAAAGCAATCACAGTGGGAAGTGAGAAGACTATGAAGAAGGAAGCCATCAATCAGGACAAACACAACAGAGAAGTTCCACAAGAAGAGACAAAGGGGAAAAGTAAAGAGGATCAAGAAACCAAAATGCACAAATTTCAAAGGGATATAAGAACACCCTTGAATCACAACTACAAGAGAAGAGGGAAGGAGTGAATCCTTGTGTCCCCAAACTTCCATACCCTCAGAGGTTTAAAAAAGAAAATGAGAATAAGCAATACTCAAAATTCCTGGACATATTCAAAACACTCAGCATCAATATTCCTTTTTTGGAAGCATTTGAACGGATGCCACTATATGCCAAATTCATGAAGGAAGTGCTGACAAAGAAAAGATCCCTGAAGGAAGGACAGATTATTGAGATGACAAAGGAATGTAGTGCTATCCTCCAAAGAGAGTTGCCAGAGAAGAAAGATGATCCTGGGACTTTTTACATACCTTGCACCAGATTATTGAGAAGTCATTCTGTGACTTCAGTGCAAGCATAAACTTGATGCCTTTGTCTCTAATGAGGAAACATCAAATTTCTGAGCTGAAGTCCACACAAATAGTTCTCCAAATGGCTGACAAATCCATTAAGCAAGCACTGGGAGTTGTGGAGAATGTGTTGGTAAAAGTTGGAAAATTCTTTCTTCCTGCTGACTTTGTTATCTCAGATATAGAAGAAGACCCTAACACTCCCATCATCCTGGGGAGGCCTTTCCTAGCTACGGGCAGAGCATTGATAGATGTTGAAAAAGGGAAATTGTTGCTGAGAGTGCATGATGAGCATCTAGCATTCCATGTTTTTAAAACCTTGCATGAACCCATTCAAGAAGAAGATTTTATGAAGGATAAGGCCAGAGATCAAAGTTTGAAGGAGGCAGTCAATAAGTTAACTCCAAGACTTCTAAATCCATGCTTGAAAGCAGTAGAGATGGTGCAACAAACCAAAGAAGTCAAGAAGGAACTAGATCCAAAACCACCAGATGAGAAATTAAACATCCTAGATAAAGAACCACCAAGGTAGGGAGTATCTCTTGAGAAAGAAAAGAAGAAGAGGCCAAGAGGATGGAAAAATAAGAAGATCCCTACTGAAGGCTTTTCACCAGGGGATAAAGTGGTGTTAAACACCCAACCAATGAAGGTGTCTCCACAATCATCTGAATACTACACTGTGAACCGGGTCCTTTCACTTGAACACCTAGAGATCATCAAAGAGGAGACTGGAAGGAAGTTCACAGTAAGAGGAGAAAAGCTGAGGCATTATGATTTTCAGCCTTCATAATCAAAGAATGGAGAATGTCAAGCTAATGACAATAAAGAAGCGCTTGTTGGGAGGCAACCCAACCTGGGGTAGTTCCCTTTTTCTAGCATATTTCAATAAGAAGGTTGAATAATTGGTCTGTAGTGCAAGGAGCTAAGTTTGGTGTTTTACACTAAAACAAGTTAAGAGAGAATGAATGATTTTAAGTTTGGTGTTCCACCAAAATTTATTTAAAAGCATTCTCACTTTATACATAATGCTAGCTCCAAGCAATCAGACAAATCATTTAACCATTTAGTTGTTTTCTAGTTCTTAATTCCATATCCTTTAGCAAGGATACAAGGTTTCACATATGGTTAACATGTTGTATCAGAGGCAGTGGCAAGCAATTAAGTTTGGTGTTCCCACACCAAAATAAATCCAAAAGACACACTCAATTTATGCATACTAACCATTCATTTAAGGACTTGAGAAGCAAGCAACTTTTGAGAATTATGCAGGAAATTAGCCAACAATTGAAGACAATTTGCATTGTGACTCAAAAGGGATACAACAAGAGGAAGAATGAAAAGCTGCAACCCAAAAGGTTGTTTCTAAACTTAACCCTTGCTGTTATGAATTATTTTGAATTTGGGAATCCTTATATATATTGCTAAAGTGTTTATCTGGTTGCAAGTGAAATTTTTTTTGTTAAAAATGCTTATCCGCATAATGCTTGTCATTCACCAGTTAGCTTTGAATTTTGTTTTGTTTCCCTTATGCTTGAATAAAATAGAAAGAAAAGGAAAAAGAAAAAGCCAATGTGGCAAGAAAAACAAAGAATAAAGGCTGGGCACCAATAGCTTGGACCCTAGGACACATGCCTGTGGTGTTCTTGTACTAGGATATGCTTGGATAAGTAAATTCTAAGGGGTATTTCAAAACCTGGCCACTTAGATCAACTGATTTGGGATGGCCAATTGAAAGTCCACAATAAAGAGTAACCTAGATACAGAACATTTAGTTATCCAAAGAGATGCTGGGCATCAATGATCCTAGGAGGAAATAGTGAGCCATGTGTCTGTGGTGAAGAAATGTTGAGTAAAAATAAAGCCAAAGGCTGCTGCAACATTTGACACCAAGCCTTCAAAGAATAATAAGCTTGTTAAGCAAAATGAGAAAAGAAAAGTTAGCAAGGGAGCAAGCAAAAAGTAAACCTTACAACAGCAAGCTTAGTGAGCCTTTGAGGAAAGGTGTATATTATGTAACAGCAAACAATAACTGAGTTATCATTGTCTGCATAAAAACTCCATGAATCAAGTTCTGCTATATGCCTAATAAGGATATGTATGCTTTTCTTTTTTCATTTCATTTCCTCTTAATTTTGATGCTTGCTTGGGGACAAGCAAGATTTAAGTTTGGTGTTGTGATGACAAGTCATCATATACCCATTTCTCAAGCTATTTTCACTTGTTTCATTAGTTTTTATGCACTTTCTTGCATCATAAGTAAGCAATTTAGAGTGGAATTTCATGCTTTATTTGAATCAATCAACCACCACTTAATTGATGCTAAATCATGAGGTTTAAGCTAAATTTAATTGAATTTTAATTGATTTATAAACCTTGTGAATTTAGTGATACTTTGATTGGTTGTTTTGATTATTTGAAGGTGAAGAAAAAGAAGAAAAGAGTGCAGCGTGGCTTAAGAAAGCGTGGCCTAAGGAAGAAAAGAGTGTAGCGCATGGAATAAAGGAAGCCACATTGCCCTCCTCAAGAGCACACTGCCCTCCAAGGGAGCACAACAAAGAACCAAGCATTCAAGGCCTCACTGCCCTGCCCTCCTTGAGGGCGGAGCACAATTCTAGGCCAAGAAACAAGGGAAGGAAAAATTCTGCCCTGCCCCCCCTCAAGAGCAATATCGGGCTCTCACCAAAATAAATCAAAGGAAATTGTCTCCAAATGCCACCCATGGGTTTCGAACCCAAGAACAAGAAGGAAAGAAGTAGCGCTCAAATACAAGGAAAACAAGCAAAAATTGGTTTGTTTTCAACCTCCAAGGATCGAACATAGCACCTTGAGGAAGCAAAGAACTAGGCGCTACTTTGGTACCAAGAAAACAAAGAAAAAAAGGCAACAAAAGTCATCCAGCAAGTTTCGAACTTGGGACCTCACCCAAGAATAAGGAAAGCCTGCGCTGCCCTGCCCTTGTGGAGGGCAGGTGATGAGCGGATAATTTATACGCTTTTTGGCATTGTTTTTAGGTAGTTTTTAGTAAGTTCAAGCTACTTTTAGGGATGTTTTCATTAGTTTTTATGTTAAATTAACATTTCTGGACTTTACTATGAGTTTGTGTGTTTTTCTGTGATTTCAGGTAATTTCTGGCTGAAATTGAGGGACTTGAGCAAAACTCTAAAAAAGACTGACAAAAGGACTGCTGATGCTGTTGGAATCTGACCTCCCTCCACTCAAAATGGATTTTCTGGAGCTACAGAACTCCAAATGGCGCGCTCTTAACGGCGTTGGAAAGTAGACATCCAGAGCTTTCCAGCAATATATAATAGTTCATACTTTATTCGGAAATTGATGACGTAACTTGGCGTTGAACGCCAAGTACATGCTGCTGTCTGGAGTTAAACGCCAGAAAAACGTCATGATCCGGAGTTGAACGCCCAAAACACGTTATAACTTGGAGTTCAACTCCAAGAAAAGCCTCAGCTCGTGGATAGATCAAGCTCAGCCCAAACATACACCAAGTGGGCCCCGAAAGTGGATTTATGCATCAATTACTTACTCATGTAAACCCTAGTAGCTAGTTTATTATAAAAAGGACTTTTTACTAGTGTATTAGACATCTTGGGGACGCCTAGTCCTTAGACCATGGGGGCTGGCCATTCGGCCATGCCTGAACCTTTCACTTATGTATTTTCAACAGTGGAGTTTCTGCACACCATAGATTAAGGGTGTGGAGCTCTGCTGTACCTCAAGTTTCAATACAATTACTATTACTTTCTATTCAATTCTCTTTTATTGTTATTCCAAGATATAGGTTGCACTTAACTTTAATGAATGTGATGATCTGTGACACTCATCATCATTCTCACCTATGAACGCGCGTGACTGACAACCACTTCCGTTCTACCTTAGGCCGGGCGCATATCTCTTAGATTCCCCAACAGAATCTTCGTGGTATAAGCTAGATAGATGGCGGCATTCATGAGGATCCGGAAAGTCTAAACCTTGTCTGTGGTATTCCAAGTAGGATTCTGGGATTGAATGACTGTGACGAGCTTCAAACTCGCGATTGCTGGGTGTGATGACAAGCGCAAAAGGATCAATGGATCCTATTCCAACATGATCGAGAACCAACAGCTGATTAGCCGTGCTGTGATAGAGCATAGGAACGTTTTCACTGAGAGGATGGGATGTAGCCACTGACAATGGTGATGCCCTACATACAGCTTGCCATGGAAAGGAGTAAGAAGGATTGGATGAATGTAATAAGAAAGTAGAGATTCAAGAGGAGCACAGCATCTCCATACACTTATCTGAAATTCCCACTATTGATTTACATAAGTATTTCTATCCCTTTTTATTTTCTACTTATTCCATTAATCAAATTTAAACTAATAATCCAATTATCCTTGAATCCGCCTGACTGAGATTTGCAAGGTGACCATAGCTTGCTTCATACCAACAATCTCTGTGGGATTGACCCTTACTCACGTAAGGTATTACTTGGATGACCCAGTACACTTGCTGGTTAAGTTGAACGGAGTTATGATCACACCAGGGATTATCAAGATCCCAATTTATCACACCATGATCTCTTTGGGGTATTTTTGATTTCACATGAATACAAAGAGACCAACTTTGAGGATCACAATTTCGTCCACCAGCAGGGCAACATTTCTTGGTGCATGGCACACAAACTGGCACGGCCAGCACGCACAGCATGAGAGCTTGGGTGTGCAGCTTGGACGCACCATGACAACATTGCCCTGCCCTCCACAAGGGCAGGGCAGCATCCTGATGCCTATCCTACACTTGGCACACAACATGCTTCATCACACAATTTCCCTGCTCTGGCCTCCACAAGGGCAGGGCAGCCTCCTGGGAGCAAGATGGGCTGAATTTGACTAAAAAATCCAACTTAATTCATTTCTTCACCAAATCAAAAAGCCCACTCAAAATTCTTAGATCCAAAATAGAAAGTGTATAAATAGGTGTTAGTTATGATTAGAGAAGGGGAGTTCTTTTTGGGAGAGAAAGCTTACTTTCATTTTGGAATTTTCATCTTTAGTCAACTTTAGAGCTCACTTTCCATTTTTCTGTTTTCTGCAATTGGAGGAGAGAATTCATTTCTTTTACCTCTGATCTTTTGTTTTCTTTACTGGGTCTTGTTTGAGTCTTGAGTGTGAAGAATTGAGGAACTTCTGTCTGAATCTCCATTTAAGATCTCTTTGATTTTCCTACTGCATAATTAAGTTGAATTCAATTTCCTTTACTGCTTCAATCTTCAATTTCTCTTTAATTGCTTTGTGAACTTGGATCTAGGACGGCAATTGAGATCTAGACTCTGCTATCTAGTCTCTGGAGCCCTGAGATCTAATTCTCTTTTTGGTTCTTCTACTGAACCACTGCTGCAATTACATTTTCACTTTCTGTTTGAATTCTAGTTAATTTCAATTCATCTCTTGGTTTATTAATTGCTGCAATTTAATTTCCCTTGCTTAAATTCTGAAATCCCAGTCCTCAAATCCCTTTTCCATTCAAGCAATTTATATTTCTTGCACTTTAAGTTACTGCAATTTACATTTCTTGCACTTTAAGTTTCAGTCATTTAATTTCTTTTTCTTTAAGATTCAGCACCTTTACTTTCAATTCTCTTTAATTTCTGCAATTCATCCCTCTCCCTTTACATTTTCTACTATTTACTTACTGTTGGATATAAAATCGCTCAACCAATACTTGATTCGCTTGACTAAATCAATCACTAAACTAAAATTGCTCAGTCCTTCAATTCCTATGGGATCGACCTCACTCCCGTGAGTTTTATTACTTGATATGACCCGGTACACTTGCCGGTGAGTTTTGTGTTGGATCATTTTCCACACATCAGATGGGATGTAGCGATTGACAACGGTGATGCCCTATATACAGCTTGCCATGGAAAGGAGTATGAAGGATTGAAGGAAGGTAGTGGGAAAGCAGAGATTCAACAGGGACAAAGCATCTCCATACACTTATCTGAAATTCCCACCAATGATTTACATAAGTATCTCTATCTTTATTTTATGTTTTATTTATTATTTTCGAAAACCATTATAAACCATTTGAATCCGCCTAACTGAGATTTACAAGATGACCATAGCTTGCTTCATACCAATAATCCCCATGGGATCGACCCTTACTCACGTAAGGTATATTACTTGGACGACCCAGTGCACTTGCTGGTTAGTTGTGCGAAGTTGTGATAAAGTGTGATTCACGTTTGAGAGCGCTACCAAGTTTTTGGCGCCATTGTTGATGATCACAATTTCGTGCACCAAAGTGCATCAAAGCTCTGTTCCAAGTCATGAGATTATTGACATGCGGAATTGTGAACTATACTTTTTCACAACTCTCATAATCCCTGGTAATGGCTCCAAAAACTTGGTGCGCTCAATACCATGGCATTACACAACTTCGCACAACTAACCAGCAAGTGCACTGGGTCGTCCAAGTAATAAACCTTACGTGAGTAAGGGTCGATCCCACGGAGATTGTTAGTATTGAAGCAAGCTATGGTCATCTTGTAAATCTTAGTCAGGCAAACTCAGATATATATGGTGATGAACGAAAATAACATAAAAGATAAAGATAGTGATACTTATGTAATTCATTGGTGTAAGAGCTTCAGACAAGTGTATGAAGATGCCTTCCCTTCCGTCTCTCTGCTTTCCTACTGTCTTCATCCAATCCTTCTTACTCCTTTCCATGGCAAGCTCGTATAGGGTCTCACTGTTGTCAGCAGCTACCTCCCATCCTCGCAGTGAAAGCTAATGCTCAATACTCTGTCACAGTACGGCCAATCACCGGTTCGGTTCCCTCCCCTACCGGAATAGAATAACTCTTTTGCGTCTGTCACGAACGCCTAGTAGGTTACAGGTTTGAAGCACGTCACAGTCATTCAGTCATTGAATCCTACTCAGAATACCACAGACAAGGTTAGACCTTCCAGATTCTCTTGAATGCTGCCATCAGTTCTTGCCTATACCACGAAGACTCTGATCTCACGGAATGGCTGGCTCGTTTGTCAGGCGAGCACTCGGTTGTCAGGCGATCAACCATGCATCGTGCAATCAGGAATCCAAGAGATATTCACTAAGCCTCAGATGCTTGTAGAACAAGAATGGTTGTCAGTCACCTTGTTCATGGGTGAGAATGGTGATGGGCGTCAATCATCACCTCCATCATGTTGAAGAACAAGTGATATCTTGGTAAAAGAACAAGCGGAATTTGAATGGAAGAACAATAGTAATTGCATTAATACTCGAGGTACAGCAGAGCTCCACACCTTAATCTATGGTGTGTAGAAACTCCACCGTTGAAAATACATAAGCATAAGGTCTAGGCATGGCCGAATGGCCAGCCTCCCAATGATCTCAGAACTAAAATGTTCAAAGATGATCTAGAGATCTAAAAGTGATCAAAAGATTTCTATACAATAGTAAAAGGTCCTACTTATAAGAAACTAGTAGCCTAGGGTGTACAGAAATGAGTAAATGACATAAAAATCCACTTCCGGGCCCACTTGGTGTGTGCTTGGGCTGAGCAATGAAGCAATTTCGTGTAGAGACTCTCCTTGGAGTTAAACGCCAGCTTTGGTGCCAGTTTGGGCGTTTAACTCCCATTTAGGTGCCAGTTCCGGCGTTTAACGCTGGAATTTCTTGAGGTGACTTTGAACGCCGGTTTGGGCCATCAAATCTTGGGCAAAGTATGGACTATTATATATTGCTGGAAAGCCTAGGATGTCTACTTTCCAACGCCGTTGAGAGCGCGCCAATTGGGCTTCTGTAGCTCCAGAAAATCCGCTTCGAGTGCAGGGAGGTCAGAATCCAACAGCATCTGCAGTCCTTTTGAGTCTCTGGATCAGATTTTTGCTCAGGTCCCTCAATTTCAGCCAGAAAATACCTGAAATCACAGAAAAACACACAAACTCATAGTAAAGTCCAGAAAAGTGAATTTTAATTAAAAACTAATAAAAATATACTAAAAACTAACTATATCATATCAAAAACATACTAAAAACAATGCCAAAAAGTATACAAATTATCCGCTCATCACAACACCAAACTTAAATTGTTGCTTGTCCCCAAGCAACTGAAAATCAAATAAGATAAAAAAGAAGAGAATATGCAATGAACTCCAAAAACATCTGTGAAGATCAGTATTAATTAGATGAGCGGGGCTTTTATCTTTTTGTCTCTGAATAGTTTTGGCATCTCACTCTATCCCTTGTAGTTCAGAATGATTGGCTTCTTTAGGAACTCAGAATCCGGATAGTGTTATTGATTCTCCTAGTTAAGTATGATGATTCTTGAACACAGCTACTTATTGAGTCTTGGCTGTGGCCCAAAGCACTCTGTCTTCCAGTATTACCACCGGATACATACATGCCACAGACACATAATTGGGTGAACCTTTTCAGATTGTGACTCAGCTTTGCTAAAGTCCCCAATTAGAGGTGTCCAGGGTTCTTAAGCACACTCTTATTTGCCTTGGATCACAACTTTATTTCTTTTCTTTTTCTTTCTCTCTTTTTTTTTTTCGGTTTTTTTTTTTGCTTGCTTTCTTCTTTTTTTTTTTTTGTATTCACTGCTTTTTCTTGCTTCAAGAATCATTTTATTGATTTTTCAGATCCTCAGTAACATGTCTCCTTTTCCATCATTCTTTCAAGAGCCAACATTCATGAACCACAAATTCAAAAGACATATGCACTGTTTAAGCATACATTCAGAGAACAAAAATATTGCCACCACATCAAAATAATTAAACTATTATAAAATTCAAAATTCATGCAATTCTTTCTTTTATCAATTAGGCACGTTTTTATTGAAGAAAGGTGATGGATTCATAGGACATTCATAACTTTAAGGCATAGACACTAAGACACTAATGATCATAAGACACAAACATGGATAAACATAAGCATTAAAATTCGAAAAACAGAAGAACAATAACAAGGAAATCAAAGAACGGGTCCACCTTAGTGATGGCGGCTCTTTCTTGCTCTTGAAGATCCTATGGAGTGCTTGAGCTCCTCAATGTCTCTTCCTTGTCTTTGTTGCTCCTCCCTCATGATTCTTTGATCTTCTCTAATTTCATGAAGGATGATGGAGTGTTCTTGATGCTCCACCCTCAGTTGTCCCATGTTGGAACTTAGTTCTCCTAGGGAGGTGTTTAGTTGCTCCCAATAGTTTTGTGGAGGAAAATTCATCCCTTGAGGAATCTCAGGGATCTCATGATGAGTGAGATCTCTTGTGTACTCCATCCTTTTCTTGGTGATGGGCTTGTCCTCATCAATGGGGATGTCTCCCTCTATGTCAACTCCAACTGAATAACAGAGGTGACAAATGAGATGAGGAAAGGCTAACCTTGCCAAGGTGGAGGTCTTGTCCGCCACCTTATAGAGTTCTTGGGCTATAACCTCATGAACCTCTATTTCTTCTCCAATCATGATACTATGGATCATGATGGCCCGGTCTATGGTAACTTCGGACCGGTTGCTAGTGGGGATGATTGAGTGTTGTATGAACTCTAACCATCCTCTAGCCACGGGCTTGAGGTCATGCCTTCTCAATTGGACCGGCTTTCCTCTTGAATCTTGCTTCCATTGTGCGCCCTCTTCACATATGACTGTGAGGACTTGGTCCAACCTTTGATCAAAGTTGACCCTTCTAGTGTAAGGATGCTCATCTCCTTGCATCATAGGTAAGTTGAACGCCACCCTCACACTCTCCGGACTAAAATCCAAGTATTTCCCCCGAACCATAGTGAGATAATTCTTTGGATTCGGGTTCACACTTTGGTCATGGTTCTTTGTGATCCATGCATTGGCATAGAACTCTTGAACCATCAAGATTCCGATTTGTTGAATGGGGTTGGTAAGAACTTCCCAACCTCTTCTTCGGATCTCATGGCGGATCTCCGGATATTCACCCTTTTTGAGTGAAAAGGGGACTTCGGGGATCACCTTCTTCAAGGCCACAACTTCATAGAAGTGGTCTTGATGCACCCTTGAGAGGAATCTATCCATCTCCCATGACTCGGAGGTGGAAGCTTTTGCCTTCTCTTTCCTCTTTTTAGAGGTTTCTCCGGCCTTGGATGCCATAAATGGTTATGAAAAAGCAACGCTTTTACCACACCAAACTTAAAATGTTTGCTCGTCCTCGAGCAAAAGAAGAAAGAAGAGAGTAGAAGAAGAAGAAATGAAGGAGAGGGAGATGGTGGTGTATTCGGCCAAGAAGGGGGAAGAAGGGTGTTTAGGTTGTGTGAAAATGAAGAGTTGAAGAAGGGTATTTATAGGAGAGAGGGGGGTAATGGTTCGGCCATTATGGGTGGGTTTGGGAGGGAAAGTGGTTTGAATTTGAAGGGTGAGGTTGGTGGGGATTTATGAAGGATGGATGTGAGTGGTGAAGAGAAAGATGGGATTTGATAGGTGAGGGGTTTTTGGGGAAGAGGTGTTGAGGTGATTGGTGAATGGGGGAAGAAGAGAGAGAGTGATGGTAGGGTCCTGTGGGGTCCACAGATCCTGTAGTGTCAAGGAAAAGTCATCCCTGCACCAATTGTTGCTCAAAATCACGTTTTGAGCCATTTCTGGCATTAAACGCCGGGCTGGTGCCCATTCCTGGTGTTTAACGCCAGGTTCTTGCCCTTTACTGGCGTTTAACGCCAGTCTGGTGCCCCTTTCTGGCGTTAAACGCCCAGAATGGTGCCAGACTGGGCGTTAAACGCCCAACAGCTAGCATTACTGGCGTTTGAACGCCAGTTTCTTCTCCTCCAGGGTGTGCTGTTTTTCTTCCTGTTTTTCATTCTGTTTTTGCTTTTTTCATTGTTTTTGTGACTTCTTATGATCATCAACCTACAAAAAAGATAAAATAACAAAATAAAATAATTAATTATAAAACATTGGGTTGCCTCCCAACAAGCGCTTCTTTAATGTCATTAGCTTGACAGAGGGCTCTCATGGAGCCTCAGAAATGCTCAGAACCGTGTTGAAACCTCCCAACACCAAACTTAGAGTTTGAATGTGGGGTTTCAACACCAAACTTAGAGTTTGGTTGTAGCCTCCCAACACCAAACTTAGAGTTTAACTGTGGGGGCTCTGTTTGGCTCTGTTTTAAGAGAAGCTCTTCATGCTTCCTCTCCATGATGACAGAGGGATATCCTTGGGCCTTAAACACCAAGGATTCTTCATTCACTTGAATGATCAACTCTCCTCTGTCAACATCAATCACAGCCTTTGCTGTGGCTAGGAAGGGTCTGCCAAGGATGATGGATTCATCCATGCAATTCCTAGTTTCTAGGACTATGAAATCAGTAGGAATGTACTGGTCTTCAACTTTAACCAGAACATCCTCTACAAGTCCATGGGCTTGTTTTCTTGAGTTGTCTGCCATCTCTAATGAGATTCTTGCAGCTTGCACCTCAAAGATCCCTAATTTCTCCATTACAGAGAGGGGCATGAGGTTCACACTTGACCCTAAGTCACACAAGGCCTTCTTGAAGGTCATGGTGCCTATGGTACAAGGTATAGAAAACTTCCCAGGATCCTGCCTCTTTTGAGGCAGTTTCTGCCTAGACAAGTCATCCAGTTCTTTGGTGAGCAAGGGAGGTTCATCCTCCCAAGTCTCATTTCCAAATAACTTGTCATTTAGCTTCATGATTGCTCCAAGGTATTTAGCAACTTGCTCTTCAGTGACATACTCATCCTCTTCAGAGGAAGAATACTCATCAGAGCTCATGAATGGCAGAAGTAAGTCCAATGGAATCTCTATGGTCTCATTTTGAGCCTCAGATTCCCATTGTTCCTCATTGAGGAACTCAGAGGAGATTGGTACACGCCCACTGAGGTCTTCCTCAGTGGCGTCCTCCTCCTCTCTTTCCTCTCCATATTCGGCCATGTCTATGGCTTTGCACTCTCCTTTTGGATTTTCTTCTGTATTACTTGGGAGGGTACTAGGAGGGAGTTCAGTAACTTTCTTGCTCAGCTGACCAACTTGTCCTTCCAAATTTCTGATGGAGGACCTTGTTTCATTCATGAAACTTTGAGTGGTCTTTATTAGATCAGAGACCATTGTTGCTAAGTCAGAAGTATTCTGCTTAGAACTCTCTGTCTGTTGCTGAGAAGATGATGAAAAAGGCTTGCCATTGCTAAACCTGTTTCTTCCACCATTATTGTTATTGAAACCTTGTTGAGGTCTCTCTTGATTCTTCCATGAGAGATTTGGGTGATTTCTCCATGAAGAATTGTAGGTATTTCCATAGGGTTCTCCTAGGTAATTCACCTCTTCCATGGAAGGGTTCTCAGGATCATAAGCTTCTTCCTCAGATGAAGCATCCTTAGTACTGTTTGGTGCATTTTGCATTCCAGACAGACTTTGAGAGATCAAATTGACTTGTTGAGTCAATATCTTGTTCTGAGCCAATATGGCATTCAGAGCATCAATCTCAAGAACTCCTTTCTTCTGATTAGTCCCATTGTTCACAGGATTCCTTTCAGAAGTGTACATGAATTGGTTATTTGTAACCATTTCAATCAGCTCTTGAGCTTCTGTAGGCATCTTCTTCAAATGAAGAGATCCTCCAGCAGAGCTATCCAAAGACATCTTAGATAGTTCAGAGAGACCATCATAGAAAATACCTATGATGCTCCATTCAGAAAGCATGTCTGAGGGACATCTTCTGATTAATTGTTTGTATCTTTCCCAAGCTTCATAGAGGGATTCTCCATCCTTCTGTCTGAAGGTTTGGACTTCCACTCTAAGCTTACTCCATCTTTGTGGTGGAAAGAACTTTGCCAAGAAGGCATTGACTAGCTTTTCCCAAGAGTCCAGGCTTTCCTTAGGTTGAGAATCCAACCATATTCTAGCTCTGTCTCTTACAGCAAAAGGGAATAGCATCAGTCTATAGACCTCAGGGTTAACCCCATTAGTCTTGACTGTGTCACAGATTTGCAAGAATTCAGCTAAAACTGATGAGGATCTTCCATTGGAAGTCCATGGAACTTGCAATTCTGTTGCATTAGAGAAACTAATTGAGGCTTAAGCTCAAAGTTGTTTGCTCCAATGGCAGGGATAGAGATGCTTCTCCCATAGAAATCAGGAGTAGGTGCAGTAAAGTCACCCAGCACCTTCCTTGCATTGTTGGCATTGTTGTTGTTTTCGGCTGCCATGGGTTCTTCTTCCTTGAAGAATTCGGTCAGGTCCTCTAAAGAGAGTTGTGCTTTAGCTTCTCTTAGCTTTCGCTTCAAGGTTCTCTCAGGTTCAGGGTCAGCTTCAACAAGAATGCCTTTGTCTCTGCTTCTGCTCATATGAAAGAGAAGAGAAAAAGAAAATGTGGAATCCTCTATGTCACAGTATAGAGATTCCTTGAAATGTCAGAGGAAAAGAGAAATAGAAAGAAGAAGGAGAAGAAGAATTCGAACTTTAATTAGATAAGGTTCGAATTGTGCATTTAGAAAGAGTAGTACTCCATAAATAGAAGGATGTGAGAAGGAGGGAAGAGGATTTTCGAAAATTCAATTAAAAGATTTTGAAAACAATTTGAAAATTGATTGATAATTTTCGAAAATTGAAAGTGGAGGAGAAATCAAGTGATTTTTGAAAAAGATTTTGAAATTAGAAATTAAAAAGATTTGATTGAAAACTATTTTGAAAAAGATGTGGTTAAAAAGATTTGATTGAAAAGTTATGGTTTTAAAAAGATGTGATTGAGAAGATATGATTTGAAAACCATTTTAAAAGATATGTTTTGAAAATTATTTTTAAAAGATTTGATTTGGAAAATTAGTGACTTGCCTAACAAGAAAAGATATGATTCAAACATAAAACCTTCCTTAACAGAAAAGGCAAAAAATGTTCAATCAAATCATTAATTGTTAGTAAGTATCTTTGAAAGGAAAGAAATTGATTTTGAAAACATTTGATTGAAAAGAATTGATTTGAAAAAGATTTGATTTTGAAAAACTTAAAAAAAATTGATTTGAAAACAAAATCTTCCCCCTAGCACCATCCTGGCGTTAAACGCCCAGAATGGTATACATTCTGGCGTTTAACGCCCAAAATGCTACCTTTTTGGGCGTTAAACGCCCAACCAGGTACCCTGGCTGGCGTTTAAACGCCAGTCTGCCTTCTTCACTGGGCATTTTTGAATGCTCAGCTTTTTCTGTATAATTCCTCTGCAGTGTGTTTTGAATCTTCAATCCCTTGTATCATTGACTTGAAAAGACACAAATTAGAAATATTTTTGGATTTTTAATAATTAAAATGCAACAAGAATCAAATAACAATGCATGCAAGACACCAAACTTAGCAGTCTGTATACTACTGACACTAATGAACTGAAAATGCATATGAGACACACAAAATACTCAAGTCAATAGAATTAAAAGATCAAAACAAAGAAATATATGCATGGATTCGAAGAATATAACAAAAACATGCATTTGACACCAAACTTAAGATGAGACACTAGACTAAAGCAAGAAATATTTTTGAATTTTATGATTTTGCAAAATTTTTTTGTATTTTTCGAAAATTAAGTGGGAAAAGGTATCAAAATTCTTAATGAGAATTCCAGGAATCAGTGCAATGCTAGTCTAAGACTCCGGTCCAGGAATTAGACATGGCTTCACAGCCAGCCAAGCTTCCAAAGAAAGCTTCGGTCCAAAACACTAGACATGACCAAAGGTCAGCCAAGCCTTAGCAAATCACTGCTCCAAAAGCAAGATTGATACGAAATCAACAAGCTCTTGTGGTGATAAGTTGAAACCTCGGTCCAATCAGATTAGACATGGCTTCTCAGCCAGCCAGATTTCAACAAATCATCATGAAACTCTAGAATTCATCTTCAAGAATTTCGAAAAAAAATACCTAATCTAAGCAACAAGATGAACCGTCAGTTGTCCAGCCTGAACAATCCCGGGCAATAACACCAAAAAAATTGATGTTGTTGCCGGATCTTGGCACTGATGTTACCAAAGGCTTGCTCAAAACTAGAACAATCCCCGGCAACGGCGCCAAAAACTTGACATGCGAAATTGTGAACTATACTTTTTCACAACTCTCATAATCCCTGGTAATGGCTCCAAAAACTTGGTGCGCTCAATACCATGGCATTACACAACTTCGCACAACTAACCAGCAAGTGCACTGGGTCGTCCAAGTAATAAACCTTACGTGAGTAAGGGTCGATCCCACGGAGATTGTTAGTATTGAAGCAAGCTATGGTCATCTTGTAAATCTTAGTCAGGCAAACTCAGATATATATGGTGATGAACGAAAATAACATAAAAGATAAAGATAGTGATACTTATGTAATTCATTGGTGTAAGAGCTTCAGACAAGTGTATGAAGATGCCTTCCCTTCCGTCTCTCTGCTTTCCTACTGTCTTCATCCAATCCTTCTTACTCCTTTCCATGGCAAGCTCGTATAGGGTCTCACTGTTGTCAGCAGCTACCTCCCATCCTCGCAGTGAAAGCTAATGCTCAATACTCTGTCACAGTACGGCCAATCACCGGTTCGGTTCCCTCCCCTACCGGAATAGAATAACTCTTTTGCGTCTGTCACGAACGCCCAGTAGGTTACAGGTTTGAAGCACGTCACAGTCATTCAGTCATTGAATCCTACTCAGAATACCACAGACAAGGTTAGACCTTCCGGATTCTCTTGAATGCTGCCATCAGTTCTTGCCTATACCACGAAGACTCTGATCTCACGGAATGGCTGGCTCGTTTGTCAGGCGAGCACTCGGTTGTCAGGCGATCAACCATGCATCGTGCAATCAGGAATCCAAGAGATATTCACTAAGCCTCAGATGCTTGTAGAACAAGAATGGTTGTCAGTCACCTTGTTCATGGGTGAGAATGGTGATGGGCGTCAATCATCACCTCCATCATGTTGAAGAACAAGTGATATCTTGGTAAAAGAACAAGCGGAATTTGAATGGAAGAACAATAGTAATTGCATTAATACTCGAGGTACAGCAGAGCTCCACACCTTAATCTATGGTGTGTAGAAACTCCACCGTTGAAAATACATAAGCATAAGGTCTAGGCATGGCCGAATGGCCAGCCTCCCAATGATCTCAGAACTAAAATGTTCAAAGATGATCTAGAGATCTAAAAGTGATCAAAAGATTTCTATACAATAGTAAAAGGTCCTACTTATAAGAAACTAGTAGCCTAGGGTGTACAGAAATGAGTAAATGACATAAAAATCCACTTCCGGGCCCACTTGGTGTGTGCTTGGGCTGAGCAATGAAGCAATTTCGTGTAGAGACTCTCCTTGGAGTTAAACGCCAGCTTTGGTGCCAGTTTGGGCGTTTAACTCCCATTTAGGTGCCAGTTCCGGCGTTTAACGCTGGAATTTCTTGAGGTGACTTTGAACGCCGGTTTGGGCCATCAAATCTTGGGCAAAGTATGGACTATTATATATTGCTGGAAAGCCCAGGATGTCTACTTTCCAACGCCGTTGAGAGCGCGCCAATTGGGCTTCTGTAGCTCCAGAAAATCCGCTTCGAGTGCAGGGAGGTCAGAATCCAACAGCATCTGCAGTCCTTTTGAGTCTCTGGATCAGATTTTTGCTCAGGTCCCTCAATTTCAGCCAGAAAATACCTGAAATCACAGAAAAACACACAAACTCATAGTAAAGTCCAGAAAAGTGAATTTTAATTAAAAACTAATAAAAATATACTAAAAACTAACTATATCATATCAAAAACATACTAAAAACAATGCCAAAAAGTATACAAATTATCCGCTCATCAATTATGCATCATCAATTTTATCATTCAATTCCTTCCTAATTCTCATGAAATCATGTAAAGTTCACAATGTTTGCTTGAATCAAGGTGTAAGTATACTTTTGTCCAAAACTTGCTTATTTACTAAGAAAATGCATGAAACTACCCTAAAACAGTAAAGAAAAGGTCAGTGAAACTGGCCAAGATGCCCTAGCATCAGGTCCTCCATAAGAAATTTGGAGCCACAAGTGGGCCAGCTGAGTAAAAGAGTCACTGAAACTCCTCATAGTACTCTCTTAAGTAATATAGAAGAGAATCCAAAAAGAGACTGCAAGGTCATAACCTTACTTGGTGTGGCCGAACCTAGAGAGGAGGAGGAGGATGTGAATCCCAGTAAGGAACACCTCATAGGACGTCCTTTGGACAAAAAGGAGTTCCCAATTGAGGATCCTAAGGAATTTGAGGCTCATCTAGAGACCATAGAGATTCCATTGAACTTACTTCTGGCATTCATGAGCTCTGATGACTATTCTTCCTCTGAAGAGGATGAAGATATTACTGAAGAGCAAGTTGCTAAGTACCTTGGAGCAATCATGAAGATGAATGCCAAGTTATTTGGTAATGAGACTTGGGTGGATGAAGCCCCTTGCTCACCAATGAACTGAATGACTTGGTTTGGCAAACATTACCTCAAAAGAAATAGGATCTTGGTAAATTCTTAATTCCGAGTACCACAGGCACCATGACCTTTGAGAAGGCTCTGTGTGACCTGGGGTCAAGTATAAACTTAATGCCACTCTCTATAATGGAGAAACTGGGAATCTTTGAGGTACAGGTTGCCAAATTCTCTTTAGTGATGGCAGATAAATCCATGAAAAAGTCTTATGGACAGGTAGAGGACGTGCTAGTAAAGGTCAAAGGCCTTTACATCCCTACTAATTTCATAATCCTAGACACTAGGAAGGATGAGGATGAATTTATCATCCTTGGAAGACCCTTCCTAGCCAAAGCAAAAGCTGTGATTGATGTGGACAGAGGAGAGTTGATCCTTCAATTGAATGAGGACTACCATGTGTTTAAAACTCAAAGATCTCGCTCTGTAACCATGGAGAGGAAGCAAGGAAAGCTTCTCTCAATGCAGAGTCAAACAAAGCCCCCACAGTCAAACTCTAAGATTGGTGTTGGGAGGCCACAACCAAACTCTAAGTTTGGTGTTGAACCCCCACATTCAAACTCTAAGTTTGGTGTTGAAAGGCCCCAACAATGCTCTGAATATCTGTGAAGCTCCATGAGAGCCCACTGTCAAGCTATTGACATTAAAGAAGCGCTTATTGGGAGGCAACCCAATTTTTATTTATCTATGTTATTTTCTTTTTTTTAGATTGATAATCATGTGGAGTCACAAAAATAATTGCAAAAATTCAAGAAATATAAAAAACAGCCTTAAAAACAGCACACCCTAGAGGAAAAACTGACTGGCGTTTAAACGCCAGAAAGAAGCACCAGACTGGCGTTAAACGCCAGAAAGAAGCAACAAACTGGAGTTAAACGCCAAAAATAGGTTGAAGCATTGCATTTAACTCCAGAAAAGGAATAAAAGTTGGCGTTTAACGCCAGAAACAAGCAGTAGTCTAGCGTTAAATGCCAGGATTTCAGACTAAGGGCGTTTACACGCCTAATTGGAGTAGGGATGAAAAATCTTTGACCCCTCAGGATCTGTGGACCCCACAGGATCCCCACCTACCTCACCTCTCTCTCTCTCCCTCACACATCTCTATAACACTCCACCCAAAACACCACCCACCTATTAAATCCTATTCTCTTCCCTATATTCTCTTCACCAATCACCTCTAAATTTCTTCCCCCAAAACCCCACCTACCTCACTTTCAAATTCAAACACTTTTCCCTCCCAAACCCACCCAATTCCATTTGGCCACTTTCCCTCTCTTTCCCTATAAATACCCCTCTTCACTTCTTCATTTTCACACATTACTTCTACCCCTTGGATGAACCACATACCACCCTCTATCTCCTCTATTTTCTTCTTCTTCCCCTTCTTTCTTTCTTTTTTTGCTCGACGATGAGCAAACCTTTTAAGTTTGGTGTGGTAAAAGCGTTGCTTTTTGTTTTTCCATAACCATTTATGCCACCTAAGGCCGGAGAAATCTCTAGAAAGAGGAAAGGGAAGACAAAAGCTTCCACCTCTGAGTCATGGTAGATGGAGAGATTCATCTCAAAGGTCTATCAAGACCACTTCTATGAAGTTGTGGCGAAGAAGAAGGTAATCCCTGAGGTCCCTTTCATGCTCAAAAAATGTGTATCTGGAGATCCGACATGAAATCCGAAGAAGAGGTTGGAAAGTTATCACCAACCCTATTCAACAAGTCAGAATCTTAATGGTTCAAGAGTTCTATACCAATGCATGGATCACTAGGAACCATGATCAAAGTATGAACCTGAATCCAAAGAATTGGCTTACAATGGTTCGGGGGAAATACTTAGATTTCATTCCAGAAAATGTAACGTTGGCGTTCCACTTGCCAATGATGCAAGAAAATGCACGCCCCTACACTAGAAAGGTCAACTTTGATCAAAGGTTGGACCAAGTCCTCATGGACATATGTGTGGAAGGATCTCAATGGAAAAGAGACTCAAGAGGTAATCTTGTTTAATTGAGAAGACCGGACCTTAAGCCTGTGGCTAGAGGATGGTTGGAGTTCATCCAACGCTCCATCATTGCTACTAGCAACCGATCTGAAGTGACTGTGGACCGGGCCATCATGATCCATAGTATCATGATTGGGGAGGAAATGGAAATTCATGAGATCATACCTCTAGAACTTTACAAGGTGGCTGACAAGTCATCCACCATGGCAAGGTTAGCCTTCCCTCATCTCATTTGTCACCTATGTAATTTGGCTGGGATTGACATAGAAGGAGACATCCTCATTGAAGGGGACAAGCCCCATTACTAAAAAGAGGATGGAGCAAACAAGAGAGCCCACTCATGGACCTCAACAAGAGCATGAGGAAATTCCTCATCAAGAAATCCCTGAGATGCCTCAAGGGATACATTTTCCTCCACTCAACTATTGGGAGTAACTCAACACCTCTTTGGAAGGCTTAAGTTACAACATGGATCAACTAAGGGTGGAGCACTAAGAGTACTCCATCATTCTCCATGAGATTAGAGAAGATCAAAGAGCTATGAGGGAGGAGCAACAAAGGCAAGGAAGAGACATAGAGGAACTTGATGTGCGGAAAACGATCCGACACAAAACTCACCGGCAAGTGTACCGGGTCGCATCAAGTAATAATAACTCACATGAGTGAGGTCGATCCCACAGGGATTGAAGGATTGAGCAATTTTAGTTTAGTGGTTGATATAGTCAAGCGAATCAAGTATTGGTTGAGTGTTTTGGATCCAACAGTAAGTAAATAACAGGAAATGTAAAGGGGGAAGGGAAGAATTGCAGAAATTAAAAGGAACTGAAAGTAAAAGGACTGAATCTTAAAGAACAAGAAATTAAATGACTGAAACTTAAAAGTGCAAGAAATGTAAATTGCAGTAACTTAAAATGCAAGAAATATAAATTGCTTGAATGAAAAAGGGATTTGAGGACTGGGGTATCAGAATTTAAGCAAAGGGAAATTGAATTGCAACAATTAATAAAGCAGAAGTTGAATTAGAAGTAATTAGAACTCAAACAGTAAGGAAATTGAATTGCAGCATAGGTTCACAGAAGAACCAAAAGGAAAATGTGATCTCAGGACTCCAGAGACTAGATAGCAAAGTCTAGATCTCAATTGCCTTCCCAGATCCAAATTCTCAAAGCAATTAACAAGAAATTGAAGAAGAAGCAGTAAAGGAAATGTAATTGAACTTAATTATGGAAAAAAGAAATTAAAGAGCTATTGAGTGGAGATTGAGACAGAATTTCCTCAATTCTTAACACCCAAGATTCAAACAAGAAAGTAAAAATGCTCAAGCAAGAACAAGGAAGAAGAGAGATCAATTCTCCTTCCCAATTCTCAGAAATCTCAGTGACGTCCTAGCTCTCAATACTCAAAGTAAAAATTCAAAAACCCAAAGAAGGTTCAAAAATCAAAAGTGAAAAGAAAGATCCTAATTACATCAAACTAACTCCTATTTATACACTTTCTATTCTTGGATTTTGAAATTTGGATGGGCTTTTGATTTGGTGGAGAAATGAATTTTATTGGATTTTTAATCCAATTTCAGCCCAAGAAAAGTTGCTTCCAGGAGGCTGCCCTGCCCTTGTGGAGGGCAGGGCAGGAATTGATGCGTGCGGCCTTGGTGCGAGCGTTGCGTGCGAGTTGGTGCTGCAAGACGCTGCCCTGCCCTTGTGGAGGGCAGGGCAGAAATTTTTGGTGCGCCAGAATGATGCCCGTGCGTGCGTGCCGTTGCTGCCAAGACTTCCCTTGGTGCGCCAATCTGGTGCGCTGGCCGTGCACCACAAGATACTGCCCTGCCCTTGCGGAGGGCAGGGCAATGTTTCCAAAGTTGAAGCCCCGTGTTCGAAACTCGGGCAATGCACACGCTACACTTTTCCTTGGTTTTCTTGGCACCAAAGTAAGGCTTAGTTTTTTGTTTCCTCATGGTGCCGTGTTCGATCCTTGTGGCAAGCATTGGTGAGCTTTTTCTTTGAATTTCTTCCTTTGGTGAGCCCGATATTGCCCTTGAGGAGGGCAGGGCAGTGTTTTTGATCTTCTTGATTCATGGCATCAATTTGTGCTCTGCCCTTGTTGTGGGCAGGGCAGTGTTGCCTCTCAAGCCTTGTTTCCTTATGTTGCCCTCCTAGAGGGCAGTGTGCCCTTGTGGAGGGCAATGCTTGCTTCTTCCTTTTATGCGCCACACTTTTTCTCTCTTGGGCCATGCTTTCTTAAGCCACGCTTCCTGTTTTCTTCTTTTCTTCACCTACAATAAACCAAAACAACCACTCAAAATATCACTAAATTCACAAGGCTTATAAATCAATTAAAAATCAATTAAATTCAGCTTAAACCTCATGAGTTAACATTAATTTTATGGTGGTTGTTTGATTTAAAGAAGTTATGCATTTTCACTCCAAATCACTTACTTAGGATGCAAGAAAGTGCATAAAGACTAATAAAACAAGTGAAATTAGCTTGAAAAATGGGTATATGATGACCTGTCATCACAACACCAAACTTAAATCTTGCTTGTCCCCAAGCAAGCATCAAAACTAAGAGAAAATGAAATGAACAAGAAAGGAAAACATATCCTTATTAGGCATATAGCAAAATTTGATTCATGGGGTTTTTATGCAGATAATGATAACTCAATTATTGTTGCTGTTACATAATATACATTCTTCCTCAAAGGCTTGCTAAACTTGCTGTTATAAGGTTTATTCTTTCTTTGCTCCCTTGCTAACTTTTCTTTTCTCATGTTGCTTATCAAGCTTATTATTCTTGAAGGCTTGGTGTCTAATGCTATAGTAGTAGCCTTTGGCTTTATTTTTAAATCAACATCTTCCACCACAGACACATGGCTCACTACTTCTTCCTAGGATCATTGATGCCCAGCATCTCTTTGGATAACTAAATGTTCTGTATTTAGGTTGCTTTTTATTGTGGACTTTCAATTGGCCATCCCAAATCAGTTGATCTAAGTGACCGGGTTTTAAAATACCCATTAGAATTTACTTATCCAAGCATATCATAGTACAAGAACACCACAGGCATGTGTCCTAGGGTCCAAGCTATTGGTGTCCAGCCTTTATTCTTTGTTTTTCTTGCCACATTGGCTTTTTCTTCTTCCTTTTCTTTCTTTTTTTATTTTTTTGTTCTCAAGGGTTTTTTTTTATTGATAGGAACCTTCATAACAGCAAGCTAGCTCACACTTCAATGAACATGATACTATGCAGCACTTATTTCATGAGTTATGCATTTAATCAAACACATATACCACCATTAGCTTCCATTCTACTTATGCAACATTGGATTTTTACTTTTCAATTCAAACAAAATCTCTTTTATTCAAGCATATGGGGAACAAAACAAAATTCAAGCTAAGTGATGAATGACAATCATCATGCAGATTATCATACTCGATCAAACAACTTCACTTGCAACTAGATAAACACTTTAGCAGGATATATAATGGTTCCCATGTTCAAAACAATACACAGCAGCAAGGATTAAGTTTAGATACAACCTTTGAAGTTGCAGCCTTGTGATTCTTCCTTCTGTTGTGTTTTCTTTGAGTTAAGATGCATAATATCTTCAATTGTTGACTCATGTCCTGCATAATTCTCAAAGTTGCTTGCTTCTCAAGCCCTTAAGTGTATGGTTAGTATGCATAAATTGAGTGTGGCTCTTAGATTTATTTTGGTGTGTGAACACCAAACTTAATTGATTGCCACTACCTCTGATGCAACAAGTTAACCATATTTGAAACCTTGTATCCTTGCTAAAGGTTATGGGGTTGAAACTAGATAAACATTTAAATAGTTGAATAATTTGTCTGATTGCTTAGAGCTAGCATTGTGCAGGAAGTGAGAATGTTCTTTTAAATGAGATTTTGGTGGAACACCAAACTTAGAATCCTTCATTCTCCCTTAAGTTGTTTTGGTGTGCAACACCAAACTTAGCTCCTTGCAATGCATACCAATTATTCAACATCTTTATTGAAAAAGCTATGAAAAGAAAACTACCTCAGGTTGGGTTGCCTCCCAACAAGAGCTCTTTTATTGTCACTAGCTTGACATCTTCCATTCTGCTGATAATGAAAGTCAAAATCACAGTGCCTTAGCTTGTCTTTCTTCACTGTGAACTTCCTTCCGGTTTCTTCTTTGATGACCTCTATGAATTCCTGTGGAAGGATCTTAGTCACAATGTAGTGATCAGACAACTGTGGGGACACCTTCATGGTTTGAATATTGATCATCACTCTATCCCCTAGTGAAAATTTCCCAGTGGGGATTTTCTGCTTTTCTTTAATTCTATCCTCTGTCTCTCCTTGAAAGAATTCCTTGTTGTGTTTTTCTTGGCTGGTACTTTCTTTGTCCAAGGCTTTCCCACTTTCCTCTATGATCCTTTTCCACCCCTCCTTCTTTGTGGCATCTTCATCATTAGTTGGTTTGTCTTCAGTGGCTCTGAGGAAAGTATTTGTTTTCTGCTCACCCATTTCTGCAAAGTACTTCGCCAGTTGAGCTATCTGCTCCTCAATTCCTCTAAGTGACATCTCTTGGTTCCTTGTTATCTCCTCTTGGTGTTTCATCATTCTCTCTATTAAGATCTCCAAGTTCATGATCCTTTGAGAGTCTTGTGAGATTGGTCGGTTATGAGATGTTAAAGGTTGTGATGAGCGGATAATTGTATGCTTTTTGGCATTGTTTTTAGTATGTTTTTAGTATCTTTTAGTTAGTTTTTAGTATATTTTTATTAGTTTTAATTAAAATTCACTTTTCTGGACTTTACTATGAGTTTGTGTGTTTCTCTGTGATTTCAGGTATTTTCTGACTGAAATTGAGGGTCCTGAGCAAAAATCTGATCCAGAGACTGAAAAGGACTGCAGATGCTGTTGGATTCTGACCTCCCTGCACTCGAAGTGGATTTTCTGGAGCTACAGAAGCCCAATTGGCGCGCTCTCAACGGCATTGGAAAGTAGACATCCTGGGCTTTCCAGAAATATATAATAGTCCATACTTTGCCCAAGATTTGATGGCCCAAACCGGCGCTCAAAGTCACCTACAGAAATTCCAGCGTTAAACGCCGGAACTGGCATAAAATTTGGAGTTAAACGCCCAAACTGGCATGAAAGCTGGCGTTTAACTCCAGAAAAGGTCTCTACACGAAATTCCTTCATTGCTCAGCCCAAGCACACACCAAGTGGGCCCGGAAGTGGATTTTTATGTCATTTACTCATTTCTGTAAACCTTAGGACACTAGTTTACTATTAATAGGATCTTTTGACATTGTATCCGCACCTTATGACCTCATAACATTTTAGACGTTTCATTGTGTACTTTCCACAGCATGAGCCTCTAAACCCCATGGTTGGGGGTGAGGAGCTCTGCTGTGTCTTGATGGATTAATGCAATTACTACTGTTTCTCATTCAATCATGCTTGCTTCCATTCTAAGATAATACTTGTTCTTAATCCGGATGAATGTGATGATCAGTGACAATCATCATCATTCTCAACCATGAACGTGTGACTGACAACCACCTCCGTTCTACCTTAGATTAAGTAGTTATCTCTTGGATTCTTTAATCGGAATCTTCGTGGTATAAGCTAGAACTGATGGCGGCATTCAAGAGAATCCGGAAGGTCTAAACCTTGTCTGTGGTATTCTGAGTAGGATTCAATGATTGAATGACTGTGACGTGCTTCAATCTCCTGAAGGCGGGCGTTAGTGACAGACGCAAAAGGATCACTGGATTCTATTCCGGCCTGATTGAGAACCGACAGATGAATTCCGCTATGCTGTGACAGAGCATATGCAATCGCTTTCACTGAGAGGATGGGAGGTAGCCACTGACAACGGTGAAACCCTACACACAGCTTGCCATGGAAGGAGACTTGCATGTTTGAAGAAGAAGATAGTAGGAAAGCAGAGATTCAGAAGATGGAGCATCTCCAAACCTCAACCTATTCTCCATTACTGCAAAACAAGTACCTTTTTCATGTTCTTTAGCTCTTTACAATCAATCCTGATAATTCCTGATATCCTGACTAAGATTTACAAGATAACCATAGCTTGCTTCAAGTCGACAATCTCCGTGGGATCGACCCTTGCTCACGCAAGGTATTACTTGGACGACCCAGTGCACTTGCTGGTTAGTTGTGCGGGATTGCAAAAGTGTTATTGCAATTTCGTGCACCAAGTTTTTGGCGCCGTTGCCGGGGATTGTTCGAGTTTGGACAACTGACGGCTTATCTTGTTGCTTAGATTAGGACTGTTTTATTTTTGTTGGTTTAGAGTCTTTTAGTTGGGTCTAGTTTCATATTTTAAGTTTGGTGTCAATTGCATGCTTTTGTTTTTCTTTTAATTTTCGAATTTTGCATGTTCTTAGTCCCTTTTTGATTTATAAAAATTCTAAGTTTGGTGTCCTCTTTGTGTTTCCCTTAAAAATTTTCGAAAACTGTGTGTTTGATTTTCTAAAAATTTTAAGTTTGGTGTCTTTTTGTGTTTTTCTCCTTCCTCTTTTTAAAAATCAAATCTTTTTCAAAAAAATTTTTCAATCATATCTTTGTAATTGCTGTTTTCAAAATCTTTTTTTTACTAATTGATTCAGTTCTCAATTGACTTTGATCTTATTCTCTTTTGATTTTCGAATTTTCATTTTAATTTTCCTTTATTTTATTTTAATTTTATATTTTTCGGTTATTCCAAAAAAAAAATAAAAAAAAATAAAAATAAACAAAATTTATCTCTTTGCAATCATCATCATTTCCCTTTTGTCCATTATGGACTTAAGTGGAATTAATCAGTCCAAGAGGACTCTGGGGTCATATGCTAACCCCATTACAGCTGCATATGGGAGTAGCATCTGTACACCTCCCATCAAAGCAAGCAGCTTTGAGCTAAACCCTCAACTCATTATCATAGTGCAGCAAAATTGCCAGTATTCCGGTCTTCCACAGGAAGAACTTACTGAGTTTCTGGCACAATTTTTACAAATTGCTGACACAGTACATGATAAAGAGGTAGATCAGGATGTCTATAGACTATTACTGTTTCCATTTGCTGTAAAGGATCAAGCTAAAAGGTGGTTGAACAACCAACCTATAGCAAGCATAAAGACATGGAAACAGCTATCAGACAAATTCCTGAATCATTTTTACCCTCCAAAGAGGATGACACAGCTAAGGCTGGACATCCAAGGCTTTAAACAAGAGGATAATGAATCCCTTTATAATGCCTGGGAGAGGTATAGAGGTATGCTAAGGAAATGTCCCTCTGAAATGTTTTCAGAGTGGGTCCAGTTAGACATTTTCTACTATGGGCTTACAGAAAAAGCTCAGATGTCTTTAGACCACTCAGCTGGTGGATCTATACACATGAGGAAGACAATTGAAGAAGCTCAAGAGCTTATAGACACTGTTGCTAGAAACCAATACTTGTATTCTAGCAATGAGTTCGTTCCAAAGGAGGAAGTCATGGCATTAGTCACTGATCCTAATCCTCAAGAACAGATGAATGAGCTTAATCAACAATTGCTCCTGATGACAGAACAGTTAGCAGAATTTAAAGAGATGCTCCATGAAACTAAAGTTGCTAATAAGAGCATAGAACTACAGTTGAATCAAGCAAAACAGCAAATATCTAAACAAATAACAGAGGAGTGTCAAGCAGTTCAATTGAGGAGTGGAAAGACCTTGAATAACACTGTTCAAAAGAGTAAAAAGCCAAACAAGGAACAAATGACAGAGGACAACCAAACCTCTGTTCAAAATCCCTCTGAGGACAGTAAGAGCCCAGAGAGGAATATGGCATTCAAACGCCAGAAAGGGAAGGAAAGCTGGCGTTAAACGCCCATTCCTTGCCCAGTTCTGGCGTTCAACGCCAGAAAAGGGGGAAAAGTTGGCGTTAAACGCCCATTTTCCACCCAATCCTGGCGTAAACGCCAAGGAAAATCAGACACCTGAGAGTGCTGACAGTAAACAAGGCTTCTTCAACCACTTCTGTAAGGAATAAACCTGCAGCATCTAAGGTTGAAGAATATCAAGCCAAGATGCCTTCCTCAGAAACTCCGCAAAGCGGAACAGGATAAGCAATTTGCCCGCTTTGCAGACTATTTAAGGACTCTTGAAATAAAGATTCCGTTTGCAGAAGCACTTGAGCAAATACCTTCTTATGCTAAGTTCATGAAGGAAATCTTAAGTCATAAGAAGGATTGGAGAGAAACTGAAAAAGTATTTCTCACTGAAGAATGCAGTGCAGTCATTCTGAAAAGCTTACCAGAAAAGCTTCAAGATCCTGGAAGCTTTCTGATACCATGCACATTAGAAGGCACTTGCACCAAGACAGCTTTATGTGATCTTGGAGCAAGCATCAATCTAATACTGCATCCACTATCAGAAAGCTTGGGTTGATTGGAGAAGTCAAACCAACCAGGATATGCCTCCAACTTGCTGATGGCTCCATTAACACCCATCAGGCATAATAGAGGACATGATTGTCAAAGTTGGGCCATTTGCCTTTCCAACTGACTTTGTGGTGCTGGAAATGGAGGAGCACAAGAGTGCAACTCTCATTCTAGGAAGACCTTTCCTAGCAACTGGACGAACTCTCATTGATGTACAAAAGGGGGAAGTAACCTTGAGAGTCAATGAGGATGAGTTCAAGTTGAATGCTATAAAAGCTATGCAGCATCTAGACACACCAAATGACTGCATGGGCGCTGACATTATTGACTCTCTGGTAGAAGAGATCAATATGGCTGAAAGCCTAGAATCAGAGCTTGAGGACATCTTCAAAGATGCTCAAACTGATCAGGAAGAGCCAGAGGAGGCAAAGGAATTTTCGAAAATTCCTCAGGAGGAGGATAAGCCTCCTAAGCCTGAACTCAAACCACTACCATCATCCCTGAAATATGCATTTCTGGGAGAGGGTGACACTTTTCCAGTGATTATAAGCTCTGCTTTAAATCCACAGGAAGAGGAAGCACTGATTAAAGTGCTAAGGACACACAGACAGCTCTTGGGTGGTCCATAAGTGATCTCAAGGGCATTAGTCCAGCTAGATGCATGCACAAAATCCTGTTGGAGGATAATGCCAAACCAGTGGTTCACCACAGAGGAGGCTAAATCCTGCCATGAAGGAGGTGGTGCAGAAAGAGGTCACTAAATTACTAGAGGCTGGGATTATTTATCCTATTTCTGATAGCCCCTGGGTGAGCCCTGTCCAAGTTGTTCCCAAAAAGGGAGGCATGACAGTGGTTCATAATGAAAAAAATGAACTGGTTCCTACAAGAACTGTCACAGGGTGGCGCATGTGTATTGACTACAGAAGGCTCATACGCCACCAGAAAGGATCATTTTCCTTTACCATTCATAGACCAAATGCTAGAAAGACTAGCTGGTCATGATTATTACTGCTTTTTGGATGGCTATTCAGGCTACAACCAAATTGCAGTAGATCCGCAGGACCAAGAAAGACAGCATTCTTGCCCTTCTGGCGTGTTTGCCTACAAAAGGATGCCTTTTGGTCTGTGCAATGCACCTGCAACCTTTCAGAGGTGCATGCTCTCTATCTTCTCAGATATGGTAGAGAAATTCCTGGAAGTCTTCATGGACGACTTCTCAGTATATGGAGACTCATTCAGCTCCTGTCTTAACCACCTATCACTTGTCCTGAAAAGATGCCAAAGACTAACTAGTTTTAAACTGGGAGAAATGTCACTTTATGGTGACTGAAGGAATTGTCCTTGGGCACAAAATTTCAAGCAGGGGAATAGAGGTGGATAAGGCAAAGGTAGAGGTAATTGAAAAATTACCACCACCTGCCAATGTTAAGGCAATCAGAAGCTTTCTGGGGCATGCAGGATTCTATAGAAGGTTTATCAAGATTTTTTGAAAATTGCTAAACCTTTGAGTAACCTGTTAGCTGCTGACACGCCATTTGTGTTGACACACAGTGTTTGCAGGCATTTGAGACCCTGAAAGCTAAGCTGGTCACAGCACCAGTCATCTCTGCACCAGATTGGGCATTACCATTTGAATTAATGTGTGATGCCAGTGATCATGCCATTGGTGCAGTGTTGGGACAAAGGCATAACAAACTTCTGCATGTCATTTATTATGCTAGCCGTGTTCTAAATGATGCACAGAAGAATTACACAACCACAGAAAAAGAGTTGCTTGCAGTGGTCTATGCCATTGACAAGTTTAGATCCTACTTAGTGGGATCAAAGGTGATTGTGTACACTGACCATGCTGCTCTTAAATACTTACTCACAAAGCAGGATTCAAAACCCAGGCTTATAAGATGGGTGTTGCTTCTGCAAGAGTTTGATATAGAAATAAGAGACAGAAAAGGGACAGAGAACCAAGTGGCTGATCATCTGTCCCGGATAGACCCAGTAGCTGGGACGTCCCTCCCTTTACTGAGATCTCTGAGACTTTCCCAGATGAGCAACTCTTTGCCATTCAGGAAGCTCCATGGTTTGCAGATATTGCAAACTATAAAGCTGTGAGGTTCATACCCAAAGAGTACAGTTATATGCGAGAAAGAAACTAATTTCAGATGCCAAGTACTACCTTTGGATGAACCATATCTCTTTAAGAGATGTGCTGACGGAGTGATCCGCAGGTGTGTACCCAGAGAAGAAGCACAAAGGATCCTATGGCACTGCCATGGATCACAGTATGGGGGACATTTTGGAAGTGAGCGAACAGCCACTAAAGTTCTCCAGTGCGGCTTCTACTGGCCTACTCTCTATAAGATTCCCGAGAGTTTGTGCGTAACTGTGACAGTTGCCAAAGAGCTGGTAACCTGCCTCACGGATATGCCATGCCTCAAGAAGGGATATAGAGATAGAATTGTTGATGTATGGGGAATTGACTTCATGGGACCATTCCCACCATCATACTCAAACACTTATATTCTGGTGGCAGTGGACTATGTATCTAAGTGGGTAGAAGCAATTGCTACACCCACTAATGATACCAAAACCGTACTGAAATTCCTCCAGAAAAACATTTTTAGCAGGTTTGGCGTCCCCAGAGTGCTAATCAGTGATGGGGGCACTCATTTCTGCAATAAACAGCTATACTCTGCTATGCTTAGATATGGAATCAGCCATAAGGTGGCAACTCCGTATCATCCACAGACAAATAGGCAAGCTGAAGTCTCTAACAGAGAGCTAAAAAGAATCCTAGAACGAACTGTGATAGCCCGAAGAAAGGATTGGGCAAAGAGCTTGGATGATGCTCTGTGGGCATACAGAACAGCATTCAAGACTCCTATAGGAACCTCTCCATACCAATTGGTGTATGGGAAGGCCTGTCATTTGCCTGTGGAACTGGAACACAAAGCCTACTGGGCAACCAGATTCCTAAACATGGATGCACAGTTAGCTGGTGAAAAAAGATTGCTCCAGCTAAATGAGCTAGAGGAGTTCAGACTCAATGCCTTTGAAAATGCAAAAATTTATAAGGAAAAGGCAAAGAAATGGCATGACAAGAAGTTGTCAACCAGAGTCTTTGAGCCAGGACAAAAAGTTCTGCTCTTCAACTCTAGGCTCAAACTGTTTCCAGGAAAACTCAAATCCCGGTGGAGGGGTCCGTATGTGATTACAGGAGTCTCACCATATGGATATGTTGAGCTTCAGGATACTGATTCTGACAGAAAGTTCATTGTAAATGGACAGAGAATCAAGCACTATCTTGAAGGAAATTTTGAGCAGGAATGCTCAAAACTGAGGCTTGAGTGATTCTCAGTAAAAGTCCAGCTAAAGACAGTAAAGAAGCGCTTGCTGGGAGGCAACCCAGTCATTAGAAAGTTGTATGAATTGTTCTTACAGAGGCAAGTATCAAAAATGAAGGAATTCACAGAGTTACAGAAGGATTCAGCTCAAAAAGCAGAGAAAATGAGCTTACTGGCGAAAAAACGCCAGTAAGGGGCATTTTGGGCGTTAAACGCTAGGATGGGCACCATTCTGGGCGTTTAACGCCAGTAATGGTACCATTTTGGGCGTTAAACGCCAGAATGGGCACCATTCTGGGCGTTTAACGCCAGGTGTGCAGCATCTTGGGCGTTTTGGAAAAACGGCCAGTGATAAAGGATTTCTGGCGTTTAACGCCAGCCAGGGCACCTGGCTGGGCGTTAAACGCCCAAAAGGGGTAGCAAATGGGCGTTAAACGCCAGAAAGGTGGGGGGACCACATTTTTGTTTTCAACTCAAATTTTTTCAAACTTTCCTCTTTTTAACCATACTCTTCTACATAAATGCACTTCAACCATTCATCATTCACTTTCAAATCTTCACAAATCAAAACCATTCTTCAAATCTATTTCAAATTAATCACAAATCTTCTTCAAAAACTCACCCTTTTCTCAATTTCTTTTCATATCTTCTCAAATCTCCTTTCAAATTTTTATTTTTTCGAAATCTCTTCTCCCCTCCCTTATAAATTCACGTTTGGAACCCCCTTTACCCACACCATTCGAATTTCCTCTTTCTCTCTCTCTTCTTTCTTTTCTTTTGCTTGAGGACAAGCAAACCTCTAAGTTTGGTGTGCTTTTCCGTGATCACTAAGCCAAGATTCATCAATATCATGGCTCCTAAGGGAAAACAAACCAATTTAAGAGGCAAGAAAGAGAATAATCCAAAGAATCTTTGGAATCAAGAGAAGTTCTTAACTAAAGAACATGAAGACCATTATCACAAAATAATGGGTCTGAGGTCAGTGATCCCGGAAGTGAAATTTGATCTGAAAGAAGATGAATATCCGGGGATCCAAGAGCAAATTCGAAACAGAGGATGGGAAGTTCTAACCAATCCTGAGACAAAGGTTGGAAGGAACATGGTTCAGGAATTCTACTCAAATCTGTGGCTAACAGATAAGCAGAGAATGACTGGAACTGCTTACCATACCTATAGAACCATGGTCAGAGGGAAAGTTATATACTTCCATCTGGACAAAATAAGAGAAATCTTCAAGTTGCCTCAACTGCAAGATGATCCTGATTCCTTTAATAGGAGGATGGTGAGAGTAGATAAGGGGTTGGATCAAGTTCTAGAGGACATATGCCTCCCTGGAACTAAGTGGATAACCAATTCTAAGGGTGTCCCAAACCAACTCAAGAGGGGAGACCTCAAACCAATTGCAAGAGGTTGGCTAGACTTTATTGGGCATTCCATATTACCACTAGCAACCGTTCTGAGGTCACCATCAAGAGAGCAGTGATGATTCATTGCATTATGCTTGGAAGAGAAGTGGAGGTGCATCATGTGATTGCTTGTGAGATCTACACAATTGCAAATAAGAATTCCACTGAAGCCAAATTGGCTTACCCAAGCTTGATCTCCTTGCTCTGTAAAGAGGCTGGGGTGAAGATGGGAATAGATGAGTTCATACCCATTGAGCATCCAATCACCAAGAAGTCAATGGAAGGACAAGTGCAAGACAACTCCATCAAGAGGAGGGCGCAGGAATTCCTCCCTGAATTCCCAAGAATTGACTACTGGTCCAGCCTAGAAGCATCTATCACCAAGTTGCAAGAGACTATGGAGCAACTGAAGGAAGAACAGCAGAATCAGAACTGCATGCTCTGCAAATTGCTGAAGGAACAAGAGAAGCAGGGGCGTGAAATCCAAGAGATGAAACGCCAAAAGCTCTCCTCTCAAGCTGAGGGAGCATCCACTTCTCAAAATCAAGGTTGTTGAGTCCTAACTCTGTTAAAACCTCTATCATTAGGAGCCTATTTTTGCGTTTCTTTGTTTTCTATTTTTATTATTTTAGTCTCATCTTATATCTATATTTAAGTCTTGTTCTTAGTTCATGATTAATAAAATTTATGCCTTAAAGTTATGAATGTCCTATGAATCCATCACCTCTCTTAAAAGAAAAATGCTTTAATCACAAAAGAACAAGAAGTACAGGGTTTCGAAATTTATCTCTGAAACTAGTTGAATTAGCTTGATGTGGTGACAATACTTTTTGTTTTCTGAATGAATGCTTGAACAGTGCATATGTCTCTTGAATTTGTTGTTTTAAGAATGTTAAAATTGTTGGCTCTTGAAAGAATGAGGAGAAAGAGAACTGTTATTGAGGATCTGAAAAATCATCAAATAGATTCTTGAAGCAAGAAAAGCAGTGAATACAAAAAAAATATATTTTCGAAAAAAAAAAGAGAAAGAAAAAGAAAAAGAAAGAATAAGAAAGAAATAAAGTGGTGATCCAAAGCAATAAGAGTGTGCTTAAGAACCCTGGACACCTCTAATTGGGGACTTTAGCAAAGCTGAGTCACAATCTAAAAAGGTTCACCCAATTATGTGTCTGTGGCATGTATGTATCCGGTGGTAATATTGGAAGACAGAGTGCTTTGGGCCACAGCCAAGACTCATACACTGGCTATGTTCAAGAATCAATATACTTAACTAGGAGAATCAATAACACTATCTGAGTTCTGAGTTCTTATAGATGTCAATCATTCTGAACTTCAAAGGATAGAGTGAGATGCCAAAACTGTTCGGAGGCAAAAAGCTACTAGTCCCGCTCATCTAATTGGAGCTATGTTTCTTTGATATTTTGGAGTCTATAGTATATTCTCTTCTTTTTATCCTATTTTGATTTTCAGTTGCTTGGGGACAAGCAACAATTTAAGTTTGGTGTTGTGATGAGCGGATAATTTGTATGCTTTTTGGCATTGCTTTTAGTATGTTTTTAGTATCTTTTAGTTAGTTTTTAGTATATTTTTATTAGTTTTTAATTAAAATTCACTTTTCTGGACTTTACTATGAGTTTGTGTGTTTTTCTGTGATTTCAGGTATTTTCTGACTGAAATTGAGGGTCCTGAGCAAAAATCTGATCCAGAGACTGAAAAGGACTGCAGATGCTGTTGGATTCTGACCTCCCTACACTCGAAGTAGATTTTCTGGAGCTACAGAAGCCCAATTGGCGCGGTCTCAACGGAATTGGAAAGTAGACATCCTGGGCTTTCCAGCAATATATAATAGTCCATACTTTGCCCAAGATTTGATGGCCCAAACCGGCGCTCAAAGTCACCTACAGAAATTCCAGCGTTAAACGCCGGAACTGGCATAAAATTTGGAGTTAAACGCCCAAATTGGCATGAAAGCTGGCGTTTAACTCCAGAAAAGGTCTCTACACGAAATTCCTTCATTGCTCAGCCCAAGCACACACCAAGTGGGCCCGGAAGTGGATTTTTATGTCATTTACTCATTTCTGTAAACCTTAGGACACTAGTTTACTATTAATAGGATCTTTTGACATTGTATCCGCACCTTATGACCTCATAACATTTTAGACGTTTCATTGTGTACTTTCCACAGCATGAGCCTCTAAACCCCATGGTTGGGGGTGAGGAGCTCTGCTGTGTCTTGATGGATTAATGCAATTACTACTGTTTCTCATTCAATCATGCTTGCTTCCATTCTAAGATAATACTTGTTCTTAATCCGAATGAATGTGATGATCAGTGACAATCATCATCATTCTCAACCATGAACGTGTGACTGACAACCACCTCCGTTCTACCTTAGATTAAGTAGTTATCTCTTGGATTCTTTAATCGGAATCTTCGTGGTATAAGCTAGAACTGATGGCGGCATTCAAGAGAATCCGGAAGGTCTAAACCTTGTCTGTGGTATTCTGAGTAGGATTCAATGATTGAATGACTGTGACGTGCTTCAATCTCCTGAAGGCGGGGCGTTAGTGACAGACGCAAAAGGATCACTGGATTCTATTCCGGCCTGATTGAGAACCGACAGATGAATTCCGCTATGTTGTGACAGAGCATATGCAATCGCTTTCACTGAGAGGATGGGAGGTAGCCACTGACAACGGTGAAACCCTACACACAGCTTGCCATGGAAGGAGACTTGCGTGTTTGAAGAAGAAGATAGTAGGAAAGCAGAGATTCAGAAGATGGAGCATCTCCAAACCTCAACCTATTCTCCATTACTGCAAAACAAGTACCTTTTTCATGTTCTTTAGCTCTTTACAATCAATCCTGATAATTCCTGATATCCTGACTAAGATTTACAAGATAACCATAGCTTGCTTCAAGCCGACAATCTCCGTGGGATCGACCCTTGCTCACGCAAGGTATTACTTGGACGACCCAGTGCACTTGCTGGTTAGTTGTGCGGGATTGCAAAAGTGTTATTGCAATTTCGTGCACCACTTCTGTAGGCATCTTCTTCAAATGAAGAGATCCTCCAGCAGAGCTATCCAGAGACATCTTGGATAGTTCAGAGAGACCATCATAGAAAATACCTATGATGCTCTATTTAGAAAGCATGTCAGAAGGACATTTTCTGATCAATTGTTTGTATCTTTCCCAAGCTTCATAGAGGGATTCTCCATCCTTCTGTCTGAAGGTTTGGACTTCCACTCTAAGCTTACTCAATTTTTGAGGTGGAAAGAACTTTGCCAAGAAGGCATTGACTAGCTTTCCCAAGAGTCCAGGCTTTCTTTAGGTTGAGAGTCCAACCATGTCCTAGCTCTGTCTCTTACAGCAAAAGGGAATAGCATAAGTCTGTAGACTTCAGGGTCTGCCCCATTAGTCTTGACAGTGTCACAGATTTGCAAGAACTCAGCTAAGAACTGATGAGGATCTTCCAATGGAAGTCCATGGAACTTGCAATTCTGTTGCATTAGAGAAACTAATTGAGGCTTAAGCTCAAAGTTGTTTGCTCTAATGGCAGGGATAGAGATGCTTCTCCCATAGAAGTCGGGAGTAGGTGCAGTAAAGTCACCCAGCACCTTCCTTGCATTGTTGGCATTGTTGTTGTTTTCGGCTGCCATTTGTTCTTCTTCCTTGAAGAATTCGGTCAGGTCCTCTAAAGAGAGTTGTGCTTTGGCTTCTCTTAGCTTTCTCTTCAAGGTCTTTTCAGGTTCAGGGTCAGCCTCAACAAGAATGCTTTTGTCTTTGCTCCTGCTCATAAGAAAGAGAAGAGAACAAGAATATGTGGAATCCTCTATGTCACAGTATAGAGATTCCTTGAAGTGTCAAAGGAAAAGAAAAGTAGAAGACAGAAGTAGAAAATTCGAACTTATCAAAGAAGATGGAGTTCGAATTTTGCATTAAGGGATAGTGTTAGTCCATAAATAGAAGGATGTGAGAAGAAAGGAAGTAATTTTCGAAAATTAAGTAAAAGATTTTGAAAACATTTTGAAAAACACTAATTGATTTTCGAAAATAAGAGTGGGAAAGAAATCAAGTGATTTTTGAAAAAGATTTTGAGATTAGAAGTCAAAAAGATTTGATTGAAAACTATTTTGAAAAAGATGAGGTTAAGAGGATATGATTGATTTTAAAAATATGTGATTCAGAAAATATGATTTGAAAACAATTTTAAAAAAGATTTGATTTTAAAAATCAATGACTTGCCTAACAAGAAAAGATATGATTCAAACAGTAAACCTTTCTCAACAGAAAAGGCAACATACTTGAAATGTTCAATCAAATCATTAATTGTTAGCAAGTATCTTTAAAAATAGAAAGAAATTGATTTTGAAAAAGATTTGATTGAAAAGATATGATTTGAAAAAGATTTGATTTTGAAAAACTTTGAAAACTTGAAAAAAATTGATTTGAAAACAAAATCCTCCCCCTTGTGCCATCCTGGCGTTAAACGCCCAGAATGGTATCCATTATGGCGTTTAACGCCCAAAACTATACCCTTTTGGGCGTTAAACGCCCAACCAGGTACCCTGGCTGGCGTTTAAACGCCAGTCTGTCCTTCTTCACTGGGCGTTTTGAACGCCCAGCTTTTTCTGTGCAATTCCTCTGCTGTATGTTCTGAACCTTCAATTCTCTGTATTATTGACTTGAGAAGTCACAAATTAAAAATATTTTTGGATTTTTAATAATCAAAATGCAACTAAAATCAAATAACAATGCATGCAAGACACCAAACTTAGCAGTTTGTATACTACTGACACTAGTGAGAATGCATATGAGACACACAAAACACTCAAGTCAAGAGAATTTAAAGATTAGAGTAAGAAATCATCAATAATTACTTGAAGATCCTTAAGACACATGAATGAATGCATGCAATTGACACCAAACTTAAGATGAGACACTAGACTCAAACTAGAAACATAAAATATTTTTTTGTTTTTATGATTTTGTAAATTTTTTTGTGCTTTTTCGAAAATTATATGGAAAAGAAAATAAAGGTATCAAAATTCTTAATGAGAATTCCAGGAATCATGCAATGTTAGTCTAAAGCTTTAGTCTAAAGGAATTAGACATAGCTAGCTAAGCTTCAGCAGGACATTGCATTCAAGAGCTAAATTGATGATGATCAATCAGCTTTGGTGATGATAAGAACATCACCTTGAAACACTAGAATTCACTCTTAAGAATTCTGAAAAAAAAAATACCTAATCTAAGCAACAAGATGAACCGTCAGTTGTCCATACACAAAACAATCCCCGGCAACGGCGCCAAAAACTTGGTGCGCGAAATTGTGATCACTACACAACTTTGCACAACTAACCAGCAAGTGCACTGGGTCGTCCAAGTAATACCTTACGTGAGTAAGGGTCGATCCCACGGAGATTGTTGGTATGAAGCAAGCTATGGTCACCTTGTAAATCTTAGTCAGGCAGACTCAAATGGGTATAGGTGATAAACGCATAAAGCATAAAGATAAAGATAGAGGTACTTATGTAATTTATTGGTAGGAACTTCAGATAAGCGTATGAAGATGCCTTCCCTTCCGTCTCTCTGCTTTCCTACTGTCTTCATCCAATCCTTCTTACTCCTTTCCATGGCAAGCTTATGCAAGGGTTTCACCGTTGTCAGTGGCTACCTCCCATCCTCTCAGTGAAAATGTTCCTATGCTCTGTCACAGCATATGGCTAATCAGCTGTCGGTTCTCGGTCAGGCCGGAATAGAATCCAGTGATTCTTTTGCGTCTGTCACTAACGCCCCGCCTGCTAGGAGTTTGAAGCACGTCACAGTCATTCAATCATTGAATCCTACTCAGAATACCACAGACAAGGTTAGACCTTCCGGATTCTCTTGAATGCCGCCATCAGTTCTTGCCTATACCACGAAGACTCTGATCTCACGGAATGGCTGGCTCGTTTGTCAGGCGAGCACTCGGTTGTCAGGCGATCAACCATGCATCGTGTATCAGGAATCCAAGAGATATTCACTAGAGCCTTGGTTGCTTGTAGAACAAAAGTGGTTGTCAGTCACCTTGTTCATAGGTGAGAATGATGATGAGTGTCACAGATCATCACATTCATCAAGTTGAAGAACAAGTGATATCTTGGACAAAGAACAAGCGGAATTGAATAGAAGAACAATAGTAATTGCATTAATACTCGAGGTACAGCAGAGCTCCACACCTTAATCTATGGTGTGTAGAAACTCCACCGTTGAAAATACATAAGAACAAGGTCTAGGCATGGCCGTGAGGCCAGCCTCCCAATGATCTAAGAACTAGATGTCCAAAGATGATCTAGAGATCTAAAGTGATCAAAAGATGTCTAATACAATAGCAAAAGGTCCTACTTATAGAAAACTAGTAGCCTAGGGTTTACAGAGATGAGTAAATGACATAAAAATCCACTTCCGGGCCCACTTGGTGTGTGCTTGGGCTGAGCAATGAAGCATTTTCGTGTAGAGACTCTTCTTGGAGTTAAACGCCAGCTTTTATGCCAGTTTGGGCGTTTAACTCCCATTTTGGTGCCAGTTCCGGCGTTTAACGCTGGAATTTCTGAGGGTGACTTTGAACGCCGGTTTGGGCCATCAAATCTTGGGCAAAGTATGGACTATCAAATATTACTGGAAAGCCCAGGATGTCTACTTTCCAACGCCGTTGAGAGCGCGCCAATTGGGCTTCTGTAGATCTAGAAAATCCACTTCGAGTGCAGAGAGGTCAGAATCCAACAGCATCTGCAGTCCTTTTCAGTATCTGGATCAGATTTTTGCTCAGGTCCCTCAATTTCAGCCAGAAAATACCTGAAATTACAGAAAAACACACAAACTCATAGTAAAGTCCAGAAAAGTGAATTTTAACTAAAAACTAATAAAAATACACTAAGAACTCAACTAAAACTACTAAAAACATACTAAAAACAATGCCAAAAAGGGTACAAATTATCCGCTCATCATTATCGTAACGTAAAAAATAAACAAATATCTCTTGATCTCTTTATTCTACTCTGGTTACTCTTTTCTCTGCTTAACATATGTATTTAAAGCTTATGTAAATTTCGGTATGAATAGTTAGCATGTCCCAAGTATAGGTTCATTAAGTCTATACCGAAATAGTTTAACTTTTCATATAATACCTAACCCTAGTCGCAGCTCAAGGACTAACTATGTTGCCCTAGTTCGTTCACTAATCTCTATCTGTTTCTATCATTAAAACTTTACAGACTTTTCTTTGGTTTTTATCTTTTCTTTAATTTTTTATCTTTCCTTTATCTTTGCCTCACTAATATGTTCTTACCACTCCCTAAGTGTCTTATGAAGGTAATTATGAGATTCTGCGCTTAAAGTTGTCTTTCTAAAGCATTTACAGAAAACTGCCTTTTTCGCATTATTTTATTATTTTGATTAAAATATTATTTTTAATTAAATATTATTATTTAATATTTTATTATTATTTTATTATTTTATTATTAAATTTTCGAAAATTACCACTCTTTAACCTTTAACCTTTAAAAATTCACTTTTTACCACCCGTAACTTTTAATATATCTACTTTAACCACCCTATCTTTCAGAAATTGCCAAATAACCCCTCAAACACCAAAATAATTACTTCATTGCCCTTTCTAAGATCTAAAACCTGTTCTTCATTGTTCTTTATCACACTCAAAGTGTTCTTCATGTTCTTCGTAAATTCTTAAGATTATTTCTCTATTTTTACCCATTTTTCAATCTTTTCTCAAGATTAATTTCGTGACACCCTACCTGATTTTGCTGCTCCTAATTCGGTTAGAATTTCAGGTGGTCCTTAAGCACTTTTTCCTCCTAAATAACATCAAGAACAACTTTAAATCCAAAAACCCTCAACTAACGAAATATCCCTCAGCATGTTAGGAAGTGATTTCTAACCTTAGACTTGCTGGAAAGTCACGTTTCTTGGCCCTCAAGTCAAGTTAAGCATGATACCTAAGGAAGAACATCAAGAAAACACATTTTTAAGCATGTTTCGTTGAAACCGAATCAAAAGGGAGATGGTGCAGCCAACTCACCTTGATTCCAGCCTTGATAAGTCATATGATCATGTAGAGAAAGAAGAGAGGATCATTTTGGTTGGATTGGAATTTTGATTTGAGTTTTAGTTCAGCAGAAATCAAGCTTTGAAGATTTGGAACTAAGAACTTTTCTCTCTTTTTTTCTCTACCTATTTTAGGCCACAAAGTGAAAATGAGCCAGCCTTGGGGATTTTAGGGGGTGTAGGGTGAGTTGTGATTGGTTGGCTTGGAGGTGGATTAAAATAATATTAAAATATCTCAGGTGTATAGCTACTAAAACTAGATGTATCGGAACACTTGCAAAAACATCTCTAAAAATTATTTTCTGAGCTACTAGCATAAATGACACTAGTAACATATTTATTATGAGAATAAAACATGTATAATGAGGCCTTAGCATTGCTAAAGTCATCAGAGAGTGCTAGTGCTACGCTGCACCAGTAAACTGTGAACCCGGTTAAACCCATTTTCTGTTTTTAACTAAAACTGACCAGGTAACCTTATAATATTATTCAAGAAGCTTGTAATACTAATATAATGATAATATTACCCTATTATCTCTCTTCTCTCATGAATCGAGTCTGGTTCGTCAAACTGAGACTATTTACGAAAAACTGGATCAAAACTCCCAATCGATACGGTTCAAAAACTATGTTCTTCGTGACTGCATTATCTAGCTTGCCTCGAAAATGATTCTATCTTAAAGATGGCATAATGACATTGAGGATTGAGATACTTGACGATATATCAGAGCTTCTCCCCTTACTGATCCTTCGGAGTTCTCCGTACTTTCAAAAAAGATCTCGCGTACTCGAAATCCGGGGTTGTTACAAATAATACCAGGTACAGCTACCGCATGGCTAATCATCTGTCGGTTCCCACTTGTGTCAGAATAGGATACATTTATCCTTTTGCACACTGTCATTGTGCCCAACATTCATGAATTTGAAGGTCATCACAGTCATTCCTTCCCAGATCCTACATGGAATACCACAGACAAGGTTTACACTTTTTGGATCTCAGGAATGCTGCTAATTGTTCTTAGCCTATACCACGAAGATTCTAATCTCAGATTCGGATGCTCTTTTGTTAGGAGAGACGATGTGAATCGCGGATCAGAGACCCAAGAGAATATACTCCGGCTATTGTCCAATGACTACGTTGAACATCATGTAGACCGCTTTGTAGTTGTCAGGCACGCGGATCTTGGTTAAGCGAGTAACGAAGATAGTGGGTGATTGTCACGGGTCACCCCTTCATTCTAACTTAACTGAATTAAGTACTAGAGTATATCTTGGAGAAGAAGTAGGCGTGAATTGAAAGAAAGACAATAGTACTTGCATTAATTCATGAGGAACAGTAGAGCTCCTCACCTTAATCTATGAGGTGTAGAAACTCCACCGTAGAAAATACATAAGTGAGAAAGGTCTAGGCATGGCTGTGAGGCCAGCCTCCGAAAAGGGTTCGAAGAACTCCAAAAGGTGAAAGACTTCGAATACAATAGTAGAAAGTGCTATTTATACTAAACTAGTAAACTAGGTTTACAGAAAATGAGTAACTAAGTGCAGATAGTGCAGAAATCCACTTTCAGGGCCCACTTGGTGTGTGCTTGGGCTGAGCTTTGAAGTTTTCACGTGCATAGGCCATTCTTAGAATTAAACGCCAGCTTGGATGCCAGTTTGGCCGTTTAACTCCAGTTCTGGTGCCAGTTCCGGCATTTTAAGGCAGAAAAGGGTTTCTGGTGGGCGTTTGGATGCCAGTTTGGGCCATCAAATCTTGGGCAAAGTATGAACTATTATACATTTCTGGAAAGGCCTGTTTAATTGATTTGTCTGCCATCTCTAGTGAGATTTTTGTAGCTTGTACCTTAAAGATCCCTAGTTTCTCCATTATGGAGAGTGGCATGAGGTTGATACCTGACCCTAGGTCACACAGAGCCTTTTTAAAGGTCATGGTGCCTATGGTGCAAGGTATTAAGAACTTTTCGGGATCCGGTTTCTTTTGAGGCAATGTCTACTGAATCCATGTATTTAGTTTATTGATGAGCAATGGAGGTTCATCCTCTCAAGTCTTATTACCAAATAACTTGGCAATTAGCTTCATGATTGCTCTTAGATACTGAGCAACTTGCTCTTCAACAGTGTCTTCGTCCTCTTCAGAGGAAGAATACTCATCAGAGCTCATGAATGACAATAGTAAGTTCAGTGGAATCTTTATGGTCTCTGTATGAGCCTCAGATTCCTTTAGTCAGTGGTCGTCCCTTGAGGTTCCTCACTGGAAATCACTGCCTTTTTATTCTCTCCTTGTTCGGCCATTTTGGTTATACATGGCCTTGCACTCTCTTTTGGGATTTTCTTCTGTATTGCTTGGGAGAGTACTAGGAGGAGTTTCAGTAACTCTTTTACTCAGCTGACCTACTTGTGCCTCCAAATTTTTGATGGAGGACCTTGTTTCATTCATGAAACTGAGAGTGGTCTTAGACAGATCAGAGACTATGCTTGCTAAGCTAAATAGGCTCTGCTCAGAATTCTCTGTCTGTTGCTGAGAAGATGATGGAAAAGGTTTGCTATTGCCAAACCTATTTCTCCCACCCTTATTATTGTTGAAGCCTTGTTGAGGCTTCTGTTGATCCTTCCATGAGAAATTTGGATGATTTCTCCATGAAGGATTATAGGTGTTTCCATAGGATTCTCCCATGTAATTCACCTCTTCCATTGCAGGATTCTTAGGGTCATAAGCTTCTCCTTCAGAGGAGGCTTCTTTAGTACTACTAGATGCAGCTTACAATCCAATCAGATTCTGAGAAATCATATTGACTTACTGAGTCAATATTTTGTTCTGAGCCAATATGGCATTCAGAGTATCAATCTTAAGAACTCTTTTCTTCTCAGTCATCCCATTATTCCTAGGATTTCTTTCAGAAGTGTACATGAACTGGTTATTTGAAACCATCTCAATGAGTTCTTGGGCTTCTGCAGGTGTTTCTAGATGAAGAGATCCACCAGCAGAATGGACCAGTGACATCTTGGACAACTCAGACAGACCATCATAGAATATACATATGATGCTCCATTCTAGAAGCATGTCAAAATGACACCTTTTGGTTAATTGCTTGTATCTTTTCCAAGCTTCATAGAGGGATTCACCTTCCTTCTATTTGACGGTTTGGACGTCCACTCTAAGCTTGCTCAGCTTTTGAGGTGGAAAGAATTTGGTCAAGAAAGCATTGACCAACTTGTCCCAAGAGTTCAGGCTTTCTCTAGGTTGTGAGTCTAACCATGTTCTAGCTCTGTCTCTTATAGCAAACGGGAAAAAGCATAAGTCTGTAGACCTCGGGATCAACCCCATTGGTCGTAACAGTATCATAGATCTGCAAGAATTCAGCTAATAACTGATGAAACTTGCAATTCTGCTGCATTAGAGAAACTAATTGAGGCTTAAGCTCAAAGTTGTTTGCTCCAATGGCAGGAATTGAGATGCGTCTTCCATAGAAGTTGGAAATTGGTGCAGCATAGTCACCAAGCATCTTCCTTGCATCTCTAGCATTGTTGTTGGGTTTGGCTGCCATGTCTACTTCTTTTTCAAAATTTTCTGTAAGGTCCTCTCTGGAGTGTTGTGCTTTAGCTTCTTCTTCAGAGTCCTTTCAGGTTAAGGATCAGCTTCAACAAGAATGTTTTTATCCCTATTTCTGCTCATATGAAAAAGAAGAGAACAAAGGGAGTAGTGGAATCCTCTATGTCACAGTATAGAGATTCTTTGATGTGTTAAAGGAAAAGAAGAATAGAGAAATGAGGTAAAGAGAGAATTAGAAGAATTCGAACATAGAGGGAGAGAGAGGGTTCGAATTATAAGTAGAAGAGAAGTGTTAGCAAATAAATAGAAAGAGATGAGAGAGAGAGAGTAATTGAAAATTAGAACAAAAATAATTAGTTAATTAAAAAGATTTTTGAAAAAGTGGTTAGTGAAATTCAAAAATTAGAGGTGAAAAAGTGGTTAGGTGGTTTTGAAAAAGATAAGAAATAGTAATTAGTTGAAAAAGATTTGAAAATAATTTTGAAAAGATAAGAAGTTAGAAAAAGATTTTGAAATCTAAATTTTAAAAAGATTTGATTGAAAAAAGATTTGATTGAAAAAGATGTTATTTTAAAAAGATATGATTGAAAAGATATGATTGAAAAAGATTTGATTTTTAAAATTGATGACTTGACTAACAAGAAATTAAAAGATATGATTCTAAAATTCCAAGGTTAAACCTTTCTTAACAAGTAAGTAACAAACTTGTAATTTTTTTGAATCAAAACATTAATTGTTAGCAAGGATTTCTGAAAAGGTGCAAAGATAAGATTTTAAAATTATGATTTAAAACATGAAAAATTGAAAAAAATTTCCTCCCTTGTGTCATCCTGGCGTTAAACGCCCAGAATGATATCCATTCTGGCGTTTAACGCCCATGTGGCTACCTCTTTGGGCGTTTAATGCCCAGCCAGATACCCTGGCTGGCGTTAAATGCCAGAAATCCTTCTTTACTGAGCGTTTTTCTAAATGCCCAGAATGCTGCCCATTCTGGCGTTAAACACCCAGAATCCAGCCCATTCTGGCGTTAAACACCCAGAATGGTACCTTTACTGGCGTTAAACGCCCAGAATGATAGCCATTTTGGCGTTTAACGCCCAAATTGCCTCTTTACTAACGTTTTAACGCTAGTGAGCTCTTTTTCTCTGTGATTCTTCTGCTTTATGTTATGAACCTTCATTTTTCTGTATTATTTACTTGATATATATATATATATATATATATATATATATATATATATATTATTTTTGAATTTTTAATGAAGAGAGAGAAAAATAACAAAATGAGATAAAACATAAAAAATGCAAGATCAAAACAAGTAATGCATACAAGGACACTTTGAATGTCAAGATGAACACCAAGAACACTTTGAATATCATGATGAACATCAAGGACATATTTTTGAAAATTTTTAAGAAAAGAAAGACATGCAAGACACCAAGAAAATTTTGAATGTTCAAACACCGTGATTTTGAAAATGCATACGAAAAACAACATAAATACAAAACAAGAAAATCATGAGATTGAACAAAGGAAATCATCAAGAACAACTCGAAGATCACAGAAGAACACAATGCATTTTTTTGGTTTAAATTTTTTTTTTTGTATTTTTCAAAAATAAAAATAAAAAGTTTAAACATAAAATAAAATTACCCAATCTAAGCAACAAGATGAACCGTCAGTTGTCCAAACTCGAACAATCCCCGGCAACGGCGCCAAATACTTGGTGCACAAAATTGTGATCACACTTTTCACAACTCCGCACAACTAACTAGCAAGTGCACTGGGTCGTCCAAGTAATACCTTACGTGAGTAAACGTTGATCCCACGGAGATTGACGGCTTGAAGCAAGCTATGGTCATCTTGTAAATCTTAGTCAGGCGGATTCAAATGGTTATAAGATTCTGATAATTAAAAGATAAATAAAACGGAAAATAACATAGAGATACTTATGTAATTCATTGGTGGGGATTTCAGATAAGTGTTTGGAGATGCTTTGTTGCTTCTGAACCTCTGCTTTCCTATTGTCTTCATCCAATCATGCGTGCTCCCTTCCATGGCAAGCTGTAAGATCCTCTCAGTGAAAATGGTCTGGCTACAGTTTCTGTACGGCTAATCAACTGTTAGATTTCTCGTCTGGGATGAAAAATACCAGGTACAGCTACTGCATGGCTAATTATCTGTCAGTTCCCACTTGTGTCAGAATAGGATACATTTATCCTTTTGCACACTGTCATTGCGCCCAACATTCATGAGTTTGTAGCTCGTCACAGTCATCCCTTCCAAAATCCTACTCAGAATACCACAGACAAGGTTTAGACTTTTCCGATCTCAGGAATGCTGCCAATTGTTTCTAGCCTATACCACGAAGGTTCTGATCTCATATTCGGATGCTCTGTTATCAGGAGAGAAGATGCGAATCATGTATCAGAGACCCAAGAGAATATACTCTGGCTGTCGTCCAATGACTACGTTGAACATCATGTAGACCGCTTTGTGGTTGTCAGGCCCGCGGATCTTGGTTAAGCGAGTAACAAAGATAGTAGGTGATTGTCACGGGTCACCCCTTCATTCTGACTTAACTGAATTAAGTACAAGAGTATATCTTGAAGAAGAAGTAGGCGTGAATTCAAAGAAAGACAATAGTACTTGCATTAATTCATGAGGAGCAGCAGAGCTCCTCACCTTAATCTATGAGGTGTAGAAACTCCACCGTAGAAAATACATAAGTGAAAAAGGTCTAGGCATGGCCTTGAGGCTAGCCTCCAAAAAGGGTTCTAAGAACTCCAAAAGGTCAAATACTTTGAATACAATAGTAGAAAGTGCTATTTATACCAAACTAGTAAATTAGGTTTACAGAAAATAAGTAACTAAGTGCAGACAGTGCAGAAATCCACTTCTGGGGCCCACTTGGTGTGTGCTTGGGCTGGGCTTTGATGCCTTCACGTGCATAGGTCATTCTTGGAGTTAAACGCCAGCTTGGATGCTAGTTTGGGCGTTTAACTCCAGTTCTGGTGCCAGTTCCGGCATTTTACGCCAGAAAAGGGTCTCTGGTGGGTGTTTGGATTCCCATTTGGGCCATCAAATCTTGGGCAAAGTATGGACTATTACACATTGCTGGAAAGCCCAAGATGTCTATATTCCAATGCGATTGAGAGACCACCAATTGGGCTTCTGTAGCTCCAGAAAATCTACTTCGAGTACATGAGGGTCAGAATCCAACAGCATCTGCAGTCCTTTCTCAACCTCTGAATCAGATTTTTGCTCAGGTCCCTCAATTTCAGCCAGAAAATACCTGTAATAACAGAAAAACACACAAACTCATAGTAAAGTCCAGAAATGTGATTTTTGCATAAAAACTAAGAAAAATATAGTAAAAAGTAACTAAAACATACTAAAAACTACCTAAAAATAATGCGAAAAAGCATATAGATTATCCGCTCATCAAAAGCTTTCTAGCAAGATCAGAGAAAAGAAAGAAGAAGAAGATGAAAATTATTCTCGATCCATTGAATTACAACAGATCTCTCTAACCCAATGATAAGGGTTTAATTGTTCATAACTCTGGGAATAGAAAGCAAAAATGTTAAATGCATTGAAAAGTAAACTGAATTACAGACAAAGTAAAATACAGAGTGTTTACAAATTTGGATCCCCCAGATCCCGATCTCCTTTCTAATTCAAAGCTACCCCTATATATTCTACTTCTCTACTCTTCAGTTTAGTCTGCAAGTCCCTGGATGTGGACCTTTGAGCTCAGTTGAAGCAGTTACAAACTTAATAGGATTAGCTCAGCTTGCATGAGAGGAGTTGAGTCAGGTATTCTTCACATTAGTCCAGGCATTAGTGTGGTTAACGTCAAGTATAAAATCTAGTTTGAAGACGTTAGTGACACTAACTTTGTCACTAACGTTCCAACCTTCTTGAGCTACGTTAACCCCAATATTCGTGGCACTAACGTGATCACTAACGTAGCCTTTTCTAACTTTTGATAACATTAATGGTGTTAACTTTACCATTAATGCTACAATCATTCCTTCTTCCACGTTAATGGCCCATGTCAGTGTTGCTAACATGGCCATTAACATAGGCATACCTTGGCTTGAAGACGTTAGTGACACTAACTTTGTCACTAACGTTGCAAACCTCTTTCCCTTCCACGTTAGTGGCACTAACATAGCCTCTAATGTGGGCTTCTTGGCCATCTCCAACGTTAGTTACAAAGTTAGTGTCACTAACGTTGTCTCCTCTTCTCCTTCTCCACGTTAAACCCCACGTTAGTGATGTTAACGTGGCCACTAACGTGGGTGTTCCAAGCCCTTTCCAACGTTAGTGACAAAGTTAGTGTCCCTAACATTGGCTCTCTTCATGCTTCCACTTTAGTGCCCACATTAGTGGGACTAACATGGCCACTAACGTGGGCTTAGATGGCCTTCGAAGTCGTTAGTGATGTTAACTTCAGCACTAACATTGCAAGCTTGCTTCTCTTCTACGTTAAGGGCTACATTAGTATCACTAACGTGGCCACTAACGTGGCTCTTCTCTGCTTCTTTTGGCCTGAAATCAAACAAACAAAGTACATCAAATCCTTGTTCAAGAGTATGAGATTATGCATCATCTAATTTGTCATTCAATTCATGCATGATTCCCATGAAATCATGTAAAATTCACATTGTTTGCTTGAATCAAGATGTAAGTGCATATTCACCCAAATGCTTGCTTATTGCCTAAGAAAAATGCATGAAACTACCTAAAACCTACAAAGAATGGCTAGCAAAACTAGCCAAGATGCCCTGGCATCATGTGGCCACCACTATAAAGAGTAAATGCATTTGTGCATTCAAGGTTCAGCCCAATGGATTAATATCCTAATGCATTTAGTAAATTGGTGGGGTAAATGAAAGGTTTACTTAATTGTGTACATATGGAATGGAAGTGGAAGGGTGTAAAAGAATTAATTTTATTCCACTCATAATGTATACAATAAAGTCCAATCATGAGCCAATTACTAGATGCAATGAATCTAAGTTTGGTGTCCAAGAGACACACAAACTGAATGCTATTTAATTGGAGAAAGATGAAGCAACTTTTGATCACTAATGAAAGTTTGTAACTGAATTTTCAGGAAAAGGTAGGGCCCACATGGCATTGAACACTTAGCAAGTTAAGACGTCAAAGTGTACTTCACACTTTGGAACACAAAATTCCGAGGAAAGATGAGCAGCCTTTGGGGTTAGAGCTTCTCCCCATGCTAGGCTCCACTTCCAAGTGTGAAAACTTTAATTTTTGCCACAACTCACACCTTCCAGATTATTCCCTTCCCCCCTCTATATAATTCACTTACCCACCCCTTCTTTCCACACTACAAAGTTCCTTTCTCTCAGTTGAAACTCTCTCCCCCTTTTCTACTTCCTCGCTTTCTTTCTTTCTTTCTTGCCTTCTTGATTGGGACAATCAAGTCCCAAGTTTGGTGTTGCAGTAAACCCTGGCTTTGCTTTCTTTCTTTCCCTTCTTTTAACCCTTTTCATCAATCTTTTAACCCTTCTCATCACACTCAAATGGCACCACCCAAAACCATTGGTTCAAAGAAGAGAAAGACTAAGGAAGTTTCCTCTAGCTCTCCAAGCTACAATGAATTCAAGTTCCTCTCATTCTTCTACCAAAACCAGTTTTATGGGTGGGTGAGTGAGAGACAAATAATCCCCGAGGTTAGTTTCCAACTAGGGAGAGATGAGCATAGGGAGATTAACATTGAAATCAACAGTAGGGGCTGGGCAATCTTGTGAAACCTACCAAAGAAGGTGGTAAAAAGCCTAGTGAGGGAATTCTATGCCAATGCCACGCCACAATCGGATCAACAATATAACTACCAATGTTATGTGAGGGGGAAGAGCATTGATGGTGGACGAAATTGTGATCCATGCTCTTTGTACTTGTATGAAATTTAATAATTGGCTCTATTTGAATTCACAACTCCGTTCAACTAACCAGCAAGTGTACTGGGTCGTCCAAGTAATAAACCTTACGTGAGTAAGGGTCGATCCCACAGAGATTGTTGGTATGAAGCAAGCTATGGTCACCTTGTAAATCTCAGTTAGGCAGATTAAATTGGTTTATGGATTTCGAAAATTAATAATAAATGGAAAATAAAAAGGGATAGAAATACTTATGTAAATTAATAGTGGGAATTTCAGATAGGCGTATGGAGATGCTGTGCTCCTCTTGAATTTCTACTTTCTTATTGCTTTCATCCAATCTTTCTTACTCCTTTCCATGGCAAGCTGTATGTAGGGCATCACCATCATCAATGGCTACTTTCAATCCTCTCGGGAAAATGGTCCTATGCGCTGTCACTGCACGGCTAATCGTCTGGAGGCATCACCCTTGCTGATAGCTACATCCCATCCTCTCAGTGAAAACGTTCCAAATGCTCTGTCACAGCACAGCATAATCATCTGTCGGTTCTCAATCAGGTTGGAATAGAATCCATTGATTCTTTTGCGTCTGTCACTAACGCCCAACCTTCAGGAGTTTGAAGCTCATCACAGTCATTCAATACCGGAATCCTACTCGGAATACCACAGACAAGGTTAGACTTTCCGGATTCCCATGAATGCCGCCATCTATCTAGCTTATACCACGAAGATTCTGTTGGGGAATCTAAGAGATATGTGCCCGGCCTAAGGTAGAACGGAAGTGGTTGTCAATCACGCGCGTTCATAGGTGAGAATGATGATGAGTGTCACGAATCATCACATTCATCAAAGTGTTGTGCAATGTATATCTTGGAATAAGAATAAAAGAGAATTGAATAGAAAGTAATAGTAATTGTATTGAAACTTGAGGTACAGCAGAGCTCCACACCGTTAATCTATGGTGTGCAGAAACTCCACCGTTGAAAATACATAAGTGAAAGGTTCAGGCATGGCCGAATGGCCAGCCCCTCTGAATGATCAAAGACTAAACAGTCAAGAGATTAAACTGTCAAAAGATGTCTAATACAATAGTTAAATGTCCTATATATACTAGACTAGCTACTAGGGTTTACATGAGTAAGTAATTGATGCATAAATCCACTTCCGGGGCCCACTTGGTGTATGCTTGGGCTGAGCTTGATCTATCCACGAGCTGAGGCTTCTCTTGGAGTTGAACTCCAAGTTATAACGTGTTTTGGGCGTTCAACTCCGGATCATAACGTGTTTCTGGCGTTTAACTCCAGACATCAGGATGTACTTGGCATTCAACGCCAAGTTACGTCATCAATTTCCGAATAAAGTATGGACTATTATATATTGCTGGAAAGCTCTGGATGTCTACTTTCCAACGCCGTTGAGAGCGCGCCATTTGGAGTTCTGTAGCTCCAGAAAATCCATTTCGAGTGCAGGGAGGTCAGATTCCAACAGCATCAGCAGTCCTTTTGTCAGCCTTTTTCAGAGTTTTGCTCAAGTCCCTCAATTTCAGCCAGAAATTACTTGAAATTACAGAAAAATACACAAACTCATAGTAAAGTCCAGAAATGTGAATTTAACATAAAAACTAATGAAAACATCCCTAAAAGTAGCTTGAACTTACTAAAAACTACCTAAAAACAATGCCAAAAAGCGTATAAATTATCCGCTCATCACAACACCAAACTTAAATTGTTGCTTGTCCCCAAGCAACTGAAAATAAATTAGGATAAAAAGAAGAGAATATACTATAAATTCTAGAATATCAATGAATATTAATTATAATTAGATGAGCGGGACTTGTAGCTTTTTGCTTCTGAATAGTTTTGGCATCTCACTTTTTCCTTTGATGTTCAGAATGATTGGCTTCTCTAGGAACTTAGAATTTTGGATAGTGTTATTGACTTTCCTAGTTAAGCATGTTGATTCTTGAACACAGCTACTTATGAGTCTTGGCCGTGGCCCTAAGCACTTTGTTTTCCAGTATTACCACCAGATACATAAATGCCACAGACACATAACTGGGTGAACCTTTTCAGATTGTGACTCAGCTTTGCTAGAGTACCCAATTAGTGGTGTCCAGAGCTCTTAAGCACACTCTTTTTGCTTTGGATCACGACTTTAACCACTCAGTCTCAAGCTTTTCACTTGGACCTTCATGACACAAGCACATGGTTAGGGACAGCTTGATTTAGCCGCTTAGGCCTGGATTTTATTTCCTTGGGCCTTCCTATCCATTGATGCTCAAAGCCTTGGATCCTTTTTACCCTTGCCTTTTGGTTTTAAGGGCTATTGGCTTTTTCTGCTTGCTTTTTCTTTTTCTTTCTATTTTTTTTGCCACTTTTTTTTTCGCAAGCTTTCTTTTTCACTTCTTTTTCTTGCTTCAAGAATCAATTTCATGATTTTTCAGATCATCAATAACATTTCTCTTTGTTCATCATTCTTTCAAGAGCCAACAATTTTAACATTCATAAACAACAAGATCAAAAGACATATGCACTGTTCAAGCATTCATTCAGAAAATAAAAAGTATTGTCACCACATCAATATAATTAAATTAAATTCAAGGATAAATTCGAAATTTATGTACTTCTTGTTCTTTTGAATTAAAGCGCATTTCATTTAAGAGAGGTGAAGGATTAATGGATCTTATTCATAGCTTTAAGACATGGTTACTACATACTAATGATCATGAAGTAGAGACACAAAACATAGATAAACATAACATAGAAATCGAAAAACAGAAAGAAATAAGAACAAGGAATGAATCCACCTTTAGTGGCATCTTCTTCTTGAAGGACCAACAATGTTTTTAAGCTCTTCTATGTCCCTTCCTTGCCTTTGTTGCTCCTCCATCATTGCTCTTTGGTCCTCTGTTATTTCTTGGAGAATGATGGAGTGCTCATTATGTTCCACCCTTAATTGTTCCACATTGTGGCTCAAATTTTCTAAGGAAGTGTTGAGTTGTTCCCAATAGTTGTTGGGAGGAAAGTGCATCCCTTGAAGCATCTCAGGGATTTCTTGATGATGAACTTCCTCATGCATCTCTTGAGAACCGTGAAGGGTCTCTCTTGCTTGCTCCATCCTCTTCTTGGTGATGGGCTTATCCTCTTCAATGGAGGTGTCTCCTTCTATGATAACTCCAGCTGAGTAACATAGATGGCAAATAAGGTGAGGAAAAGCTAGCCGTGCCATGGTGGAGGGCTTGTCGGCTATTTTGTAGATTTCATTGGAAATGACCTCATGAACTTCTACTTCCTCTCCAATCATGATGCTATGAATCATGATGGCCCGATCCACAGTAACTTCAGATCGGTTGCTAGTGGGAATGATGGAGCGTTGAATGAACTCCAACCATCCTCTAGCCACAGGCTTGAGGTCCAGTCTTCTTAGTTGAACTGGCTTTCCTTTGGAGTCTCTCTTCCATTGAGCTCCTTCCACACATATGTCCATTAGGACTTGGTCCAACCTTTGATTAAAGTTGACCCTTCTAGTGTAGGGGTGTTCATCTCCTTGCATCATGGGCAAGTGGAATGCCAACCTCACATTTTCCGGACTAAAATCTAAGTATTTCCCCCGAACCATTGTGAGATAATTCTTTGGACTCGGGTTCATACTTTGATCATGGTTCCTAGTGATCCATGCATTGGCATAGAATTCTTGAACCATTAAGATTCCGACTTGTTGCATGGGGTTGGTTAGGACTTCCCAACCTCTTCTTCGGATTTCATGTCGGATCTCCGGATACTCATTTTTCTTGAGCTTGAAAGGGACCTCAGGGATCACCTTCTTTTTTTGCCACAATATCATAGAAGTGGTCTTGATGGCTCTTAGAAATGAATCTTTCCATCTCCCATGACTCGGAGGTGGAAGCTTTTGTCTTCCCTTTTCCTTTTCTAGAGGATACTCCGGCCTTAGGTGCCATTGATGGTAATGGAAAAACAAAAAAGCTTATGCTTTTACCACACCAAACTTAAAATATTGCTCGCCCTCGAGCAATAGAAGAAAGAAGAGAAGAAGAAGAAGAAGAAGAGAATATGGAGGAGAAGGGAAAGTGTAGGTTCAGTCAAGGTATGGAGGAGGGGGTTGTGTTGTGTGAGAATGAAGTAGAATGGAAGGGTATATATAGGGAGAGGGGAGAGGGTAGGTTCGGCTATTTAGGGTGGGAGTGGGTGGGAAAATGTTTTTGAATTTTGAAGGTGGGTGGGGTTTATGGGGAAGAGTGGATGGATGTGAGTGGTGAAGGGGGTGATTGGGAAGAGAGCTTGAGGTGATTGGTGAAGGGTTTTGGGAAGTGTGATATGGGGAAGAGTAAAACTAGGATTAGGAGGTATGGTGGGAATATGTTAGGTGGGGATCCTGTGGGGTCCACAGATCCTGAGGTGATCCTGTGGGGTCCACAGATCCTGAGGTGTCAAGGAATTCCATCCCTGCACCAAATAGGCATGTAAATTGCCTTTGCACACCATTCTGGCATTTAAACGCCGAGTGGTGCACATTCTGGGCGTTCAACGCCCATGTAAAGCATGTTTCTGGCGTTGAACACCAGTTTCATGCTTGTTACTGGCGTTCAGCGCCAGCTTTTCTTCTAGGCACATTCCTGGCGTTCAGCGCAAGAATGTTGCTTGTTTCTGGCGTTCAGCGCCAGTTTCATGCTCTGTTCAGGTGTTGAACGCCAGCCAGATGCTCCTTACTGGCGTTGAACGCCAGCCTGTGCTTCCTCCAGGGTGTGATTTTTCTTCTGCTGTTTTTGATTCTGTTTTTAATTTTTATATTTTTTCGTGACTCCACATGATCATGTACCTAATAAAACACAAAATAATAATAATATAAAATAAAATAAAAATTAGATAAATAGAATTGGGTTGCCTCTCAACAAGCGCTTCTTTAATGTCAATAGCTTGACAGTGGCTCCCATGGAGCCACAAAGGTGATCAGGTCAATGTTGCATAGTCCCAACACCAAACTTAGAGTTTGGATATGGGGTCTTGACAACAAACTTAGTGTTTGGTTGTGGCCTCCCAACACCAAACTTAGAGTTTGACTGTGGGGGCTCTTCTTAACTCTGAACTGAGAGAAGCTCTTCATGCTTACTCTCTTTTGTCACAAAGGGATGGCCATGTGTCTTAAACACAAGGTAGTCCCCATTCAATTGAAGGACTAGTTCACCTCTGTTGATATCTATCACAGCTCCTGCTGTGGCTAGGAAAGGTCTTCCAAGGAAGATGCATTCATCATCTTCCTTCCTAGTGTCTAAGATTATGAAATCAGCAGGGATGTAAAGGCCTTCAACCTTTACTAACACGTCCTCTACTATTCCATAAGCTTGTCTCAATGACTTATCTGCCAATTGTAATGAGAACAAGGCAGGTTGTACCTCAATGATCCCCAGCTTCTCCATTACAGAGAGTGGCATAAGATTTATCCCTGACCCCAGATCACACAGAGCTTTTGCAAAGGTCATGGTGCCTATGGTACAAGGTATTAAGAACTTGCCAGGATCTTGTCTCTTTTGAGGTAAAATTTGCTGAATCCAGGTATCTAGTTCACTAATGAGCAAGGGAGATTCACTTTCCTAAGTCTCATTACCAAACAACTTGGCATTCAGCTTCATGATAGCTCCTAAATATTGAGCAACTTGCTCTCCAGTTACATCTTCATCCTCTTCAGAGGAAGAATAGTCTTCAGAGCTCATGAATGTTAGAAGGAGATTTAATGGAATCTCTATGGTTTCTATATGAGCCTCAGATTCCTGTGGATCCTTAATAGGAAACTCCTTCTTGCTTGAGGGACGTCCGAGGAGGTCTTCCTCACTAGGATTTTCGTCCTCCTCCTCCCTTGTGCATTCGGCCATATTGATTATATCAATGGCCTTGCACTCTCCTTTTGGATTCTCTTCTGTATTGCTTGGGAGAATACTGGGAGGAGTTTGAATGACTTTTTTACTCAGCTGGCCAACTTGTGCCTCCAGATTTCTGATGGAGGATCTTGTTTCACTCATGAAACTCAAAGTGGCCTTTGACAGATCAGAGACTACATTGGTTAAATTAGAAGTGTTTTGTTCAGAATTCTCTGTCTGTTGCTGAGAAGATGATGGAAAAGGCTTGCTATTGCCCAGCTGGTGCACGAAATTGCAATAACACTTTTGCAATCCCGCACAACTAACCAGCAAGTGCACTGGGTCGTCCAAGTAATACCTTGCGTGAGCAAGGGTCGATCCCACGGAGATTGTCGGCTTGAAGCAAGCTATGGTTATCTTGTAAATCTTAGTCAGGATATCAGGAATTATCAGGATTGATTGTAAAGAGCTAAAGAACATGAAAAAGGTACTTGTTTTGCAGTAATGGAGAATAGGTTGAGGTTTGGAGATGCTCCATCTTCTGAATCTCTGCTTTCCTACTATCTTCTTCTTCAAACACGCAAGTCTCCTTCCATGGCAAGCTGTGTGTAGGGTTTCACCGTTGTCAGTGGCTACCTCCCATCCTCTCAGTGAAAGCGATTGCATATGCTCTGTCACAGCATAGCGGAATTCATCTGTCGGTTCTCAATCAGGCCGGAATAGAATCCAGTGATCCTTTTGCGTCTGTCACTAACGCCCCGCCTTCAGGAGATTGAAGCACGTCACAGTCATTCAATCATTGAATCCTACTCAGAATACCATAGACAAGGTTTAGACCTTCCGAATTCTCTTGAATGCCGCCATCAGTTCTAGCTTATACCACGAAGATTCCGATTAAAGAATCCAAGAGATAACTACTTAATCTAAGGTAGAACGGAGGTGGTTGTCAGTCACACGTTCATGGTTGAGAATGATGATGATTGTCACTGATCATCACATTCATCCGGATTAAGAACAAGTATTATCTTAGAATGGAAGCAAGCATGATTGAATGAGAAACAGTAGTAATTGCATTAATCCATCAAGACACAGCAGAGCTCCTCACCCCCAACCATGGGGTTTAGAGGCTCATGCTGTGGAAAGTACATAATGAAACGTCTAAAATGTTATGAGGTCATCAGGTTCGGATACAATGTCAAAAGATCCTATTAATAGTAAACTAGTGTCCTAAGGTTTACAGAAATGAGTAAATGACATAAAAATCCACTTCCGGGCCCACTTGGTGTGTGCTTGGGCTGAGCAATGAAGGAATTTCGTGTAGAGACCTTTTCTGGAGTTAAACGCCAGCTTTCATGTCAGTTTGGGCGTTTAACTCCAAATTTTATGCCAGTTCCGGCGTTTAACGCTGGAATTTCTGTAGGTGACTTTGAGCGCCGGTTTGGGCCATCAAATCTTGGGCAAAGTATGGACTATTATATATTGCTGGAAAGCCCAGGATGTCTACTTTCCAATGCCGTTGAGAGCGCGACAATTGGGCTTCTGTAGCTCCAGAAAATCTACTTCGAGTGCAGGGAGGTCAGAATCTAACAGCATCTGCAGTCCTTTTCAGTCTCTGGATCAGATTTTTGCTCAGGACCCTCAATTTCAGTCAGAAAATACCTGAAATCACAGAAAAACACACAAACTCATAGTAAAGTCCAGAAAAGTGAATTTTAATTAAAAACTAATAAAAATATACTAAAAACTAACTAAAAGATACTAAAAACATACTAAAAACAATGCCAAAAAGCATACAAATTATCCGCTCATCACAACACCAAACTTAAATTGTTGCTTGTCCCCAAGCAACTGAAAATCAAAATAGGATAAAAAGAAGAGAATATACTATAGACTCCAAAATATCAAAGAAACATAGCTCCAATTAGATGAGCGGGACTAGTAGCTTTTTGCCTCCGAACAGTTTTGGTATCTCACTCTATCCTTTGAAGTTCAGAATGATTGGCATCTATAAGAACTCAGAACTCAGATAGTGTTATTGATTCTCCTAGTTAAGTATATTGATTCTTGAACATAGCCAGTGTGTGAGTCTTGGCTGTGGCCCAAAGCACTCTGTCTTCCAGTATTACCACCGGATACATACATGCCACAGACACATAATTGGGTGAACCTTTTTAGATTGTGACTCAGCTTTGCTAAAGTCCCCAATTAGAGGTGTCCAGGGTTCTTAAGCACACTCTTTTTTTTTTTTTTTTTGCTTTGGTTCACAACTTTATTTCTTTCTTTTTCTTTTTCTCTCTTTTTTTTTTCGAAAATTTTCTCTCCCCTTTTTTTTTTCACTACTTTTTCTTGCTTCAAGAATCAATTTGATGATTTTTCAGATCCTCAACAACAGTTCTCTTTCTCCTCATTCTTTCAAGAGCCAACAATTTTAACATTCTTAAAACAACAAATTCAAGAGACATATGCACTGTTCAAGCATTCATTCAGAAAACAAAAAGTATTGTCACCACATCAAGCTAATTCAACTAGTTTCAGAGATAAATTTCGAAACCCTGTACTTCTTGTTCTTTTGTGATTAAAGCATTTTTTTTTAAGAGAGGTGATGGATTCATAGGACATTCATAGCTTTAAGGCATAAATTTTATTAATTATGAACTAAGAAGAAGACTTAAATATAGATATAAGATGAGACTAAAATAATAAAAATAGAAAACAAAGAAACGCAAAAATAGGCTCCTAATGATAGAGGTTTTCACAGAGTTAGGACTCAACAACCTTGATTTTGAGAAGTGGATGCTCCCTCAGCTTGAGAGGAGAGCTTTTGGCGTTTCATCTCTTGAATTTCACGCCCCTGCTTCTCTTGTTCCTTCAGCAATTTGCAGAGCATGCAGTTCTGATTATGCTGTTCTTCCTTCAGTTGCTCCATAGTCTCTTGCAACTTGGTGATAGATGCTTCTAGGCTGGACCAGTAGTCAATTCTTGGAAATTCAGGGAGGAATTCCTGCGCCCTCCTCTTAATGGAGTTGTCTTGCACTTGTCCTTCCATTGACTTCTTGGTGATTGGATGCTCAATGGGTATGAACTCATCTATTCCCATCTTCACCCCAGCCTCTTTACAGAGCAAGGAGATCAAGCTTGGGTAAGCCAATTTGGCTTCAGTGGAATTCTTATTTGCAATTGTGTAGATCTCACAAGCAATCACATGATGCACCTCCACTTCTCTTCCAAGCATAATGCAATGAATCATCACTGCTCTCTTGATGGTGACCTCAGAACGGTTGCTAGTGGGTAATATGGAACGCCCAATAAAGTCTAGCCAACCTCTTGCAATTGGTTTGAGGTCTCCCCTCTTGAGTTGGTTTGGGACACCCTTAGAATTGGTTATCCACTTAGTTCCAGGGAGGCATATGTCCTCTAGAACTTGATCCAACCCCTTATCTACTCTCACCATCCTCCTATTAAAGGAATCAGGATCATCTTGCAGTTGAGGCAACTTGAAGATTTCTCTTATTTTGTCCAGATGGAAGTATATAACTTTCCCTCTGACCATGGTTCTATAGGTATGGTAAGCAGTTCCAGTCATTCTCTGCTTATCTGTTAGCCACAGATTTGAGTAGAATTCCTGAACCATGTTCCTTCCAACCTTTGTCTCAGGATTGGTTAGAACTTCCCATCCTCTGTTTCGAATTTGCTCTTGGATCCCCGGATATTCATCTTCTTTCAGATCAAATTTCACTTCCGGGATCACTGACCTCAGACCCATTATTTTGTGATAATGGTCTTCATGTTCTTTAGTTAAGAACTTCTCTTGATTCCAAAGATTCTTTGGATTATTCTCTTTCTTGCCTCTTAAATTGGTTTGTTTTCCCTTAGGAGCCATGATATTGATGAATCTTGGCTTAGTGATCACGGAAAAGCACACCAAACTTAGAGGTTTGCTTGTCCTCAAGCAAAAGAAAAGAAAGAAGAGAGAGAGAAAGAGGAAATTCGAATGGTGTGGGTAAAGGGGGTTCCAAACGTGAATTTATAAGGGAGGGGAGAAGAGATTTCGAAAAAATAAAAATTTGAAAGGAGATTTGAGAAGATATGAAAAGAAATTGAGAAAAGGGTGAGTTTTTGAAGAAGATTTGTGATTAATTTGAAATAGATTTGAAGAATGGTTTTGATTTGTGAAGATTTGAAAGTGAATGATGAAAGGTTGAAGTGCATTTAGGTAGAAGAGTATGGTTAAAAAGAGGAAAGTTTGAAAAAATTTGAGTTGAAAACAAAAATGTGGTCCCCCCACCTTTCTGGCGTTAAACGCCCAGAATGGCACCCATTCTGGCGTTTAACGCCCATTTGCTACCCCTTTTGGGCGTTTAACGCCCAGCCAGGTGCCCTGGCTGGCGTTAAACGCCAGAAATCCTTTATCACTGGGCGTTTTTCCAAAACGCCCAGGATGCTGCACACCTGGCGTTAAACGCCCAGAATGGTGCCCATTCTGGCGTTTAACGCCCAAAATGGTACCATTACTGGCGTTAAACGCCCAGAATAGTGCCCATTCTGGCGTTTAACGCCCAAAATGCCCCTTACTGGCATTTTTTCGCCAGTAAGCTCATTTTCTCTTTTTGAGCTGAATCCTTCTGTAACTCTGTGAATTCCTTCATTTTTGATACTTGCCTCTGTAAGAACAATTCATACAACTTTCTAATGACTGGGTTGCCTCCCAGCAAGCGCTTCTTTACTGTCTTTAGCTGGACATTTACTGAGAATCACTCAAGCCTCAGTTTTGAGCATTCCTGCTCAAATTTCCTTCAAGATAGTGCTTGATTCTCTGTCCATTTACAATGAACTTTCTGTCAGAATCAGTATCCTGAAGCTCAACATATCCATATGGTGAGACTCCTGTAATCACATACGGACCCCTCCACCGGGATTTGAGTTTTCCTGGAAACAGTTTGAGCCTAGAGTTGAAGAGCAGAACTTTTTGTCCTGGCTCAAAGACTCTGGTTGACAACTTCTTGTCATGCCATTTCTTTGCCTTTTCCTTATAAATTTTTGCATTTTCAAAGGCATTGAGTCTGAACTCCTCTAGCTCATTTAGCTGGAGCAATCTTTTTTCACCAGCTAACTGTGCATCCATGTTTAGGAATCTGGTTGCCCAGTAGGCTTTGTGTTCCAGTTCCACAGGCAAATGACAGGCCTTCCCATACACCAATTGGTATGGAGAGGTTCCTATAGGAGTCTTGAATGCTGTTCTGTATGCCCACAGAGCATCATCCAAGCTCTTTGCCCAATCCTTTCTTCGGGCTATCACAGTCCGTTCTAGGATTCTTTTTAGCTCTCTGTTAGAGACTTCAGCTTGCCCATTTGTCTGTGGATGATACGGAGTTGCCACCTTATGGCTGATTCCATATCTAAGCATAGCAGAGTATAGCTGTTTATTGCAGAAATGAGTGCCCCCATCACTGATTAGCACTCTGGGGACGCCAAACCTGCTAAAAATGTTTTTCTGGAGGAATTTCAGTACGGTTTTGGTATCATTAGTGGGTGTAGCAATTGCTTCTACCCACTTAGATACATAGTCCACTGCCACCAGAATATAAGTGTTTGAGTATGATGGTGGGAATGGTCCCATGAAGTCAATTCCCCATACATCAAACAATTCTATCTCTAATATCCCTTGTTGAGGCATGGCATATCCGTGAGGCAGGTTACCAGCTCTTTGGCAACTGTCACAGTTACGCACAAACTCTCGGGAATCTTTATAGAGAGTAGGCCAGTAGAAGCCGCACTGGAGAACTTTAGTGGCTGTTCGCTCACTTCCAAAATGTCCCCCATACTGTGATCCATGGCAGTGCCATAGGATCCTTTGTGCTTCTTCTCTGGGTACACACCTGCGGATCACTCCGTCAGCACATCTCTTAAAGAGATATGGTTCATCCCAAAGGTAGTACTTGGCATCTGAAATTAGTTTCTTTCTCTGCATATAACTGTACTCTTTGGGTATGAACCTCACAGCTTTATAGTTTGCAATATCTGCAAACCATGGAGCTTCCTGAATGGCAAAGAGTTGCTCATCTGGGAAAGTCTCAGAGATCTCAGTAGAAGGGAGGGACGTCCCAGCTACTGGGTCTATCCGGGACAGATGATCAGCCACTTGGTTCTCTGTCCCTTTTCTGTCTCTTATTTCTATATCAAACTCTTGCAGAAGCAACACCCATCTTATAAGCCTGGGTTTTGAATCCTGCTTTGTGAGTAAGTATTTAAGAGCAGCATGGTCAGTGTACACAATCACCTTTGATCCCACTAAGTAGATCTAAACTTGTCAATGGCATAGACCACTGCAAGCAACTCTTTTTCTGTGGTTGTGTAATTCTTCTGTGCATCATTTAGAACACGGCTAGCATAATAAATGACATGCAGAAGTTTGTTATGCCTTTGTCCCAACACTGCACCAATGGCATGATCACTGGCATCACACATTAATTCAAATGGTAATGCCCAATCTGGTGCAGAGATGACTGGTGCTGTGACCAGCTTAGCTTTCAGGGTCTCAAATGCTTGCAAACACTGTGTGTTAAACACAAATGGCGTGTCAGCAGCTAACAGGTTACTCAAAGGTTTAGCAATTTTCGAAAAATCCTTGATAAACCTTCTATAGAATCCTGCATGCCCCAGAAAGCTTCTGATTGCCTTAACATTGGCAGGTGGTGGTAATTTTTCAATTACCTCTACCTTTGCCTTATCCACCTCTATTCCCCTGCTTGAAATTTTGTGCCCAAGGACAATTCCTTCAGTCACCATAAAGTGACATTTCTCCCAGTTTAAAACTAGGTTAGTCTCTTGGCATCTTTTCAGGACAAGTGATAGGTGGTTAAGACAGGAGCTGAATGAGTCTCCATATACTGAGAAGTCGTCCATGAAGACTTCCAGGAATTTCTCTACCATATCTGAGAAGATAGAGAGCATGCACCTCTGAAAGGTTGCAGGTGCATTGCACAGACCAAAAGGCATCCTTCTGTAGGCAAACACGCCAGAAGGGCAAGTGAATGCTGTGTTTTCTTGGTCCTGAGGATCTACTGCAATTTGGTTGTAGCCTGAATAGCCATCCAAAAAGCAGTAATAATCATGACCAGCTAGTCTTTCTAGCATTTGGTCTATGAATGGTAAAGGAAAATGATCCTTTCTGGTGGCTGTATTGAGCCTTCTGTAGTCAATACACATGCGCCACCCTGTGACTGTTCTTGTAGGAACCAGTTCATTTTTTTCATTATGAACCACTGTCATGCCTCCCTTTTTGGGAACAACTTGGACAGGGCTCACCCAGGGGCTATCAGAAATAGGATAAATAATCCCAGCCTCTAGTAATTTAGTGACCTCTTTCTGCACCACCTCCTTCATGGCAGGATTTAGCCTCCTCTGTGGTTGAACCACTGGTTTGGCAATATCCTCCAACAGGATTTTGTGCATGCATCTAGCTGGACTAATGCCCTTGAGATCACTTATGGACCACCCAAGAGCTGTCTTGTGTATCCTTAGCACTTTAATCAGTGCTTCCTCTTCCTGTGGATTTAAAGCAGAGCTTATAATCACTGGAAAAGTGTCACCCTCTCCCAGAAATGCATATTTCAGGGATGATGGTAGTGGTTTGAGTTCAGGCTTAGGAGGCTTATCCTCCTCCTGAGGAATTTTCGAAAATTCCTTTGCCTCCTCTGGCTCTTCCTGATCAGTTTGAGCATCTTTGAAGATGTCCTCAAGCTCTGATTCTAGGCTTTCAGCCATATTGATCTCTTCTACCAGAGAGTCAATAATGTCAGCGCCCATGCAGTCATTTGGTGTGTCTGGATGCTGCATAGCTTTTACAGCATTCAACTTGAACTCATCCTCATTGACTCTCAAGGTTACTTCCCCCTTTTGTACATCAATGAGAGTTCGTCCAGTTGCTAGGAAAGGTCTTCCTAGAATGAGAGTTGCACTCTTGTGCTCCTCCATTTCCAGCACCACAAAGTCAGTTGGAAAGGCAAATGGCCCAACTTTGACAATCATGTCCTCTATTATGCCTGATGGGTGTTTAATGGAGCCATCAGCAAGTTGGAGGCATATCCTGGTTGGTTTGACTTCTCCAATCAACCCAAGCTTTCTGATAGTGGATGCAGGTATTAGATTGATGCTTGCTCCAAGATCACATAAAGCTGTCTTGGTGCAAGTGCCTTCTAATGTGCATGGTATCAGAAAGCTTCCAGGATCTTGAAGCTTTTCTGGTAAGCTTTTCAGAATGACTGCACTGCATTCTTCAGTGAGAAATACTTTTTCAGTTTCTCTCCAATCCTTCTTATGACTTAAGATTTCCTTCATGAACTTAGCATAAGAAGGTATTTGCTCAAGTGCTTCTGCAAACGGAATCTTTATTTCAAGAGTCCTTAAATAGTCTGCAAAGCGGGCAAATTGCTTATCCTGTTCCGCTTTGCGGAGTTTCTGAGGATAAGGCATCTTGGCTTGATATTCTTCAACCTTAGATGTTGCAGGTTTATTCCTTACAGAAGTGGTTGAAGAAGCCTTGTTAGAGGGATTACTGTCAGCACTCTCAGGTGTCTGATTTTCCCTTGGCGTTTGGACGCCAGGATTGGGTGGAAAATGGGCGTTTAACGCCAACTTTTCCCCCTTTTCTGGCGTTTGAACGCCAGAACTGGGCAAGGAATGGGCGTTTAACGCCAGCTTTCCTTCCCTTTCTGGCGTTTGAACGCCAATATTCCTCTCTGGGCTCTTACTGTCCTCAGAGGGATTTTGAACAGAGGTTTGGTTGTCCTCTGTCACTTGTTCCTTGTTTGGCTTTTTACTCTTTTGAACAGTGTTATTCAAGGTCTTTCCACTCCTCAATTGAACTGCTTGACACTCCTCTGTTATTTGTTTAGATATTTGCTGTTTTGCTTGATTCAACTGTAGTTCTATGCTCTTATTAGCAACTTTAGTTTCATGGAGCATCTCTTTAAATTCTGCTAACTGTTCTGTCATCAGGAGCAATTGTTGATTAAGCTCATTCATCTGTTCTTGAGGATTAGGATCAGTGACTAATGCCATGACTTCCTCCTTTGGAACGAACTCATTGCTAGAATACAAGTATTGGTTTCTAGCAACAGTGTCTATAAGCTCTTGAGCTTCTTCAATTGTCTTCCTCATGTGTATAGATCCACCAGCTGAGTGGTCTAAAGACATCTGAGCTTTTTCTGTAAGCCCATAGTAGAAAATGTCTAACTGGACCCACTCTGAAAACATTTCAGAGGGACATTTCCTTAGCATACCTCTATACCTCTCCCAAGCATTATAAAGGGATTCATTATCCTCTTGTTTAAAGCCTTGGATGTCCAGCCTTAGCTGTGTCATCCTCTTTGGAGGGTAAAAATGATTCAGGAATTTGTCTGATAGCTGTTTCCATGTCTTTATGCTTGCTGTAGGTTGGTTGTTCAACCACCTTTTAGCTTGATCCTTTACAGCAAATGGAAACAGTAATAGTCTGTAGACATCCTGATCTACCTCTTTATCATGTACTGTGTCAGCAATTTGTAAAAATTGTGCCAGAAACTCAGTAGGTTCTTCCTGTGGAAGACCGGAATACTGGCAATTTTGCTGCACTATGATAATGAGTTGAGGGTTTAGCTCAAAGCTGCTTGCTTTGATGGGAGGTGTACAGATGCTACTCCCATATGCAGCTGTAATGGGGTTAGCATATGACCCCAGAGTCCTCTTGGACTGATTAATTCCACTTAAGTCCATAATGGACAAAAGGGAAATGATGATGATTGCAAAGAGATAAATTTTGTTTATTTTTATTTTTATTTTTATTTTTTTTTTGGAATAACCGAAAAATATAAAATTAAAATAAAATAAAGGAAAATTAAAATGAAAATTCGAAAATCAAAAGAGAATAAGATCAAAGTCAATTGAGAACTGAATCAATTAGTAAAAAAAAAAGATTTTGAAAACAGCAATTACAAAGATATGATTGAAAAATTTTTTTGAAAAAGATTTGATTTTTAAAAAGAGGAAGGAGAAAAACACAAAAAGACACCAAACTTAAAATTTTTAGAAAATCAAACACACAGTTTTCGAAAATTTTTAAGGGAAACACAAAGAGGACACCAAACTTAGAATTTTTATAAATCAAAAAGGGACTAAGAACATGCAAAATTCGAAAATTAAAAGAAAAACAAAAGCATGCAATTGACACCAAACTTAAAATATGAAACTAGACTCAACTAAAAGACTCTAAACCAAAAAAAAATAAAACAGTCCTAATATAAGCAACAAGATAAGCCGTCAGTTGTCCAAACTCGAACAATCCCCGGCAACGGCGCCAAAAACTTGGTGCACGAAATTGCAATAACACTTTTGCAATCCCGCACAACTAACCAGCAAGTGCACTGGGTCGTCCAAGTAATACCTTGCGTGAGCAAGGGTCGATCCCACGGAGATTGTCGGTTTGAAGCAAGCTATGGTTATCTTGTAAATCTTAGTCAGGATATCAGGAATTATCAGGATTGATTGTAAAGAGCTAAAGAACATGAAAAAGGTACTTGTTTTGCAGTAATGGAGAATAGGTTGAGGTTTGGAGATGCTCCATCTTCTGAATCTCTGCTTTCCTACTATCTTCTTCTTCAAACACGCAAGTCTCCTTCCATGGCAAGCTGTGTGTAGGGTTTCACCGTTGTCAGTGGCTACCTCCCATCCTCTCAGTGAAAGCGATTGCATATGCTCTGTCACAGCATAGCGGAATTCATCTGTCGGTTCTCAATCAGGCCGGAATAGAATCCAGTGATCCTTTTGCGTCTGTCACTAACGCCCCGCCTTCAGGAGATTGAAGCACGTCACAGTCATTCAATCATTGAATCCTACTCAGAATACCACAGACAAGGTTTAGACCTTCCGGATTCTCTTGAATGCCGCCATCAGTTCTAGCTTATACCACGAAGATTCTGATTAAAGAATCCAAGAGATAACTACTTAATCTAAGGTAGAACGGAGGTGGTTGTCAGTCACACGTTCATGGTTGAGAATGATGATGATTGTCACTGATCATCACATTCATCCGGATTAAGAACAAGTATTATCTTAGAATGGAAGCAAGCATGATTGAATGAGAAACAGTAGTAATTGCATTAATCCATCAAGACACAGCAGAGCTCCTCACCCCCAACCATGGGGTTTAGAGGCTCATGCTGTGGAAAGTACACAATGAAACGTCTAAAATGTTATGAGGTCATCAGGTTCGGATACAATGTCAAAAGATCCTATTAATAGTAAACTAGTGTCCTAAGGTTTACAGAAATGAGTAAATGACATAAAAATCCACTTCCGGGCCCACTTGGTGTGTGCTTGGGCTGAGCAATGAAGGAATTTCGTGTAGAGACCTTTTCTGGAGTTAAACGCCAGCTTTCATGTCAGTTTGGGCGTTTAACTCCAAATTTTATGCCAGTTCCGGCGTTTAACGCTGGAATTTCTGTAGGTGACTTTGAGCGCCGGTTTGGGCCATCAAATCTTGGGCAAAGTATGGACTATTATATATTGCTGGAAAGCCCATGATGTCTACTTTCCAATGCCGTTGAGAGCGCGCCAATTGGGCTTCTGTAGCTCCAGAAAATCCACTTCGAGTGCAGGGAGGTCAGAATCCAACAGCATCTGCAGTCCTTTTCAGTCTCTGGATCAGATTTTTGCTCAGGACCCTCAATTTCAGTCAGAAAATACCTGAAATCACAGAAAAACACACAAACTCATAGTAAAGTCCAGAAAAGTGAATTTTAATTAAAAACTAATAAAAATATACTAAAAACTAACTAAAAGATACTAAAAACATACTAAAAACAATGCCAAAAAGCATACAAATTATCCGCTCATCACCAGCCTATTGCGTCCACCATTGTTAAAGCCTTGTTGAGGCTTTTGTTGATCCTTCCATGAGAAATTTGGATGATTTCTCCATGATGAGTTATAGGTGTTTCCATAAGGTTCACCCATGTAATTAACCTCTGCCATGGCAGGGTTCTCAGGATCATAAGCTTCTTCAGAAGCTGCCTCCTTAGTACTGTTGGATGCATGTTGCCATCCATTCAGACTTTGAGAGATCATGTTGACTTGCTGAGTCAACACTTTATTCTGAGCCAATATGGCATTCAGAGTATCAATTTCAAGAACTCCTTTCTTTTGAGGTATCCCATTATTCACGAAATTCCTTTCAGAAGTGTACATGAATTGGTTGTTTGCAACCATGTCAATGAGTTCTTGAGCTTCTGCAGGTGTTTTCTTTAGATGAATTGATCCACCTGCAGAATGGTCTAATGACATTTTCGAAAATTCAGATAGACCATAATAGAATATATCTAATATGGTCCATTATGAAAACATGTCAGATGGACATCTTTTGGTCAGCTGCTTGTATCTTTCCCAAGCTTCATAGAGGGATTCACCATCTTTTTGTTTGAAGTTTTGAACATCCACTCTCAGCTTGCTCAGCTTTTGAGGAGGAAAGAATTTATCTAAGAAGGCTGTGACCAGCTTATCCCAGGAGTCCAGGCTATCCTTAGGTTGTGAATCCAACCATATTCTAGCTCTGTCGCTTACAGCAAAAGGGAAAAGCATGAGTCTGTAGACTTCAGGATCAACTCCATTCGTCTTTACAGTCTCACAGATCTGCAAGAACTCAGTTAAAAACTGATAAGGATCTTCAGCTGGAAGTCCATAAAACTTGCAGTTTTGTTGCATTAAGGCAACTAGCTGAGGTTTCAGCTCAAAGTTGTTGGCTCCAATGGCAGGAATGGAGATGCTTTTTCCATCAAATTTGGACGTTGGCTTTGTGAAGTCACCAAGCATTCTCCTTGCATTATTATTATTTTCGGCTGCCATCTCCTTCTCTTGTTCGAAAATTTCTGAAAGGTTGTTTCTGGATTGTTTTAATTTAGTTTCTCTTAATTTCCTTTTCAGAGTCCTTTCAGGTTCAGGATCAATTTCAACAAGAGTGCCTTTTTCCCTATTCCTGCTCATATGAAAGAGAAGAAAACAAGAAAAGAAGAGGAATCCTCTATGTCACAGTATAGAGATCCCTTTATGTTAGTAGAAAAAGAAAGGGGGGAAAGAGTGAAGAAGAATGGTTCGGATTTTTAGATGAAGAGAGGTGAAGAGAAGTGTTAGTAAATAAATCATAAAATAGAAGAAGAAAAGAGAAGGAAATTTCGAAAATAATTTTGATAAAGGGGTTGGTATTTTCGAAAATTAGAGATAAGATGTAATTAAAATTAAAACATGAAACAATTAGTTAATTAAAAAGAATTTTTGAAAAAGGGGTGAGATATTTTCGAAAATTAGAGAGGGGAAAGTAGTTAGGTGGTTTTGAAAAAGATAAGAAACAAACAAAGAAGTTAGTTAGTTGATTGAAAAATATTGAAATTAAATTTTAAAAAGATAAGAAGATAAGAAGTTAGATAAGGTATTTTGAAATAAAATTTTTGAAAAAGATAAAATAAAAGATAAAAAGATTTAATTTTTAATTTTAACTTAACTAACAAGAAACTACAAGATAAGATTCTAGAACTTAAAGATTGAACCTTTCTTAACAAGAAAGTAACAAACTTCAAATTTTTGAACCAATCACATTAATTGTTAGCTAATTTTCGAAAATTAGATGTAAAGATAAGAAAAAGATTTTGAAAATATTTTGAAAAAGATTTTTAAAATTTTCGAAAAAATAGAAAAAAATTGAAAAAGATATAATTTATGAAAAAGATTTTGAAAAGATAAGATTTTTAAAATTGAAATTTTTGACTTGACTTGTAAGAAAAAACTAATTTTTTAAAAATTTTTGACCAAGTCAATCCAAAATTTCGAAAGTTTGGAGGGAAATATGGATAAGATATTTTTTTGATTTTTGAATTTTTAATTATGAGAGAGAAAAACAACAAAAATACTCAATGCATGAAATTTTTAGATCAAAACAATGAATGCATGCAAGAATGCTATGAATGTCAAGATGAACACCAAGAACACTTTGAAGATCATGATGAACATCAAGAACATAATTTTGAAAAATTTTTGATGCAAATAAAACATGCAAGACACCAAACTTAGAAATTTTTAATGCATGGATACTAACAAACAAAAAATGCATAAGAAAAACAACAAACAACACAAAGCAAGAAAACATCAAGATCAAACAAGAGGACTTATCAAGAACAACTTGAAGATCATGAAGAACACTATGAATGCATGGAATTTTCGAAAAATGCAATTGATACCAAACTTAAAAATTGACTCAAGACTCAAACAAGAAACACAAAATATTTTTTATTTTTATGATTTTCTAATTTTTTTTTGGATTTTTATTAAATTTTTTTTTTCGAAAATATTTTTGGAAAAACGAAAAAGAAAAGAAAAATTTTGAAAAAGTTTTTGAAAAGAAAATTACCTAATCTGAGCAACAAGATGAGCCGTCAGGTGTCCATACTCGAACAATCCCCAGCAACGGCGCCAAAAACTTGGTGGACGAAATTGTGATCCATGCTCTTTGTACTTGTATGAAATTTAATAATTGGCTCTATTTGAATTCACAACTCCGTTCAACTAACCAGCAAGTGTACTGGGTCGTCCAAGTAATAAACCTTACGCGAGTAAGGGTCGATCCCACAGAGATTGTTGGTACGAAGCAAGCTATGGTCACCTTGTAAATCTCAGTTAGGCAGATTAAATTGGTTTATGGATTTCGAAAATTAATAATAAATGGAAAATAAAAAGGGATAGAAATACTTATGTAAATTAATAGTGGGAATTTCAGATAGGCGTATGGAGATGCTGTGCTCCTCTTGAATCTCTACTTTCTTATTGCTTTCATCCAATCCTTCTTACTCCTTTCCATGGCAAGCTGTATGTAGGGCATCACCATCATCAATGGCTACTTTCAATCCTCTCGGGAAAATGGTCCTATGCGTTGTCACCGCAAGGCTAATCGTCTGGAGGCATCACCCCTGCTGATAGCTACATCCCATCCTCTCAGTGAAAACGTTCCAAATGCTCTGTCAGAGCACGGCTAATCATCCGTCGGTTCTCAATCAGGTTGGAATAGAATCCATTGATTCTTTTGCGTCTGTCATTAATGCCCAGCCTTCAGGAGTTTGAAGCTCGTCACAGTCATTCAATACCGGAATCCTACTCGGAATACCACAGACAAAGTTAGACTTTCCGGATTCCCATGAATGTCGCCATCTATCTAGCTTATACCACGAAGATTCTGTTGGGGAATTTAAGAGATATGTGCCCGGCCTAAGGTAGAACAGAAGTGGTTGTCAATCACGCGCGTTCATAGGTGAAAATGATGATGAGTGTCACGAATCATCACATTTATCAAAGTGTTATGCAACGTATATCTTGGAATAAGAATAAAAGAGAATTGAATAGAAAGTAATAGTAATTGTATTGAAACTTGAGGTACAGCAGAGCTCCACACCCTTAATCTATGGTGTGTAGAAACTCCACCGTTGAAAATACATAATTAAAAGGTTCAGGCATGGCCGAATGGCCAGCCCCCCTGAATGATCAAAAGACCGAATGATCAAAGACTAAACAGTCAAGAGATTAAACTGTCAAAAGATGTCTAATACAATAGTTAAATGTCCTATATATACTAGACTAGCTAATAGGGTTTACATGAGTAAGTAATTGATGCATAAATCCACTTCCGGGGCCCACTTGGTGTATGCTTGGGCTGAGCTTGATCTATCCACGAGCTGAGGCTTCTCTTGGAGTTGAACTCCAAGTTATAATGTAACGACCCAATTTTCAATATGTCTAGATCATACCGGAAACTGAGCGCTACCAATTTGTCTTCCTAATTATTATCTATTATTTATCATATGAGCCTAATTCGTTGTTAAAAACGTAGTTAATTTGCAGGGTATATATTTTTTTTTTTGAAACCATTTGGGTTAATAGACAGAATCATTTATAATCAATTCACAAGTAATAACAGATAAAACAGTTATAAACAACCATACAAAAATACATCACAAGTAGTTGACAACATTCATTTATCCAGCCTTTGTTAGAGTATAGACCTTTAGTTAGAACACCCCTAGATATAGCTAAATAATATCTATATACATATATATATATATATATACAACATCCCAGGTCCTGACCTGTTCAAGAAGTCCCTAAGCTGGCACCCAGGCTAGCCTAGACTCTATACTCGCCTAGTCCCTCTAAACTACTAAAGCGAGGGAAGGTACGTTCTAAGTCTTCAAAACTCAAGTCAGGTGGAACGTCACCAAAAGGTAGAACATCGTCTGCTGCTCCTCTGCACGATCAGACATTGCCATAGAACATCTCTTTGGTACCACATCAAGTAGCCACACAACAGGAGTCTTGTACACGGGTTTTAGGTTAAAGTGCGCATACGAACGGGGTGCAGACGTTGGCTGGTCTCATGGTATATACGTATAATCGGAGAACGATATTCACCCTAGACTCAGAAGACTATCTAGAGCAGGATCCTCTTCGCAGAACAATCATCAACGAACTACGGTAAGGTACTCTTACTTCCATCTGAAGGGGAAGGGAGAGAGAAGGGGTAAGAACTGGGGAGTTCTTAGTAGGGTCGGGGTTGTTAGTTATGTTCATTTATTTGGGGTCGATTAGCAGACGAATAATAGAATATAGCGAAGCAGTAACCAAAAGATAAAGACAGAAAGAGAAAGTAGAGACAATAGAAAGCAGAACACAAACAAAAGAATACAAGAAAATAAAACATAGAAATAGCATACAAGCAGACAAACACAAAGAAATAGATCACACACAGAAAGGAATGCAACATAGAATGATGCGCAGACAAGAATGATGCATGTCTAGTCCTAGCACAGGCCATGAGCTCATGTGTCGGTTAGCACCTGCATTCCCGACATTTATCCGGTCACGAGTTCACGATTTCCCGGATACGATTTTCCGTTCAAATAAATGCGCATGTAATTATTAGCAGCTCTATTGAGACAGCCTCTGCGTTCTACTCGCAGGAAATATTCTCTTGGGAACTGAAACTTGCTGTAGGTATCCTAGTTTCCCTACAGAAGCTCTTGTGAACGGAAAATTGCTGTAGGTATCCTAGTTTCCCTACAGAAGCTCTTGGGTTGCCTCAAGCAACAGATCATCACATAATCATTCTCATTATCATCATTCATCATCATTCTCATTAATCATCATCATTTTCACATTCTTATGCAGTACCTCTTTCTTTCTCTGTTCAATCATTCTGTACAAACTTTACATCTTTCACTTTTACAACATCTTAATTCAAACCATCTTTATCAAATTACTCTTTTCTCTTGATCTCTTTTCTCTATTCTGGTTACTCTGTTCTCTGTATCTCTTTACTCTGCTCTGGTTACTCTTTTCTCTGCTTAACGTACGTATTTAAAGCTTATGTAAATCTCGGTATGAATAGTTTGCCTGTCCCAAGTATAGGTTCATTAAGTCTATACTGAAACAGTTTAACTTTTTATACAATACCTAACCCTAGTCGCAACTCAAGGACTAACTATGTTGCCCTAGTTCGTTCACTAATGTCTGTCTGCTTTTCTGTCATTAAAACTTTACAGACTTTTCCTTCGATTTTTATCTTTTCTTCAACTTTTTATCTTTTATTTATCTTTGCCTCACTAATATGTTCTTACCACTCCCTAAGTGTTTTATGAAGGTAATTATGAGATTCTGCACTTAAAGTTGTCTTTCTAAAGCTTTTACAGAAAACTGCCTTTTTCGCATTATTTTATTATTTTTATTAAAATATTATTTTTAATTAAATATTATTATTTAATATTTTATTATTATTATTATTTTATTATTAAATTTTCGAAAATTAACTTACCTTTTACTTTTAACCTTTAAAATTCACTTTTTACCACCCGTAACTTTTAATATTTCTACTTTAACCACCCTAACTTTCAAAAATTACCAAATAACCCCTTAAACACCAAAATAATTACTTCCTTGCCCTTTCTAAGATTTAAAAGGTGTTCTTCAATGTTCTTCACCACACTCAAAGTGTTCTTCATGTTCTTCATATATTCTTCAAATTCTTTCTCTGTTTTTACCCGTTTTTCAGTCTTTTCAGCAACCGATTTTTACCAAAATTCAAAATAAATTCCCAGCCACTAAAACCCCATCTTTTTCACATGATTTCAACACAAATTGAACCCCAATTTAAGCTCTAGGGTTTCGTTTTCCAGCAGCCATAAGAACACACATTCATAGCTTGAATTTCATCAAATTTCATCAAATTTTCACCAAAATTTCAACTAGAATTACTCATACAAACAATCAATTTCAAGCACAGCCAAACCATATCATAATCACACAACCCAAACACAATCAATCAAGATTAAATTCGTCAAACCCTACCTTGATTTGCTGCTCCAAATCCGGTTACTCTTTGAAGTGTTCTTAAAGCACTTTTTCCTCCTAAAACACATCAAGAACAACTTTAAATCCAAAAACTTCCAACTGACCAAATCTCACTCAGCATGTTAGGAAGGTATTTCTCACCTTAGAGTTGCTGGAAATTAACGTTACTTGGCCCTCAAGTCAAGTTAAGCATGATTCCTAAGGAAAAACATCAAGAAAACACATGTTTACATGGTTTTCCTTGAAAACCGAATTGAAAAGGGAGGGAGACAGCCATATCACCTTATTTCCAGCCTTGATAAGTCACATGGTTATGTAGAGGAAGAAGAGAGGATCATTTTGGTGAAATCGGAGTTTTGATTTGAGTTTTAGTTCAGAAGAAATCAAGCTTTGAAGATTTATGAACCAAGAACTTTCTCTCCTTTTTCTCTTGGTGATTTTCGGCCACAATGAGCAAATGAGGCAGCCTTGGGGGTTTTGGGGGTGTAAGGAGAGTTGTGATTGGTTGGCTTGAAGGTGGATTAAAATAATATTAAAATATCTCAGGTGTATAACTACTAAAACTAGGTGTATCGGAACACTTGCAAAAACATCTCTAAAAATTATTTTCTGAGCTACTAGCATAAATGACACTAGTAACATATTTATTATGAGAATATAACATGTATAATAAGGCCTTAGCATTGCTAAAGTCATCAGAGAGTGCTGGTGCTAAGCTGCACCAGTAAACCGTAAACCCGGTTAAACCGATTTTCTGTTTTTAACTAAAACAGACCAGGTAACCTTATAATATCATTCAAGCATTTTCTAATACTAATATAATGATAATATTATCCTATTATCTCTCTTCTCTCATGAATCGAGTCCGGTTCGTCAAACCGAGACAATTTACGAAAGATCGAATCAAAACTCCTAACCGATACGGTTAAAAAACTAAGTTCTTCGTGATTGAATTATCGAGATTGCCTTAGAGGAGGTTCTAGCTTAAGGATGACATAATGATAATGAGGATTGAGATGCTTGATGATATAGCAGAGGTGTTCCCTTTACTGATCTTCTGGAGAAATCCGTACTTTCAGAAAAGATCTCATGTACTCGAAAATCAGGGTTGTTACATTCTACCCTCCTAAAAAAAAATTTTGCCCTCAAAATTTGAGGCATAGGTAAAAAGTTACAATTATATCCGACTTAAGCAAATTCTTAGCATAGAACTTACCTCGAGTGATAGATCCAAACTTTATAGTATTGCCAGCAGACTCATCTACCATTCTTTTTCGACAGTCTCTTGTCCGATGTCCTTCCTTATTACAATAGTAACATAAACCTGTTCTGACCCGGCAAAGCCTACTACCATGATTCTTTCCATAAGTTGGGCATACTACACCACTCTGAGCTTGGTGAGGTTGACTCTCATGTCCTTTTCGAATGTCACGGTTATTGTCACTACCATTATTGCGAGTTAGAGGGCTGACATCTCGGTGGTTTCCATTCCAACGCTGGAATTGACCAATGGCTTTAAAGTTGCGACCTTGAGGGGCTAAATTCTGAACAAAGTCTCTTTGTAAATCCTCCCTACGACTTGCTCAAGCTATTGCCAACTTCTTTGAGCATTCTTCCACTAGTTTACTTTTATTCACTAGTTCAGGAAAATTTCATATCTCTAGCGGAACAACAGAATTCATCAGTTCTTCTCGGAGTCCTCCTTCAAACTTTAAACACTTCCATTCCTCAAAGTCTTCTGGGTTCCCTTGACAAATCTTGGGAAAACGGCACAAGTCATCGAACTTACGAGCATACTCAGCAATAGTCATATCCCCTTGTTTCAGCTGCATAAGCTCCATTTCCTTAGCATCACGTGCTGCTCTCGGAAAACACTTTTTAAAAAAATCCGTCCCTAAAGGTATCCCATGAAATGTCATTTTCATTCTGTTGCAGTAGTCGCTGTATCCCCTGCCACCAATGCTCCGCTTCTCCTTCCAGCATATAAGTAGCAAACTCCACGTGTTGTCCTTCCGGAACATGCTGCGCCCTCAGTGATCGTTCAATACCTCGAAACCAGTTATCAGCGTCAGTCGCAACGAGTGTACCCTTGAACTTAGGCGGATTAACCTTCAAACAGGTCGCAAGGGTCATAGGTCTTTCAGGATGCCCTAAATTATTCTCATCATTCCCATTTCTCACTCCAAGACGTCCAACAGCCCTAGCCGCTATTACCGCATGGTAGCCATAAACGTTTCCTGTTCCCTCTCGTAGTTAACATTAGGAATTCCTTCCCGTACGCCTCGTCTCCGTGAACCCATTGTAGTCTTGTTCACACCAAACAATCATTATTAAGGTGATCAGTCTTAACACTTCAAGTCAAGTGTGAACATTCCCAGAATGAAAACACAGAAACAATCATGCAACATATATCACTGGGATATCCTATACGCATGAGACATACAACAGAGTATGCAATGAAGCATAGTCAGTCCACTCCCCAGGCTCTACTGGGAACGAACTGCTCTGATACCAAATTGTAACGACCCAATTTTCAATATGTCTAGATCATACCGGAAACTGAGCGCTACCAATTTGTCTTCCTAATTATTATCTATTATTTATCATATGAGCCTGATTCGTTGTTAAAAACGTAGTTAATTTGCGGGGTATATATATATTTTTTTGAAACCATTTGGGTTAATAGACAGAATCATTTATAATCAATTCACAAGTAATAACAGATAAAATAGTTATAAACAACCATACAAAAATACATCACAAGTAGTTGACAACATTCATTTATCCAGCCTTTGTTAGAGTATAGACCTTTAGTTAGAACACCCCTAGATATAGCTAAATAATATCTATATACATATATATATATATATATATACAACATCCCAGGTCCTGACCTGTTCAAGAAGTCCCTAAGCTGGCACCCAGGCTAGCCTAGACTCTATACTCGCCTAGTCCCTCTAAACTACTAAAGCGAGGGAAGGTACGTTCTAAGTCTTCAAAACTCAAGTCAGGTGGAACGTCACCAAAAGGTAGAACATCGTCTGCTGCTCCTCTGCACGATCAGACATTGCCATAGAACATCTCTTTGGTACCACATCAAGTAGCCACACAACAGGAGTCTTGTACACGGGTTTTAGGTTAAAGTGCGCATACGAACGGGGTGCAGACGTTGGCTGGTCTCATGGTATATACGTATAATCGGAGAACGATATTCACCCTAGACTCAGAAGACTATCTAGAGCAGGATCCTCTTCGCAGAACCATCATCAACGAACTACGGTAAGGTACTCTTACTTCCATCTGAAGGGGAAGGGAGAGAGAAGGGGTAAGAACTGGGGAGTTCTTAGTAGGGTCGGGGTTGTTAGTTATGTTCATTTATTTGGGGTTGATTAGCAGACGAATAATAGAATATAGCGAAGCAGTAACCAAAAGATAAAGACAGAAAGAGAAAGTAGAGACAATAGAAAGCAGAACACAAACAAAAGAATACAAGAAAATAAAACATAGAAATAGCATACAAGCAGACAAACACAAAGAAATAGATCACACACAGAAAGGAATGCAACATAGAATGATGCGCAGACAAGAATGATGCATGTCTAGTCCTAGCACAGGCCATGAGCTCATGTGTCGGTTAGCACCTGCATTCCCGACATGTATCCGGTCACGAGTTCACGATTTCCCGGATACGATTTTCCGTTCAAATAAATGCGCATGTAATTATTAGCAGCTCTATTGAGACAGCCTCTGCGTTCTACTCATAGGAAATATTCTCTTGGGAACTGAAACTTGCTGTAGGTATCCTAGTTTCCCTACAGAAGCTCTTGTGAACGGAAAATTGCTGTAGGTATCCTAGTTTCCCTACAGAAGCTCTTGGGTTGCCTCAAGCAACAGATCATCACATAATCATTCTCATTATCATCATTCATCATCATTCTCATTAATCATCATCATTTTCACATTCTTATGCAGTACCTCTTTCTTTCTCTGTTCAATCATTCTGTACAAACTTTACATCTTTCACTTTTACAACATCTTAATTCAAACCATCTTTATCAAATTACTCTTTTCTCTTGATCTCTTTTCTCTATTCTGGTTACTCTGTTCTCTGTATCTCTTTACTCTGCTCTGGTTACTCTTTTCTCTGCTTAACGTACGTATTTAAAGCTTATGTAAATCTCGGTATGAATAGTTTGCCTGTCCCAAGTATAGGTTCATTAAGTCTATACTGAAACAGTTTAACTTTTCATACAATACCTAACCCTAGTCGCAACTCAAGGACTAACTATGTTGCCCTAGTTCGTTCACTAATGTCTGTCTGCTTTTCTGTCATTAAAACTTTACAGACTTTTCCTTCGATTTTTATCTTTTCTTCAACTTTTTATCTTTTATTTATCTTTGCCTCACTAATATGTTCTTACCACTCCCTAAGTGTTTTATGAAGGTAATTATGAGATTCTGCACTTAAAGTTGTCTTTCTAAAGCTTTTACAGAAAACTGCCTTTTTCGCATTATTTTATTATTTTTATTAAAATATTATTTTTAATTAAATATTATTATTTAATATTTTATTATTATTTATTATTTTATTATTAAATTTTCGAAAATTAACTTACCTTTTACTTTTAACCTTTAAAATTCACTTTTTACCACCCGTAACTTTTAATATTTCTACTTTAACCACCCTAACTTTCAGAAATTACCAAATAACCCCTTAAACACCAAAATAATTACTTCCTTGCCCTTTCTAAGATTTAAAAGGTGTTCTTCAATGTTCTTCACCACACTCAAAGTGTTCTTCATGTTCTTCATATATTCTTCAAATTCTTTCTCTGTTTTTACCCGTTTTTCAGTCTTTTCAGCAACCGATTTTTACCAAAATTCAAAATAAATTCCCAGCCACTAAAACCCCATCTTTTTCACATGATTTCAACACAAATTGAACCCCAATTTAAGCTCTAGGGTTTCGTTTTCCAGCAGCCATAAGAACACACATTCATAGCTTGAATTTCATCAAATTTCATCAAATTTTCACCAAAATTTCAACTAGAATTACTCATACAAACAATCAATTTCAAGCACAGCCAAACCATATCATAATCACACAACCCAAACACAATCAATCAAGATTAAATTCGTCAAACCCTACCTTGATTTGCTGCTCCAAATCCGGTTACTCTTTGAAGTGTTCTTAAAGCACTTTTTCCTCCTAAAACACATCAAGAACAACTTTAAATCCAAAAACTTCCAACTGACCAAATCTCACTCAGCATGTTAGGAAGGTATTTCTCACCTTAGAGTTGCTGGAAATTAACGTTACTTGGCCCTCAAGTCAAGTTAAGCATGATTCCTAAGGAAAAACATCAAGAAAACACATGTTTACATGGTTTTCCTTGAAAACCGAATTGAAAAGGGAGAGAGACAGCCATCTCACCTTATTTCCAGCCTTGATAAGTCACATGGTTATGTAGAGGAAGAAGAGAGGATCATTTTGGTGAAATCGGAGTTTTTATTTGAGTTTTAGTTCAGAAGAAATCAAGCTTTGAAGATTTATGAACCAAGAACTTTCTCTCCTTTTTCTCTTGGTGATTTTCGGCCACAATGAGCAAATGAGGCAGCCTTGGGGGTTTTGGGGGTGTAAGAAGAGTTGTGATTGGTTGGCTTGAAGGTGGATTAAAATAATATTAAAATATCTCAGGTGTATAACTACTAAAACTAGGTGTATCGGAACACTTGCAAAAACATCTCTAAAAATTATTTTCTGAGCTACTAGCATAAATGACACTAGTAACATATTTATTATGAGAATATAACATGTATAATGAGGCCTTAGCATTGCTAAAGTCATCAGAGAGTGCTGGTGCTAAGCTGCACCAGTAAACCGTAAACCCGGTTAAACCGATTTTCTGTTTTTAACTAAAACAGACCAGGTAACCTTATAATATCATTCAAGCATTTTCTAATACTAATATAATGATAATATTATCCTATTATCTCTCTTCTCTCATGAATCGAGTCCGGTTCGTCAAACCGAGACAATTTACGAAAGATCGAATCAAAACTCCTAACCGATACGGTTAAAAAACTAAGTTCTTCGTGATTGAATTATCGAGATTGCCTCAGAGGAGGTTCTAGCTTAAGGATGACATAATGATAATGAGGATTGAGATGCTTGATGATATAGCAGAGGTGTTCCCTTTACTGATCTTCTGGAGAAATCCGTACTTTCAGAAAAGATCTCATGTACTCGAAAATCAGGGTTGTTACATATAACGTGTTTTGGGTGTTTAACTCCGGATCATGACGTGTTTCTGGCGTTTAACTCCAGACAGCAGCATGTACTTGGCGTTCAACGCCAAGTTACGTCGTCAATTTCCAAATAAAGGATGGACTATTATATATTGCTGGAAAGCTCTGGATGTCTAATTTCGAACGCCGTTGAGAGCGCCCCATTTGGAGTTTTGTAGCTCCAGAAAATCTATTTCGAGTGCAGGAAGGTCAGATTCCAACAGCATAAGCAGTCCTTTTGTCAGCCTTTTTCAGAGTTTTGCTCAAGTCCCTCAATTTCAGCCAGAAATTACCTGAAATTACAGAAAAACACACAAACTCATAGTAAAGTCCAGAAATGTGAATTTAACATAAAAAATAATGAAAACATCCCTAAAAGTAGCTTGAACTTACTAAAAACTACCTAAAAACAATGCCAAAAAGCGTATAAATTATCCGCTCATCAATTGACTATAGCCCTGCCAACCTAGACAGAATGCTGGAGGTAAAGCACACAAGTTCCACCCGAAGCTCTGAAGAAAGGGTGAAGCAACTTGATCCGGGCTTCGAAGAAATCTTGAATGAGATATGCATCCTCAATGTACAGTGGATCAATGACAAAGATGGAAGGCCAAACCAGCTAAGAAGAAGAGACTTGTGCCCTTAAGCTAGAGGGTGGCTAGATTTTGTGAGGAGATCCCTCAAACCCACCTCCAACACTTTGGAAGTAACTTTGGAAAGAGCTGTGCTGATTTACAGCATAATGAAAGGGGAGGACATAAATATAGGGGAGATGATAGCAACCAACATCCATAGGGTGCTGAAAAGCACCAAAGATAGCACAAGGTTGGCCTTTCCAAGCATTATCCAACGACTGTGTGATGAGGCTGGAGTAGAGAAGGTGATAGACGAGACCTTTCTTGAACAAGACAAGCCAATAACTACCAAGAAAATGGAGAAAGTGGTGGCCATCAACCCACTACAAAGAGTCAGAGGACATAGAGCTCATGTGCAAGAACCACAAGGGCCACCACAACAAGAAGAGGCATATGTTTAAGAACCATTTTCATAGTTACCAGCACCAATTCCACAATTTCAAGCACAATTTCTGGAAGGTTTTAATTGGAAAAAAATTCAAGGAAACATCCACCAAATGCAAGGGAACATCAACCATATGCAAGGAGACATCACTCAACTTAGGGAGCAATAAAGGCGATAGGAACACATGCAAGAAAGTATATCCAGTAACTCTAAGGGACTGTAGAGTATATGAAAGTTCAGCAGGGACAGTTTCACTAGGGAGAAATGCAAGGCAACCTCAACAAGATCATGGAGCAAAATCAAATGCAATAGAGGAATCGTGCTGAATTTAGATCCCTCTATAAGGCTAGGACCACATCAAGGAGACAATATGACATAAACACACAAGCGAAGCTGAATCACTTGTGTAATGTTGTAGCCATCTTGAACCCCCAATTATCCAAAATTCATGCAAGGAATGGAAGAGTTGTGTGCTAGGCAAGAGGAGATATTGGCTAAGCACAAGGAAGATGAAAGGACCTATATGAGGAGGATAGGCTTTTGGAAGCCAAGAGACACTCAAGCACAAGAAGGAGCCTCCACAAAGAAGAATGGGGATGAGTCCTCCAAGAAGAACGATAAGAGGAAGGGGCCTATGCATTGAAGCTGCACCATAATGAGTAAAGGTTGTTGAGTCCCATGGTTAAAAGCTATCTTCTAAAATCTCTGCTTATGTAGTTTATCTTGATATGTTAGTTGTTGTTTTGTTTTTCTAAGTTTTAGAATCATTCTATAAGTCCTTTAAATTCCAGTTTTTATTTTGAGAAAGAAAATGCCTTTTGTTAAGTTTCACTGCATCAATAAAATTAGTTTGTTTTCAACAAAGAATCAATGATGAGTTGTTGAAAAACAAGAGTAAGAGACTAAGACCCAAGTGAGCTAATTTAACTTAAGAGATGAGGAACAAGTATGGAATCAAGAATAAAAATCTAGAAGTGAGTAATCCATAATGAACAATTAGACATAGAGGACATATCAGGTAGATGCCAAGGATGACCCTTAAATATCCATAGAACCAAGAAGTAGTAAGCAAGACCCAAGGCTCTGAGCATCAACTACTAGGACAAAAGAAAGAAACAAATAGCTCAAAGAGCCAAGATCCTAGTAGATGCTTGTGGTAAAGATATGTCAAGAAGAGAGACTTGAGCAAGTAAATTCTTAGGGGTATTTCAACACCTAGTACCCTAAAACCAACTGGTTTGGGAATACTAATTGAAAGCTTAAACTAAAGGGTCGTCTTGAGATAAAATACTTAGAGTCGTGCTCAATCAAGGAAACAAAAGAAAAATGAAAGGAAAAATAACAAATCTTACTACTTCAAGGTGAAAATCAATAGAAAGGGCTCTAGAAGCAAGCAGTTAAAGAAGGTCCTCAAAAGTCTAAGAGTTCATTGTGATATGAAAATAATAACAAAGTGAATGCATGATTTGATACTTAGCCTCTATCTCTAATTGTGAATACATCTCTTAAGGGTCAAGTCTCAATCAATTAAGAACAGTTCACATTGATTTGCTTGGGGACAAGCAAAATTTAAGTTTGGTGTTGTGATGACTTACATCATCTACCCCTTTCTCTTATCTAAAAGGACCATAGAATTGGTAAATTCTCATTCAATTGATGCAATTACATGAACCAAATGATGAATTTAATGGGATATTTCTTTGAAATAGATCTTGTTTGATTTTCAGGTGAAAATAGCAACGAAAGAGGAAGAAAGCAAGAAAAAGGAGCTGGGTGTGTGTACTGGCCTTGCCACTTGGTGCAAACGCTAATAATTTGACTGGGCATGGCATGCCAGCTATAAATTCCAGAGAGCAAAGTGGAAGAACTTCTATGGGCGTGGCACGCCAGTTATTAATTCCAGATGAGACTCCATGAAGAGATCAATGGGTGTGGCACGCCAAGGCCTTGCGTGGCACACCAACTACAATTTCAAGAAAGGAGGGCTTGATGAATTACAATGGGTGTGGCACACCAAGGCCAGGCGTGGCACGCCAGTTATGCTTTCCAAAGAAGGAACTCCAAGTTTTACTATGGGCGTGGCACACCACTGCTGGGCGTGGCACGCCACTGTTGGGCATGGCACGCCAGGCATTCTTGTCAGAAAAGGATCCTTGAAGACTTACAAGGGTGTGGCACGCCAACCTTATCTTCCACAATAGGCATAGCACGCCAGGTCGAAGGCGTGGCACGCCAGTTCAACTAAACAGAGGGGAATGGAAGGAGTAACACTATGGGCGTGCCACTTGAGTTCTAGGCGTCGCACCCTCAGCTTGAAGAGTTCAACCATCATCATGGGCAGGCCACTTAGTACTAGAGGTGTGGCACGCCAAGTGGTGAGTTCAAACCATATTCATGGGCATGCCACTTGATTTCTGGGCGTGGCAGGCCAGTTCACCAGACCAGAGAAGGTGCATGAAGCTTTAACAAGGGTGTGGCATGCCAAATCGAAGGCGTGGCACGCCAGTAAAAACCTCCAGAGAAGAAGGGACAAGGCTTCATCGAAGGCATGCCACTTGGGACTTATGGCGTGGCATGCCAAGTCAAAGAATCAATGGGCGAGCCACTTGGTGTTTGGGGCGTGGCATGCCAAGCTTGTTCGCATCATGGGCGTGCCTCTTGAATCCTAGGCGTGGCACGCCAACTTACAGGACGAGAGCGGAGTATGTATGCATTATCAAGGGCGTGGAACGTTAAACCTGGGCATGACACAAAAGTTCAACCTTCCAGTGAAGAGATTGAAGACCTTATTGAAGGTGTGGAATGCCAGTACAAGTAACTAGAGAAGAAGGATGAAGAGCTTAACAAGGACGTGGCACGCCACTGCTGAGCGTGGCATGCCAGTTATACTTTCCAGAAGAGATGAGTGAGGACTTTACTGAAGGCGTGGCACGCCACTTTTGGGTGTGCCACGCTAGTTCAAGCTACTAGAGAGGAAGAAGAGAGATATCGCTGGGGGCGTGCCACTTGAGTTATGGGCGTGGCATGCCAGGTCAACTGCACAAAGGGGGTGTGCCACTTGGGAGCCAGGTGTGGCACGCCAAGTCAAGCTAATGAGCTGGGCGTGGCACGCCACTGACACGCTACTCACACGCCAGGCACATAGGTTTTTCCTTTAATTTTCAAGTGTAATTTTCTTTTTTTTTTTGTAATTTTTCATTTCTAGTAATAAGATTAGTATAAATACCCCTTGAAGAGTACTAAAAAGGGGGTTGGATTGATTAGTTGGATGCTAAGAACTTTACACTTGCTTCACTTTATTTTCTTCCATCTCTTGTACTTTCTTCTAAGCTATGAGTAGTTAAATTCCCTCTCACTGGGAAAGGGAGCTCTGTTGTACTTGATGGATTAATGATAGTGAATTTCTTCTTCTTTTCATCTCTCTTTGATTTGCTAGAAGGAATTTCGTTTCTCGAGTTTAACATTCAATCATCTTGGAAAAGTAGTTGAAGGCAAATTGGGTTTCATGGGAACCTTGGAAAAGGAAACATGAAACCATGCTTGAAATCCCTTTTCGCACTTGAGTAGATCTGGGTTTTGGGATTGGATATGGTGACATGAAATCTACCCATTACTTGGATCTATAAGGATGTGTGGTATAATCAGGGACCAAGCTTATCTCTCTTCATGAGCAATTAGACCAAGGAATTGGCTGATTATCAAGATTTGAGAGATTGAATCACCAAGGAATTGGGGTTCAATCAATCATGATTTTCAAGAGGTCAATGAGTTGCATGATTGATGATGAGATGATCTAGATTTGATCCAAAGAGAGCAACATCTCCTAATCCCAATGAATTTTCCCTATTCTTATCTTCCCTATTCTTTATAGCTTTCTTTAATTCCTGCTATTAATCCACTAATCTCCGAGGGATTGACCTCACTCTGGTGAGTATTACTACTTGATATGACCCGGTATACTTGCCGGTAGTAAATACGTGAAATTAATTTTTTTTATCAAGTTTTTGGCACCGTTGCCGGGGATTGGTAAAGATTAACAATGATTAAGTTAGTGCTAGTCTAGATTAGGCATTTTTCTTTCATTTTGTTTAAAGCACGTTAACTGTTCGACACTTTGTGTAATCTTACCCTCTTACAACACTCTGTCAACAGAGCGTATATTTTTTCACTTAGTTTGTTTGTGATTATACATGCCAGGAGGGAGGAAAGGAGCATCTACCTCCTTTGATTCTGAGCCTGAAAGAGCATACCTAAGACTTAGGAGAGAAGCAAGAGAGAAGGGGGTAATTGATGAAGATGACTCAGAAGAAGAAGATCAAGTCATGGAGGACAATTTGCATAACCCTCCTAAGGATGTTGTTAACAATAATGGACCACCTACAAGGGTGTTGGCTTCATACACCATTCCTAATCTAAGGAACTGTGGAAGCAGCATACTCACTCCAAATGTCCATGCTAATAACTTTGAGTTAAAGCCTCAACTCATCAATTTGGTACAAAATAATTGCTCTTATGGAGAGAGTCCTCTTGAAGACCCTAATCAACACTTGTCTATCTTCCTAAGGATATGTGATACGGTTAATACAAATGGTGTGCATCCAGACATATTCAAGTTGCTGTTATTTCCATTTTCTTTTATGGATAAGGCATCTCAATGGCTGGAGACATTTCACAAAGAGAGTATCAACAACTAGGATGATTTAGTGAGCAAATTCCCAGCTAAATTTTACCCACGTCAGAGGATCATCAAGTTAAAAACAGAGGTGTAAACTTTCACACAAATGGAGGGAGAGTCACTTTATGAGGCATGGGAGAGATACAAAGCCTTGATAAGGAAGTGCCCACCTGACATGTTCAGTGAGTGGGTAAGACTCCAGAATTTCTATGAGGGCCTAACTCTAGAAGCAAGAAAGGCATTAGATTACTCTGCAAGAGGCTCACTCCAGATGATGAAAACAGATGAAGAAGCTCAAAGAGCTAATAGACATTGTTGCCAATAATCAATAATTCTATTCTTCTCAAAGACAACGTAACCTAACTCCAAAGAAGGGTGTATTGGAACTTAAGGGTGTAGACACTATATTGGCACAGAACAAATAAATGCATCAACAAATTCAATAAAAAATGGAAATAATGGTGAAAAGAATAGATGGACTTTAATTAGCTGTAGTGAACACAACAAGTCAACCTTCAAATGAGTCGGGCCAAGGTAAAGAAGGTTTTGAGAAATGCAACAATAAGCAACAACCAAAGCATGTTCAGTATATGCATAACACCTCAAGTTCTTCCCAAAATGACTTCCATGGTGATACATACAATTCATCATGGAGGAACCATCCTAACTTGAGGTGGGGTGATAATCAAAATCAATGGCAGAGGAACAACAACTCGAGCAATTTCCAAAACACAAACAACCAAAATCATCCATCCAATAACACTAACTGTTCTAAGGGTTACCTGAAACTGAAGGTAATCCCGGATGAGATCTTCTATTGTGGTTGGAGTTGTCATGTCCGACTTGTTGGATCTTGAGATGCTGCTGATCCTCGTTCAACGGGGGGTGGTGGTACCTGCAAGAGACTCCGATGCTTAAGTTAGCACGTGCTTTAGGTAGTTTTTCTGTAAAATCAAAGTATGAGTTATACCTGGGTGCTCCAGTGTATTTATAGTAGTGTGGAGTGACCTTTGAGATAAGATAAGTTATATTTATCTTATCTTTAGGCGAAGTCACCTATCTTTTGCTCAGCTGCCTTTAGTGGGGCCATAACCTTCTGCTTTGGGCATCCATAGTTGTGTTGGCCGAGCTCTTTAAGGAGAGGTCGGTGACGACCAACTTTATAAGAGGTCGGTCGTCCTTATCTCCGTCCAACCCGGATCGTATAGTAATTGGCGAAATTGTGATCTCTAACAATGGCATTCAACTTGGTATGTGCATCTACTAACTCAACACTTTCTTCACAACTTCGCATCACTAACCAACAAGTGTACTAGGTCGTCCAAGTAATAAACCTTACGTGAGTAAGGGTCGATCCCACAGAGATTGTTGGTATAATGCAAGCTATGTTCATCTTGTAAATCTCAGTTAGGCGGATAATAAATGGTGATAGAGTTTTCGAATAATAATAATAAATAAACAGAAAATAAAGATAGAAAAACTTATGTAGATCATTGGTGAGAATTTCAGATAAGTATATGGAGATGTTGTGTTCCTTTTAGATCTCTGCAACATACTGCTTTCATACTTTCAATCCTTCTTTACTCCTTCCCATGACAAGCTGTATGTAGGGCATCACCGTTGTCAATGGCTAAATCTCATCCTCTCAGTGAAAAAGGTCCAAATGCTCTGTCATGGCACGGCTAATCATCTGTCGGTTCTCAATCATGTCGGAATAGAATCCATTGATTCTTTTGCATTTGTCATCATGCCCAACAATCGCGAGTTTGAAGCTCGTTACAGTCATTTAACCCCAGAATCCTACTCGGAATACCACAGACAAGGTTTAGACTTTCCGAATTCTCATGAATGCCGCCATCAATTCTAGCTTATACCACGAAGACTCTGATCTCACGGAATGGAAGGCTCGGTTGTCCGGTGTGGGCAACCATGCGTCGTGCATCAGGAATCCAAGAGATACACACTCTAGCTCTCGCTTGTAGAACGGAGGTGGTTGTCAGGCACGCGTTCATAAGGATGGATGATGATGAGTGTCACGGATCATCACATCCATCAGGTTGAAGTACGAATGGTATCTTAGAATAGGAATAAATTGAATTGAATAGAAAATAGTAGTAATTGCATTAAAACTCTAGGTACAGCAGAGCTCCACACCCTTAATATATGGTGTATAGAAACTCTACCGTTGAAAATACATAAGTGGTGGTCCAGGCATGGCCGAATAGCCAGCTCCCAAAATGTGATATGAATTCGAAAATAGGGAGAAGGACCTGGTCTAAAGACTAGACGTCCAAAGATGATTAATACACTAGTAAAAAGTTCTATTTATACTAGACTAGCTACTAGGGTTTACAAAAATAAGTAATTGATGCAGAAATCCACTTCCGGGGCCCACTTGGTGTGTGCTTGGGCTGAGCTTGAACTTTACACATGCAGAGGCTTCTCTTGGAGTTGAACGCCAAGTTGTAACATGTTTTTGGCGTTCAACTCTGGTTCGTGCCGTGTTTCTGGGGTTTGACTCCAGAATGCAGCATGGAACTGGCGTTGAGCGCCAGTTTGCATCATCTAATCTCAAATAGAGTATAAACTATTATATATTTCTGGAAAGCTCTAGATGTCTACTTTTTAACGCCATTGAGGGCGCACCATTTGGAGTTTTATAGCTCCAAAAAATCCATTTTGAGTGCAGGGAGGTCAGAATCCAACAACATTAGCAGTCCTTTGTCAGCCTTCTTATCAGAGTTTTGCTCAGGTCCCTCAATTTTAGCCAGAAAATACCTGAAATCACAGAAAAACACACAAATTCATAGTAAAGTCCAGAAATGTGAATTTAGCATAAAAACTAGTGAAAACATCCCTAAAAGTAGCTAGATCCTACTAAAAACTACCTAAAAACAATGCCAAAAAGCGTATAAATTATCCGCTTATCACAACACCAAACTTAAATTGTTGCTTGTTCCCAAGCAACTGAAAATCAAATAGGATAAAAAGAAGATAATATACTATAAATCCCAAAATATCAATGAATATTAGTTCTAATTAGATGAGCGGGACTTGTAGCTTTTTGCTTTTGAACAGTTTTGGCATCTCACTTTTTCCCTTGAAGTTTAGAATGATTAGCATCTATGGGAACTTAGAATTTCATATTGTATTATTGATTCTCCTAGTTAAGTATGTTGATTCTTGAACACAGCTACTTTTATGAGTATTGGCCGTGGCTCTAAGCACTTTATTTTCCAGTATTACCACCAGATACATAAACGCCACAGACACATAACTGGGTGAACCTTTTCAGATTGTGACTTAGCTTTGCTAAAGTCCCCAATTAGAGGTGTCTAGGGTTCTTAAACACACTTTTTTGCTTTGGATCACGACTTTAACCACTCACTCTCAAGCTTTTCACTTGGACCTGCATGCCACAAGCACATGGTTAGGGACAGCTTGATTTAGCCGCTTAGGCCTGGATTTATTTCCTTGGGCCCTCCTATCCATTGATGCTCAAAGCCTTGGATCCTTTTTACCCTTGCCTTTTGGTTTTAAGGGCTATTGGCTTTTTCTGCTTGGTTTTTTTTTTCTTTCATATTTTTTTTGCCACTTTTTTTCGCCACTTTTTTTTTTCGCAAGCCTTTGCTTTTTCACTGCTTTTTCTTGCTTCAAGAATCAATTTCATGATTTTTCAGATTATCAATAACATTTCTCTTTGTTCATCATTCTTTCAAGAGCCAACAGTTTTAACATTCATAAACAACAAGATAAAAAATATGCATTGTTCAAGCATTCATTCAGAAAACAAAAAGTATTATCACCACATCAATATAATTAAACTAAATTCAGGGATGAATTCGAAACTCATGTACTTCTTGTTCTTTTGAATTAAAAACATTTTTTATTTAAGAAAGGTGAAGGATTCATGGAATTATTCATAGCTTAATACATAGACACTAGACACTAATGATCATGTAATCAAGACATAAACATAGATAAACATATAGCATAAAAACCGAAAAATAGTGAAATAAGAACAAGGAGTGAGTCCACCTTAGTGGCGTCTTCTTCTTGAAGGACAAATGATGTCCTTGAGCTCTTCTATGTCTCTTCCTTGCCTTTGTTGCTCCTCCCTCATTGCTCTTTGATCTTCTCTAATCTCATGGAGAATGATGGAGTGCTCTTGATGTTCCACCCTTAATTGATCCATGTTATTACTCAAGTCTTCTAGAGAAGTGTTGAGTTGTTCCCAATAGTTATTTGAAGGAAAATGCATCCCTTGAGGCATCTCAGGGATTTCTTGATGATGAGCTTCCTCATGCATCTCTTGAGATCCATGGATGGCCTCTCTTGTTTGCTCCATCCTTTTCTTAGTGATGGGTTTGTCCTCTTCAATAAGGATGTCTCCTTCTATGATAACTCCAGCTGAGTAACATAGATGGCAAATAAGATGAAGAAAAGCTAGCCTTGCCATAGTGGAGGACTTTTCAGCTATTTTATAGAATTCAAGAGAGATGACTTCATGAACTTCTACTTCCTCTCCAATCATGATGCTATGGATCATGATGGCCCGATCCACAGTAACTTTAGATCGATTGCTAGTGGAGATGATGGAGCGTTGGATGAACTCAAACCATCCTCTAGCCATAGGCTTAAGGTCCAGTCTTCTCAATTGAACCGGCTTGCCACTTGAGTCTCTTTTCAATTGAGCTCCTTCCACACATATGTCCATAAGGACTTGGTCCAACCTTTGATCAAAATTGACCCTTATAGTGTAGGGGCATGCGTTTTCTTGCATCATAGGCAAGTTGAACGCCAACCTCACATTTTTCGGACTGAAATCTAAGTATTTCCCTCGAACCATTGTAAGATAGTTCTTTGGATTCGGGTTCATACTTTGATCATGGTTCCTAGTGATCTATGCTTTGGCATAGAACTCTTGAACCATTAAGATTCTGACTTTTTGAATGGGGTTGGTCAGAACTTCCCAACTTCTTCTTTGGATCTCATGTCGGATCTTCGGATACTTATTTTTCTTGAGCTTGAAAGGGACCTCAGGGATCACCTTCTTCTTGGCCACAACTTCATAGAAGTGGTCTTGATGGGCTTTTGAGATGAATCTCTACATCTCCTATGACTCAGAGGTGGAAGCTTTTGTCTTCTCTTTCCCTTTTCTAGAGGTTTCTCCGGCATTAGGTGCCATAAGTGGTTATGGAAAAACAAAAAAGCTATACTTTTACCACACCAAACTTAGAATTTTTGCTTGTCCTCGAGCAAAAGAAGAAAGAAGAGAAGAAGAAGAAGAAGAAGAAGAAAATATGGAGGAAAGGTGGAGGTGTGTGGTTTTGGCTAAGGTGAAGAAGAGAGGGTTGTGGTGTGTGAAAATGAAGATGGATAGAGGGGTTTATATAGTGAAGGGAGAGGTGTTATGGTTTGGCCATATTGGGTGGGTTTGGGTGGGAAAAGAATTTTGAATTTGAAGGTAGGTGGGGTTTATGGGGTAAGGTGGATGGATGTGAGTGGTGAAGAGGTGATGGGAAAGAGAGATTGAGGTGATTGGTGAAGGGTTTTTAGGGAAGAGTTGATGAGCGGATAATTTGTACGCTTTTTGGCATTGTTTTTAGTATGTTTTTAGTATCTTTTAGTTAGTTTTTAGTATATTTTTATTAGTTTTTAATTAAAATTCACTTTTCTGGACTTTACTATGAGTTTGTGTGTTTTTCTGTGATTTCAGGTATTTTCTGACTGAAATTGAGGGTCCTGAGCAAAAATCTGATCCAGAGACTGAAAAGGACTGCAGATGCTGTTGGATTCTGACCTCCCTGCACTCGAAGTGGATTTTCTGGAGCTACAGAAGCCCAATTGGCGCGCTCTCAACGGCATTGGAAAGTAGACATCCTGGGCTTTCCAGCAATATATGATAGTCCATACTTTGCCCAAGATTTGATGGCCCAAACCGGCGCTCAAAGTCACCTACAGAAATTCTAGCGTTAAACGCCGGAACTGGCATAAAACTTGGAGTTAAACGCCCAAACTGGCATGAAAGCTGGCGTTTAACTCCAGAAAAGGTCTCTACACGAAAATGCTTCATTGCTCAGCCCAAGCACACACCAAGTGGGCCCGGAAGTAGATTTTTCTGTCATTTACTCATTTCTGTAAACCTTAGGATTACTAGTTCACTATTAATAGGATCTTTTGACATTGTATCAGTACCTTATGACCTCATGACATTTTTTACACGTTTCTTGTGTACCTTCCACGGCATGAGTCTCTAAACCCCATGGTTGGGGGTGAGGAGCTCTGCTGTATCTTGATGGATTAATGCAATTACTACTGTTTCTCATTCAATCATGCTTGCTTCCATTCTAAGATAATACTTGTTCTTAATCCGGATGAATGTGATGATCCGTGACAATCATCATCATTCTCAACTATGAACGTGTGCTTGACAACCACCTCCGTTCTACCTTAGATTGAGTAGTTATCTCTTGGGTTCTTTAATCGGAATCTTCGTGGTATAAGCTAGAACTGATGGCGGCATTCAAGAGAATCCGGAAGGTCTAAACCTTGTCTGTGGTATTCTGAGTAGGATTCAATGACTGAATGACTGTAACGTGCTTCAAACTCCTGAGGGCGGGGCGTTAGTGACAAACGCAAAAGAATCACTGGATTCTATTCCGGCCTGATTGAGAACCGACAGATGGATAGCCGTGCCGTGACAGGGTGCGTTGAACATTTCCAATGAGAGGATGGGAGGTAGCCACTGACAACGGTGAAACCCTACATACAGCTTGCCATGGAAGGAGCCTTGCGTGCTTGAAGAAGGAGATAGTAGGAAAGCAGAGATTCAGAGGATGGAGCATCTCCAAACCTCAACCTATTCTCCATTACTGCAATACAAGTAACCATTTCATGTTCTTTTGCTTTTTACAATCAATCCTGATAATTTCTGATATCCTGACTAAGATTTACAAGATAACCATAGCTTGCTTCAAGCCGACAATCTCCGTGGGATCGACCCTTGCTCACGCAAGGTATTACTTGGACGACCCAGTGCACTTGCTGGTTAGTTGTGCGGAGTTGCAAAAGTGTGATTGCAATTTCGTGCACCAAGTTTTTGGCGCCGTTGCCGGGGATTGTTCGAGTTTGGACAACTGACGGCTTATCTTGTTGCTTAGATTAGGACTGTTTATTTTTGTTGGTTTAGAGTCTTTTAGTTGAGTCCAATTTCATATTCTAAGTTTGGTGTCAATTGCATGCTTTTACTTTTCTTTTAAATTTTCGTTTTTGCATGTTCTTAGTCCCTGTTTGATTCATAAAAATTCTAAGTTTGGTGTCCTCTTTGTGTTTTTCCCTTAAAAATTTTCGAAAATTGTGTGTTTGATTTTCTAAAAATTTTAAGTTTGGTGTCTTTTTGTGTTCTTCTCTTTCCTCTTTTTAAAAATCAAATCTTTTTCATAAAAATTTTTCAATCATATCTTTTTAATTGCTGTTTTCAAAATCTTTTTTTTTACCAATTGATTCAGTTCTCAATTTGCTTTGATTTCATTTCCCTTTTGATTTTCGAATTTTTTTTATTTTATTTTATTTCATTTTAATTTTTTTCGGATATTTCAAAAAAAAAAAAATAAACAAAATTCATCTCTTTGCAATTATTATCATTTCCCTTTTGTCCATCATGGACTTAAGTGGAATTAATCAGTCCAAAAGGACTCTGGGGTCATATGCTAACCCCATTACAGCTGCATATGGGAGTAGCATCTGCACACCTCCCATCAGAGCAAGCAACTTTGAGCTAAATCCTCAACTCATTATCATAGTGCAGCAAAATTGCCAGTATTCCGGTCTTCCACAGGAAGAACCTACTGAGTTTCTGGCACAGTTTTTACAAATTGCTGACACAGTACATGATGAAGAGGTGGATCAGGATGTCTACAGACTGTTACTGTTTCCATTTGCTGTAAAAGATCAAGCTAAAAGGTGGTTAAATAATCAACCTACAGCAAGCATAAAGACATGGAAACAGTTGTCAGATAAATTCCTGAATCATTTTTACCCTCCAAAGAGGATGACACAGCTAAGGCTGGACATCCAAGGCTTTAAACAAGAGGATAATGAATCCCTTTACAATGCCTGGGAGAGGTATAGAGGTATGCTAAGGAAATGTCCCTCTGAAATGTTTTCAGAGTGGGTACAGTTAGACATTTTCTACTATGGGCTTACAGAAAAAGCTCAGATGTCTTTAGACCACTCAGCTGGTGGATCTATACACATGAGGAAGACAATTGAAGAAGCTCAAGAGCTTATAGACACTGTTGCTAGAAACCAATACCTATATTCTAGCAATGAGTTCGTTCCAAAAGAGGAAGTCATGACAGTAGCCACTGACTCTAATCCTCAAGAACAGATAATTGAGCTTAATCAACAACTACTCCTGATGACAGAACAGTTAGCAGAATTTAAAGAGATGCTCCATGAAACTAAAGTTGCTAATAAGAGCATAGAACTACAGTTGAATCAAGCAAAACAGCAAATATCTAAACAGATAACAGAGGAGTGTCAAGCAGTTCAATTGAGGAGTGGGAAGACCTTGAATAACACTGCTCAAAAGAGCAAAAAGCCAAACAAGGAACAAATGACAGAGGACAACCAAACCACTGTTCAAAATCCCTCTGAGGACAGTAAGAGCCCAGAGAGGAATTTTATTGGCGTTCAAACGCCAGAAAGGGAAGGAAAGCTGGCGTTAAACGCCCATTCCTTGCCCAGTTCTGGTGTTCAAACGCCAGAAAAGGGGGAAAAGCTGGCGTTAAATGCCCATTTTCCACCCAATCCTGGCGTTCAAACGCCAAGGGAAGATCAGACACCTGAGAGTGCTGACAGTAATCCCTCTAAAAAGGCTTCTTCAACCACTTCTGTAAGGAATAAACCTGCAGCATCTAAGGTTGAAGAATATCAAGCCAAGATGCCTTATCCTCAGAAACTCCGCAAAGCGGAACAGGATAAGCAATTTGCCCGCTTTGCAGACTATCTAAGGACTCTTGAAATAAAGATTCCGTTTGCAGAGGCACTTGAGCAAATACCTTCTTATGCCAAATTCATGAAGGAAATCCTAAGTCATAAGAAGGATTGGAGAGAAACTGAAAAAGTATTTTTCACTGAAGAATGCAGTGCAGTCATTCTAAAAAGCTTACCAGAAAAGCTTCAAGATCCTGGAAGCTTTCTGATACCATGCACATTAGAAGGCACTTGTACCAAGACAGCTTTATGTGATCTTGGAGCAAGCATCAATCTAATACCTGCATCCACTATCAGAAAGCTTGGGTTGATTGGAGAAATCAAACCAACCAGGATATGCCTCCAACTTGCTGATGGCTCTATTAAACACCCATCAGGCATAATAGGGGACATGATTGTCAAGGTTGGGCCATTTGCCTTTCCAACTGACTTTGTGGTGCTGGAAATGGAGGAGCACAAGAGTGCAACTCTCATTCTAGGAAGACCTTTCCTAGCAACTGGACGAACTCTCATTGATGTACAAAAAGGGGAAGTAACCTTGAGAGTCAATGAGGATGAGTTCAAGTTAAATGCTGTAAAAGCTATGCAGCATCCAGACACACCAAATGACTGCATGGGCACTGATATTATTGACTCTCTGGTAGAAGAGATCAATATGGCTGAAAGCCTAGAATCAGAGCTTGAAGACATCTTCAAGATGCTCAGCCTGATCAAGAAGAGTCAGAGGGGGCAAGGGAATTTTCGAAAATTCCTCAGGAAGAGGATAAGCCTCCTAAGCCTGAACTCAAACCACTACCACCATCCCTGAAATATGTATTTCTGGGAGAGGGTGACACTTTTCCAGTGATTATAAGCTCTGCTTTAAATTCACAGGAAGAGGAAGCACTGATTAAAGTGCTAAGGACACACAAGACAGCTCTTGGGTGGTCCATAAGTGATCTTAAGGGCATTAGCCCAGCTAGATGCATGCACAAGATCCTATTGGAGGATAATGCCAAACCAGTGGTCCAACCACAGAGGAGGCTAAATCCTGCCATGAAGGAGGTGGTGCAGAAAGAGGTCACTAAATTACTAGAGGCTGGGATTATTTATCCTATTTCTGATAGCCCCTGGGTGAGCCCTGTCCAAGTTGTTCCCAAAAAGGGAGGCATGACAGTGGTTCATAATGAAAAAAATGAATTGGTTCCTACAAGGACAGTCACAGGGTGGCGCATGTGTATTGACTACAGAAGGCTCAACACAGCCACCAGAAAGGATCATTTTCCTTTACCATTCATAGACCAAATGCTAGAAAGACTAGCTGGTCACGATTATTACTGCTTTTTGGATGGCTATTCAGGCTACAACCAAATTGCAGTAGATCCTCAGGACCAAGAGAAAACAGCATTCACTTGCCCTTCTGGCGTGTTTGCCTATAGGAGGATGCCTTTTGGTCTGTGCAATGCACCTGCAACCTTTCAGAGGTGCATGCTCTCTATCTTCTCAGATATGGTAGAGAAATTTCTGGAAGTCTTCATGGATGACTTTTTAGTATATGGAGACTCATCTAGCTCCTGTCTTAATCACCTAGCACTTGTCTTGAAAAGATGCCAAGAGACTAACCTGGTTTTAAACTGGGAGAAATGTCACTTTATGGTGACTGAAGGAATTGTCCTTGGGCACAAAATTTCAAGCAGGGGAATAGAGGTGGATAAGGCAAAGGTAGAGGTAATTGAAAAATTACCACCACCTGCCAATGTTAAAGCAATTAGAAGCTTTCTGGGGTATGCAGTATTCTATAGAAGGTTTATAAAGGATTTTTTGAAAATTGCTAAACCTTTGAGTAACCTGTTAGCTGCTGACACACCATTTGTGTTTGACACACAGTGTCTGCAGGCATTTGAGACCCTGAAAGCTAAGCTGGTCACAGCACCAGTCATCTCTGCACCAGATTGGGCATTACCATTTGAATTAATGTGTGATGCCAGTGATCATGCCATTGGTGCAGTGTTGGGACAGAGGCATAACAAACTTCTGCATGTCATTTATTATGCTAGCCGTGTTCTAAATGATGCACAGAAGAATTACACAACCACAGAAAAAGAATTACTTGCAGTGGTCTATGCCATTGACAAGTTTAGATCCTACCTAGTGGGATCAAAGGTGATTGTGTACACTGACCATGCTGCTCTTAAATATTTACTCACAAAGCAGGATTCAAAACCCAGACTTATAAGATGGGTGTTGCTTCTGCAAGAGTTTGATATAGAAATAAGAGACAGAAAAGGGACAGAGAACCAAGTAGCTGATCATCTGTCCCGAATAGAACCAGTAGCTGGGGCGTCCCTCCCTTCTACTGAGATCTCTGAGACTTTCCCAAATGAGCAACTCTTTGCCATTCAGGAAGCTCCATGGTTTGCAGATATTGCAAACTATAAAGCTGTGAGGTTCATACCCAAGGAGTACAGCAGAGTGCAAAGAAAGAAATTAATTTCAGATGCCAAGTACTACCTCTGGGATGAACCATATCTCTTTAAGAGATGTGCTGACGGAGTGATCCGCAGATGTGTACCCAGAGAAGAAGCACGAAGGATCCTATGGCACTGCCATGGATCACAGTATGGAGGACATTTTGGAAGTGAGCGAACAGCCACTAAAGTCCTCCAATGTGGCTTCTACTGGCCTACTCTCTATAAAGATTCCCGAGAGTTTGTGCGTAACTGTGATAGTTGCCAAAGAGCTAGTAACCTGCCTCACGGATATGCCATGCCTCAACAAGGGATATTAGAGATAGAATTGTTTGATGTATGGGGAATTGACTTCATGGGGCCATTCCCACCATCATACTCAAACACTTACATTCTGGTGGCAGTTGACTATGTATCTAAGTGGGTAGAAGCAATTGCTACACCCACTAATGATACCAAGACTGTACTGAAATTCCTCCAGAAAAACATTTTCAGCAGGTTTGGCGTCCCCAGAGTACTAATCAGTGATGGGGGCTCTCATTTCTGCAACAAACAGCTATACTCTGCTATGGTTAGATATGGAATTAGCCATAAAGTGGCAACTGCATATCATCCGCAGACAAATGGGCAAGCTGAAGTCTCTAACAGAGAGCTAAAAAGAATCCTAGAACGGACTGTGATAGCCCGGAGAAAGGATTGGGCAAAGAGCTTGGATGATGCTCTGTGGGCATACAGAACAGCATTCAAGACTCCTATAGGAACCTCTCCATACCAATTGGTGTATGGGAAGGCCTGTCATTTGCCTGTGGAACTGGAACATAAAGCCTACTGGGCAACCAGGTTCCTAAATATGGATGCACAGTTAGCTGGCGAAAAAAGATTGCTCCAGCTAAATGAGCTAGAGGAGTTCAGACTCAATGCCTTTGAAAATGCAAAAATTTATAAGGAAAAGGCAAAGAAATGGCATGACAAGAAGTTGTCAACCAGAGTCTTTGAGCCAGGACAAAAAGTTCTGCTCTTCAACTCTAGGCTCAAATTGTTTCCAGGAAAACTCAAATCCCGATGGAGGGGTCCGTATGTGATTACAGGAGTCTCACCATATGGGTATGTTGAGCTTCAGGATACTGATTCTGACAAAAAGTTCATTGTTAATGGACAGAGAATCAAGCATTATCTTGAAGGCAATTTTGAGCAGGAGTGCTCAAAACTGAGACTTGAATGATTCTCAGTGAAAGTCCAGCTAAAGACAGTAAAGAAGCGCTTGCTGGGAGGCAACCTAGTCATTAGGAAGTTGTATGAATTGTTCTTACAGAGGCAAGTATCAAAAATGAAGGAATTCACAGAGTTACAGAAGGATTCAGCTCAAAAAGCAGAGAAAATGAGCTCACTGGCGAAAAAACGCCAGTAAGGGGCATTTTGGGCGTTAAACGCCAGAATGGGCACCATTCTGGGCGTTTAACGCCAGTAATGGTACCATTTTGGGCGTTAAACGCCAGAATGGGCACCATTCTGGGCGTTTAACGCCAGGTGTGCAGCATCCTGGGCGTTCAGAAAAACGCCCAGTAATAAAGACTTTCTGGCGTTTAACGCCAGCCAGGGCACCTGGCTGGGCGTTAAACGCCCAAAAGGGGCAACAAATGGGCGTTAAACGCCAGAATGGGTGCCATTCTGGGCGTTTAACGCCAGCAAGGTGGGGGGACCACAATTTTGTTTTCAAATCAAATTTTTTCAAACTTTCCTTTTCTTACCCATACTTTTCTACAAAATCACACTTCAATCATTCATCATTCACTTTAAAATCTTCAAAAATCAAAACCATTTTTCAAACTTATTTCAAATCAATTACAAACATTGTTCAAAAATTTCACCCTTTTCTCAATTTCTTTTCATATCTTTTCAAATCTCCTTTCAAATCCTTTTTTTCGAAAACTTCCCTCCCCACCTTATAAATACACGTTTGTTCCCCCTCTTCCAACCACACCATTCAAATTTCCTCTTCCTCCCCCTCTCTTCTCTCTTTTCTTTTGCTTGAGGACAAGCAAACCTCTAAGTTTGGTGTGCTTTTCCGTGATCACTAAGCCAAGATTCATCAATATCATGGCTCCTAAGGGAAAACAAACCAATTTAAGAGGCAAGAAAGAGAATAATCCAAAGAATCTTTGGAATCAAGAGAAGTTCTTAACCAAGGAACATGAAGACCATTATCACAAGATAATGGGTCTGAGGTCAGTGATCCCGGAAGTAAAATTTGATCTGAAAGAAGATGAATATCCGGGGATCCAAGAGCAAATTCGAAACAGAGGATGGGAAGTTCTAACTAATCCTGAGACAAAGGTTGGAAGGAACATGGTTCAGGAATTCTACTCAAATCTGTGGCTGACAGATAAGCAGAGAATGACTGGAACTGCTTACCATACCTACAGAACTATGGTCAGAAGGAAAGTTATGTACTTCCATCTGGACAAAATAAGAGAAATCTTCAAATTACCTCAACTGCAAGATGATCCTGACTCCTTTAATAGGAGGATGCTGAGAGTAGATAAGGGGTTGGATCAAGTTCTAGAAGACATATGTCTCCCTGGGACTAAGTGGATAACCAATTCAAAGGGTGTCCCAAACCAACTCAAGAGGGGAGACCTCAAGCCAATTGCAAGAGGTTGGCTAGACTTCATTGGGAGTTCCATATTGCCCACTAGCAACCGTTCTGAGGTCACTATCAAGAGGGCAGTGATGATTCATTGCATTATGCTTGGAAAAGAAGTGGAGGTTCATCATCTGATTGCCTGTGAGATCTACACAATTGCAAATAGGAATTCCACTGTAACCAAATTGGCTTACCCAAGCTTGATCTCCTTGCTCTGTAAAGAGGCTGGGGTGAAGATGGAAGTAGATGAATTCATACCCATTGAACATCCAATCACCAAGAAGTCAATGGAAGGAGCAAGAGAAGCAGGGGCGTGAAATCCAAGAGATGAAGCGCCAAAAGCTCTCCTCTCAAGCTGAGGGAGCATCCACTTCTCAAAATCAAGGTTGTTGAGTCCTAACTCTGTGAAAACCTCTATCATTAGGAGCCTATTTTTTTTTATTCTGTTTTTCTATCTTTTGTTTTATCTTATATTTATTTTCTGAGTCTTGTTCTTAGTTCATAATTAATAAAATTTATGCCTTAAAGTTATGAATGTCCTATGAATCCATCACCTCTCTTAAATGAAAAATGCTTTAATCACAAAAGAACAAGAAGTACAGGATTTCGAAATTTATCCTTGAAACTAGTTGAATTAGCTTGATGTGGTGACAATACTTTTTGTTTTCTGAATGAATGCTTGAACAGTGCATATGTCTCTTGAATTTGTTGTTTTAAGAATGTTAAAATTGTTGGCTCTTGAAAGAATGATGGAAAAGGAGAACTGTTATTGAGGATCTGAAAAATCATCAAAATGATTCTTGAAGCAAGAAAAAGCAGTGAATACAAAAAAAAAATTTCGAAAAAAAAGAAAGAAAAAGAAAAAGAAAAAGAAAGAAAAAGAAGGAAATAAAGTTGTGATCCAAGGCAAAAGAGTGTGCTTAAGAACCCTGGACACCTCTAATTGGGGACTTTAGCAAAGCTGAGTCACAATCTAAAAAGGTTCACCCAATTATGTGTCTGTGGCATGTATATATCCGGTGGTAATACTAGAAGACAGAGTGCTTTGGGCCACAGCCAAGACTCATACACTAGCTATGTTCAAGAATCAATATACTTAACTAGGAGAATCAATAACACTATCTGAGTTCTGAGTTCTTATAGATGCCAATCATTCTGAACTTCAAAGGATAGAGTGAGATGCCAAAACTGTTCGGAGGCAAAAAGCTACTAGTCCCGCTCATCTAATTGGAGCTATGTTTCTTTGATATTTTGGAGTCTATAGTATATTCTCTTCTTTTTATCCTATTTTGATTTTCAGTTGCTTGGGGACAAGCAACAATTTAAGTTTGGTGTTGTGATGAGCGGATAATTTGTACGCTTTTTGGCATTGTTTTTAGTATGTTTTTAGTATCTTTTAGTTAGTTTTTAGTATATTTTTATTAGTTTTTAATTAAAATTCACTTTTCTGGACTTTACTATGAGTTTGTGTGTTTTTCTGTGATTTCAGGTATTTTCTGACTGAAATTGAGGGTCCTGAGCAAAAATCTGATCCAGAGACTGAAAAGGACTGCAGATGCTGTTGGATTCTGACCTCCCTGCACTCGAAGTAGATTTTCTGGATCTACAGAAGCCCAATTGGCGCGCTCTCAACGGCATTGGAAAGTAGACATCCTGGGCTTTCCAGCAACATATGATAGTCCATACTTTGCCCAAGATTTGATGGCCCAAACCGGCGCTCAAAGTCACCTACAGAAATTCCAGCGTTAAACGCCGGAACTGGCATAAAACTTGGAGTTAAACGCCCAAACTGGCATGAAAGCTGGCGTTTAACTCCAGAAAAGGTCTCTACACGAAAATGCTTCATTGCTCAGCCCAAGCACACACCAAGTGGGCCCGGAAGTGGATTTTTCTGTCATTTACTCATTTCTGTAAACCTTAGGATTACTAGTTCACTATTAATAGGATCTTTTGACATTGTATCAGTACCTTATGACCTCATGACATTTTTTACACATTTCTTGTGTACCTTCCACGGCATGAGTCTCTAAACCCCATGGTTGGGGGTGAGGAGCTCTGCTGTGTCTTGATGGATTAATGCAATTACTACTGTTTCTCATTCAATCATGCTTGCTTCCATTCTAAGATAATACTTGTTCTTAATCCGGATGAATGTGATGATCCGTGACAATCATCATCATTCTCAACTATGAACGTGTGCTTGACAACCACCTCCGTTCTACCTTAGATTGAGTAGTTATCTCTTGGGTTCTTTAATCGGAATCTTCGTGGTATAAGCTAGAACTGATGGCGGCATTCAAGAGAATCCGGAAGGTCTAAACCTTGTCTGTGGTATTCTGAGTAGGATTCAATGACTGAATGACTGTGACATGCTTCAAACTCCTGAGGGCGGGGCGTTAGTGACAGACGCAAAAGAATCACTGGATTCTATTCCGGCCTGATTGAGAACCGACAGATGGATAGCCATGCCGTGACAGGGTGCGTTGAACATTTCCAATGAGAGGATGGGAGGTAGCCACTGACAACGGTGAAACCCTACATACAGCTTGCCATGGAAGGAGCCTTGCGTGCTTGAAGAAGGAGATAGTAGGAAAGCAAAGATTCAGAGGATGGAGCATCTCCAAACCTCAACCTATTCTCCATTACTGCAATACAAGTAACCATTTCATGTTCTTTTGCTTTTTACAATCAATCCTGATAATTTCTGATATCCTGACTAAGATTTACAAGATAACCATAGCTTGCTTCAAGCCGACAATCTCCGTGGGATCGACCCTTGCTCACGCAAGGTATTACTTGGACGACCCAGTGCACTTGCTGGTTAGTTGTGCGGAGTTGCAAAAGTGTGATTGCAATTTTGTGCACCAAGAGTGTTATTGGAATGTGTGAAGAGGAGAGAAGGTGAGTTGAGGTAGGTGGGGATCCTGTGGGGTCCACAAATCTTGAGATGATCCTGTGGGGTCCACAGATCCTGAGGTGTCAAGGATTTACATCCCTGCACCAACGAGGCATGTAAAATGCCCTCTGCATGTAATCCTGGTGTTTAACGCTAGATTGATGCTTGTTTTTGGCGTTAAACACCAGTTCTATACTTGTTTTGAGCGTTCAACGCCAGTCTGCAACATGGTTCTGGCGTTGAACGCCAGCTTTCCTCAGTGTGCAATCCTGGCATTTAAACGCTAGATTGCTGCATGTTTTTGGCGTTCAACGCCAGATCCATGCTCTGTTCTGGCATTGAACGCCAGCCAGATGCTCCTTATTGGTGTTTAAACGCTAGTAAGCCCTTTTTCCAGGGTGTGCTTTTTCGTCTGCTGTTTTTTATTCTGTTTTTAATTTTAGTATTTGTTTTGTGACTCCACATGATCATGAACCTAATAAAACATAAAATAACAATAAAAATAGAATTAGATAAATAAAAATTGGGTTGCCTCCCAATAAGCGCTTCTTTAATGTCAATAGCTTGATAGTGGGCTCTCATGGAGCCACACAGGTGATCAGGTCAATGTTGTGGACCCCCAACACCAAACTTAGAGTTTGAGTGTGGGGGTTCAACACCAAACTTAGAGTTTGATTGTGGGGGCTTTGTTTGACTCTGTACTGAGAGAAACCTTTCATGCTTCCTCTCCATGGTTGCAGAGGAAGATCCTTGAGCTTTAAACACAAGGTAGTCCCCATTCAATTGAAGGACTAGCTCTCCTCTGTTAACATCAATTACAACTCTTGCTGTGGCTAGGAAGGGTCTTCCAAGGATGATGCATTCATCCTCCTCCTTCCTAGTGTCTAAGATTATGAAATCAGCAGGGATGTAAAGGCCCTCAACCTTTACTAACACGTCCTCTACAAATCCATAAGCTTATCTTACTGACTTGTCTGCCATCTCTAATGAGAATGTGGCAGGCTGTACCTCAATGATCCCCAGTTTCTCCATTACAGAGAGTGGCATAAGATTTATACCTGACCCCAGGTCACACAGAGCCTTTTCAAAGGTCATGGTGCCCATGGTATAGGGTATTAAGAATTTAGCAGGATCTTGTTTCTTTTGAGGTAAAGTTTGCTAAACCCATGTATCTAGATCACTAATGAGCAAGGGAAGTTCACCTTCCCAAGTCTCATACCAAACAACTTGGCATTCAGCTTCATGATGGCTCCTAGATATTGAGCAACTTGCTCTCCAGTTACATCTTCATCCTCTTCAGAGGAAGAATAGTCTTCAGAGATCATGAATGGCAGAAAGAGGTTTAATGGGATCTCTATGGTCTCTATATGACCTTCAGATTCCTTTAGGTCCTCAATAGCGAACTCCTTCTTACTTGAGAGACGTCACATGATGTCTTCCTTATTGGGATTCACGTCCTCTCCTTCCTCTCTAGGTTCGGCCATGTTGATTATGTCAATGGCCTTGCACTCTCTTTTTGGATTCTCTTCAGTATTGCTTGGGAGAGTACTAGGAGGAGTTTCAGTGACTTTCTTACTCAGCTGGCCCACTTGTGCCTCCAAATTTCTGATGGAGGACCTTGTTTCACTCATGAAAATTAAAGTGGCCTTAAACAGATCAGAGACTATATTTGCTAAGTTAGAGGTGCTCTGCTCAGAATTCTCTGTCTGCTACTGAGAAGATGATGGAAAAGGTTTGTATTGCTAAACTTGTTTCTTTCACCATTATTAAAGCCTTGTTGAGGCTTTTGTTGATCCTTCGATGAGAAATTTGGATGATTTCTCCATGAGGGGTTATAAGTGTTGCCAAAGGCTTCACCCATGTAATTTACCTCAGCCATTGCAGGGTTTTCAGGATCATAAGCTTCTTCTTCAGAAGATGCCTCTTTAGTGCTGTTGGATGCATTTTGCCAACCATTCAGACTTTGAGAAATCATGTTGACTTGCTGAGTCAACATTTTGTTTTGAGCCAATATGGCATTCAAAGCATCAATTTCAAGAACTCCCTTCCTCTGAGGCATCCCATTATTCATGGAATTTCTCTCAGAAGTGTACATGAATTGGTTATTTGCAACCATTTTAATAAGTTCCTGAGCTTCTGCAGGCGTTTTCTTTAGGTGAATGGATCCACCTGCAGAATAGTCCAGTGACATCTTAGAGAACTCAGATAGACCATAATAGAATATATCTAACATGGTCCACTCTGAAAACATCTGCTTGTATCTTTTCCAAGCTTCATAGAGGGATTCACCATCTTTTTGCTTGAAGGTCTGAACATCCACTCTAAGCATGCTTAGCTTTTGAGGAGGAAAGAACTTAACAAAGATGGCCATGACCAGCTTATCCCAAGAGTCCAGGCTATCCTTAGGTTGTAAGTCCAACCATGTTTTAGCTCTGTCTCTTACAGCAAAAGGGAAAAGCATGAGCCTGTAGACTTCAGGATCTACTCCATTAGTCTTAACAGTCTCACAGATCTGCAAGAACTCAGTTAAAAACTGGTAGGGATCTTCTAATGGAAGTCCATGAAACTTGCAGTTCTGTTGTATTAGAGCAACTAATTGAGGCTTCAGCTCAAAATTGTTTGCTCCAATGGCAGGAATTGAGATGCTTCTTCCATCAAATTTGGAAGTAGGTGTAGTATAATCACCAAGCGTCCTCCTTGCATTATTATTTTCGTCTGCCATCTCCTCTTCTTTTTCGAAAATTTTTGTAAGGTTGTCTTTGGATTGTTGTAATTTAGCTTCTCTTAGTTTCCTCTTCAGAGCTCTTTCAGGTTCAGGATCTGCTTCAACAAGAATGTTCTTGTTTATGCTCCTGCTCATATGAAAAAAAAGGGAACAGAAAATAATAATAGGGATCCTCTTTACCACAGTCGAGAGATTCCTTTATGTTAGTAGAAGAAAGAAGGAATAGAAGAAAGAAAAGGTAAGAATCCAAACACAAGGGGGAGGATAGGTTCGAATTCTTAAGTAGAGGAGAAGTGTTAGTAGATAAATAAATAAATAGAAGAGGATGAGAGAGGGGAGTTTTCGAAAATTAAGTTTGAAAAGGAGTTAGTAATTTTCAAAAATTAAAAGAAGAATTAAAATTGGAATTAAAATTTGAAACAATTAATTAATTAAAAGAATTTTGAAAAAGGGTGAGATATTTTCGAAAATTGGAGAGAGAAAAGTAGTTAGGTGGTTTTGAAAAAGATAAGAAACAAACAAGAAAGTCAATTAGTTAGTTGAAAAAGATTTGAAAATCAATTTTAAAAAGATAAGAAGTTAGAAAAGATACTTTGAAATTAAAAATTTTGAAAAAGATATAATTTTAAAAGATATCATAAAAAGATATGATTTTTAAGAAAAAGATATTTTGAAAAAGATTTAATTTTTAAAATTAAAATTAATTACTTGACTAACAAGAAACTAAAAGATATGATTCTAGAATTTAAAGATTGAACCTTTCTTAACAGAAAGTAACAAACTTCAAATTTTTGAATCAATCACATTACTTGTTAGTTAAGTTTCGAAAATTTGAAATAAAATTAAGAAAAAGATTTTGAAAAATGTTTTCAAATTTTTGAAAATCATAAAAAAATGAAAAAGATTTGATTTTTGAAAAAGTTTTTGAAAAGATAAGATTTTTAAAATTGAAAATTTGACTTGACTTATAAGAAATAGCTAAGTTTTAAAAACTTTTGACTAAGTTAACTCAAATTTTCGAAATTTTGAGAAAAATAAGGAAAAGATATTTTTTGATTTTTGAATTTTTAATGAGGAGAGAGAAAAACACAAACATGACCCAAAACATGAAAATTTTGGATCAAAACACTTAATGCATGCAAGAACACTATGAATGTCAAGATAAACACCAAGAACACTTTGAAGATCATGATGAACATCAAGAACATATTTTTGAAAAATTTTTTATGCAAAGAAAACATGCAAGATACCAAACTTAGAAATCTTTAATGCTTAGATACTATGGATGCAAAAATGCACATGAAAAACAATAAAAGACACAAAATAAGAAAACATCAAGATCAAACAAGAAGACTTACCAAGAACAACTTGAAGATCATGAGGAACACTATGAATGCATGAATTTTTGAAAAAATGCAAGAACAAGATGAATATACAATTGACACCAAACTTATAAATTGACTCAAGACTCAAACAAGAAACACAAAATATTTTTTTATTTTATGATTTTATTATTTTATTTTTTTGTATTTTTATTATTTTTATTATTTTTTTGAAAACATATTTTGGAAAAAGGAAGTAATGAATCCAAAGTCCTTAATCAGAATCCCAGGAATTAGACATGGCTTAATAGCCAGCCAAGCTAAAACATGATATATGAAACTCTAGACTTCATTCTTGAAAAGAAAATAAAAAGAAAATTACTTAATCTGAGCAACAAGATGAGCCGTCAGTTGTCCAAACTCAACAATCCCCGGCAACGGCGCCAAAAACTTGATAGGCAAAATTGTGATCTCTAACAATGGCATTCAACTTGGTATGCGCATCTACTAACTCAGCACTTTCTTCTCAACTTCGCATCACTAACCAGCAAGTGTACTGGGTCGTCCAAGTAATAAACCTTACGTGAGTAAGGGTCGATCCCACAGAGATTGTTGGTATGAAGCAAGCTATGGTCACCTTGTAAATCTCAGTCAGGCGGATAATAAATGGTGATAGAGTTTTCGAATAATAATAATAAATAAATAGAAAATAAAGATTGAAAAACTTATGTAGATCATTGGCGAGAATTTCAGATAAGTATATGGAGATGCTGTGTTCCTTTTGGATCTCTGCAACATACTACTTTCATACTTTCAATCCTTCTTTACTCCTTTCCATGGCAAGCTGTACGTAGGGCATCACCGTTGTCAATGGCTACATCCCATCCTCTCAGTGAAAAAGGTCCAAATGCTCTGTCACAGCACGGCTAATCATCTGTCGGTTCTCGATCATGTCGGAATAGAATCCATTGATCCTTTTGTGTTTGTCATCACGCCCAACAATCGCGAGTTTGAAGCTCGTCGCAGTCATTCAATCCCAGAATCCTACTCGGAATACCACAGACAAGGTTTAGACTTTCCAGATTCTCATGAATGCCGCCATCAATTCTAGCTTATACCACGAAGACTCTGATCTCACGAAATGGAAGGCTCGGTTGTCAGGCGAGGGCAACCATGCGTTGTGCATCACAAATCCAAGAGATACACACTCTAGCTCTCGCTTGTAGAACGGAGGTGGTTGTCAGGCACGCGTTCATAAGGATGGATGATGATGTATGTCACGGATCATCACATCCATCAGGTTGAAGTACGAATGGTATCTTAGAACAGGAATAAATTGAATTGAATAGAAAATAGTAGTAATTGCATTAAAACTCAAGGTACAGCAGAGCTCCACACCCTTAATATATGGTGTATAGAAACTCTACCATTGAAAATACATAAGTGGTGGTCCATGCATGGCCGAATGGCCAGCCCCCAAAATGTGATATGAATTCGAAAATAGGGAGAAGGAGAAATCCACTTCCAGAGCCCACTTGGTGTGTGCTTGTTTTGAGCCTAAAATTTACACATGCAGAGGCTTCTCTTGGAGTTGAACGCCAAGTTGTAACGTGTTTTTGGCGTTCAACTCTGGTTCGTGACGTGTTTCTGGAGTTTAACTCCAGAATGCAGCATGGAACTGGCGTTGAGCGCCAGTTTTCTTCCTTTGATCTCAAATAAAGTATAAACTATTATATATTGATAGAAAGATCTGGATGTCTACTTTCCAACGCCATTGAGATCGCGCCATTTGGAGTTTTGTAGCTCCAAAAAATCTATTTGGAGTGCAGAGAGGTCAGAATCCAATAGCATTAGCAGTCCTTTATCAGCCTTCTTATCAGAGTTTTGCTCAGGTCCCTCAATTTCAGCCAGAAAATATATGAAATTACAGAAAAACACACAAACTCATAGTAAAGTCCAGAAATGTGAATTTAGCATAAAAACTAATGAAAACATCCCTAAAAGTAGCTAGATCCTACTAAAAACTACCTAAAAACAATGCCAAAAGGCGTATAAATTATCCGCTCATCATATAGCTCGACCCAGGGTATGAACATTGCCCCTGCTTGAGTTTGGATCTTTCCATGAGATCGTGCTTTCTGAGCTTCGATCTCTTTGGTGAAGTCGCGCTCAAGCATCTTAGTCCAATTTGTTCTGTTTAAATGCGAAACGTTTTTTGTCTTCTGCCTCCTTTATTATCGCATTTGTTCCTCGAAGGGGTTACTTCCTTGGGAATACGAACGCACTTTTAATGCCCATTGATTAAGCTTTCTTTTTGTTTCGCCATATCTTTTTCCCTTCTTATACTTTATTTTGAAATCAAAGAACCGATTTTGCTCTCACTTTCAGTTTCCTTCTCCCTTCTGTTATGTTTTATTCTTCGTTCTTGCTTCTAAGCTTGATTCTTTCCTGAAGTTTGCATTTGTGTATTTCTTTTGCTCAGGGAAGAGAAGCTTCCTTTCCTACGTCCTCAAGGTTGCTCTTTTCTTGGATTTAAAGCTTTGCCGGTGAAGATTGTTCATGGCTTTACTGCTTGTTTTACCTTCTTCCTCAGGTTGGTGCCTTTATTTCGCGCCTCTTTATTTTACGCATATCGTACCTTTCTGTATTTTACTGTCTCATGCTCCCTTTGTATAAAGCTTTTATCTTGCTATGTTTCGATAGGAAAAAAGGTTGAATCTTTATTGGTGATTGTTGCATGCCTTTATTTCCTCGTTGTTGCACTCTTTATTTTCTGTTTTGCTTCGTAAATATAGATGCTTAGGTTTTACTCTTGTTTGAGAGGTCTAGGGTTGTATGTTTTTTGAGATATTTTCCGTACTCTGTTCTGCTACCTCCAACGGGTGCCCCTAGGTTGTTGCTGATAATCTCTTGTTTTCGTAGATCCTAGGGTGCCCTTTTTGTTGCCATACCTCTTGTTTGTTGGTTGTTCCTTCTCTTTCCGATTATGTCTGAGTTGTTTGGTAGTGACCCATTTTCTTTCTTCTTACTGTAGGTGTAGTTGCTATATGTCTTCCCGTAAGAATATTGTCGAGATGTCCACCAAAGTCCCTGCTGGCATGGCCGACGGGCTAGACTCTATAGTTATGATGTGTGTTACTGTGGCCGATCTGGAGTACTATGAGAGGCTTAGGAGGTTCCATAGGATCTGTAGCAATAGGGATGATGAGAAGAATTATGAACTGTTGTCGCCCGACCCTGAGGAGAGGGTTAGTTACCCGCCCTTAACTCAGGAAGAACGTCCCTTCTTCTATGCTTATGACTATTTCTTTAGCCAGCCGAATATCACCATCCCTTTTATTGCTTTTGAGACCGACCTCTTCTGGAACTGTAATATGGCCCCTTCCCAGCTTCATCCGAACTCTTGGGCCTTCATTAAAATTTTTCAGTTATTGTGCCAGGAGCTGGGTATTCGACCTACCATATCTCTCTTCCTTTACATGTTTGTGTTGACCAAGCCTGGAGTGGCCAAGAAGAAAGCTTCTTGGATCTCCTTCTGAGCTACCCAGGGAAAAAAGTGTTTTTGATGTTTGACGAGTCTTTCCGTGACTTTAAAAACTACTACTTCAAGGTCCGGGCTGTTGAGGATGCTTGCCCTTTCTTTTTTTATGAGAATGATGAGCCCACCTTCCCTTTGTAATGGCAAAAGGATACAGTGGTAGTCAAGTATCCCTGGGAGAGTTTAAGTGTGGTAGAACAAGCGTTTGTGGTTGTTTTGGAGGAGCACTGGGGGGAACCTCCTCATCTGGATACTAAGAGATTTCTGGGAGATCCTTCCCTTCTTCGTACCGAACTAGGTAGTGTCCAACTTCTTTCTTCCTAGAAGTGGTTACCTTTTGCTGTTCGTGATTTTTTGTCTTTTGCATTCTACTGTGTAACTGTTTCCCTGGCTTCCTTTTTAGAAATGGTGAAATCTTCAGACTCTATGAAGTTTTTTTGGAAGGCCAAGAAGGTAGTGACAGCTCAGAACTTATCACAGAAGAATTCGGGGGAGGGTTCTTCTGCGCAATTGCCTCCTAAGAAGCCAGCAACTGATTCTCAAGGTCCGAGGAAGATCATTCCGACCCCGCGAGTTCAGACAGTTCCCTCTGACCCCATTGCAAACGCCTTCTGGTGCTGCCTCCTCTCCTACTGCTGCCGGCCCTCCTCCGAAAAAACAGAAGACCGTTGGGACTTATAATCTAAACAATAAAGAATTTGATGGCATGGGTTTTGCTACAAAGTTGATAGATCCCCATGGAAAAGTTCCTTTGGATGATGTGTCTATCCTTCATCATCTTGATTTTATTACTAGTAACAGTATTCGGATGGCCAACCTTGGTGCGGCCTTATCTTGAGCTGTTCAGGACTCCCTAGTTCACACGACTAAGGCTTTTATGGAGGATGCCAAATATGAGTATGATAAAATTAGAGGTCAAAAGGATGAGCTCGATACCAGGGTTGCCAAGTTGGAGATGGATGTGGAAAGGGAGAAGACTCGGGCTACCGCTGCAGTGGCAGCTACGAATCTAGCTGAGGAGACAGCTAGAAAGTACAAGGAGAGCTATACCCGCACCTTTAGCGAGCTCTTGGAGACTAGGGAGAGGCTTCAATCTGCCCAGGATGATTACGCCGAGCTCCAAGGCCATATGGTGGTCAGTGTAATCGATATGTGTGAGAATTTGAAAGCCCAGACCCGGGTTCTTGCTCCCGAGCTCGACCATACCCTATTCAACCCGAATAATGTGGTGGAGGATGGCAAGTTCGTGTCTGCCCCATATGATGATGAGGTTCCTCCTCTTGTGCCTCCAGCCAAGGCTTCTGCAGCTTCAGCCTCTTCAACTTCTTCTGCCGAGGTGGTCCCCGCGGAGCCCAAGCCTGATATGGAGATTCTGAATGGGCCAGATGGAGTTGTCAATGCTACCCCAATCTTGACCCTGCCTCCTTCTCCTAAGGGTGCTGCTGCTGAGGCGATTTCAAATCCTTGTTGATTCCTTATTATATCTTTGTTTTGTATTTGTCCGACTTGTCGACCTTGTTTGAACTCGTTTATTTTTCTATAAGTCTTTTGTAGCTGACTCTTCTGGCGTTTGGTTGCTTCTTAGCAACTTTTATTTTGAAAAATAAACACTTTAAACTCCGTTTAAGAAGCCTTTGAGTCTTTAATGTTTTACTTTGATGGACGCGTTTTGCTGATACGTCAGTCACACCTTTACTATTTTATCCTTGTGGATTTTATAGAGGTTTGGCACTTTCCAGTCTGACCTCCTTTGAGTGGAAATGTGGGTTTTTCTACCCTTGGCTTTTGGATCATGCCTTGCTTTGAGTTTGTGCTTGTCAACCCTTTGCTTTTGGCAAAATTATCCTTGCGGCTTGGTGTCCGGGCTTTTAGTAACTTGTTCGATAACTTTTTAGTGTTCTTTACATAGAACCTTTTTAGTTTTGAATGAATTTTGTAGCACTGTTTTGAGATCGTGCCTTCTTTGAGCGGAGTTTGTATCCTTTTTAGCTAAGCACTTTTGAGCTTTAAGTTGTTTATCAACCTTTTTGGCTTGTTCTTTTCTTGAGATCGTACTTGCGCCTCTTCTTAGCTAACATCGACCTGTACGGCTTTGTTACCCGGCCTCTTTAATCGTATTCTAACAACCCTTTAGGTAGTGTTCCGATGAGGAACCTTTTCTTTATAATTTGTTTAGATGACTTTTTAGCGCCGTTTCGACTTGTGCTTTTGCTTTTTAAGTAGTGTCTTTTTTGCAAGACTTGTACCTTTCAACGAAGCACTTTTGGCCTTGGTTTTTTAACCTTTCTTTGGCCTTTGTGAGGTATTTTTGTCCCTTTTCAGTGATCCTTTTTATTGGTCCAACTTCTCTGTCAGGCCTTTTTAAGTTATTTTTAGTAATCCCATTTCTAGTCACACCTCGTCAGGTTGCTTTATATAGGTTACCTTTTATAACTTCTTGGATTATCTTGCTTCTATCGCTTCACCTTGCCGACCTCTTTTAATCGGGCAATAAATTTCGCGTTTTGTGAGCTTAGATTAATACGTCTTTGTAGAGAACTTTTTAAGGAATTGATGATTTTTATTCAAATAAAAACATAAGTAAAAAACACAAGTAAAAGTATGTACATGTGAGTGCTTACCCTTCTAGGTCGGGCAGCTCTTTAGATCTCGGCCTGGTGCCTCATTAAAAAACCTTTTTAGGAAAAAGAGTGCACCTTGACCTTAGATCTTTGCTATTTTCTAGCTGTAGTACCTTCTTAGGTTACAGGCATGCCATGACCTTGGTAGCTCCCGCCCTTCGAGGTCGGCCACTCTATAGTAACTTTTCCTAGCACTTCTGCTACTCGGTATGGTCCTTTCTAATTAGCTACTAGTTTCCCTTCTCCTGACCGACCTGCTCTAATATCATTTTAGATTAATATGAGATCGTTGGTGAAAAAGCTTCACTGGACTACTTTCCGATTATACCTCAAAGCCATTCGACGCTTTAGTGCTTCCTCTCAAATCCGAGCCCTTTCTCGGACTTCTAGAAGTAGGTTGAGCTCTTCCCTCTGAATTTGGGAGTTGGAATCTTCATTGTACAGGATCGTTCTAGGGAATCCTTCTTCTATCTCCACGAGGATCATTACCTCCATTCCATAAGTAAGTCGGAATGGTGATTCTCCAGTGGTGGAGTGTGGAGTTGTCTGATATGCCCACAAGACTTGTGGGAGTTCTTCAGCCTAAGCTCTCTTTGCGTCTTGTAGCTTCCATTTAAACCCGGCCAATATGACTTTGTTGGCAGCATCTGCCTATCCATTGGCTTCTGAATGTTCTACTGAGGTGAATTGGTGCTTTATTTTCAAGTCTGCTACCAAGTTTCTGAAACCCGTATCGGTGAACTGAGTGCCATTATCTGTGGTGATGGAGTAAGGAACCCCAAACCTTGTGCTAATGTTTCTATATAGAAATTTCCGACTTCTTTGGGTGGTGGCAGTAGCCAATGGCTCTGCTTCAATCCACTTTGTGAAGTAGTCTATGCCTACAATGAGGAACTTGACTTGCCCTGAACCCTGAGGGAAGGATTCGAGGAGGTCGAGTCCCCACTTTGCGAATGGCAAGAGTGATGTAACACAAGTGAGCTCTTCGGATAGGGTTATATGGAAGTTGGCGTGCGTCTGACATGGTGGACATGCCTTGATGAACTCTATGGCTTCCTTTTGCAAAGTCGGCCAGTAAAAACCAGTTCGAAGTACCTTTTTAGAAAGAGGTCTGCCCCAAGGTGGTTGCCGCACATGCCGCTGTGAACTTCCTCGAGGACTCCCCTTATAGCGGAGGTTGAGACATATTTTAGGAGGGGTGCTGAAATCCCTCTCCTATATAGGATGTCGTCTACTATGGTGTAGTATTGTACTTCTCGTACTAGCCTTTTCACCTCCTTCTTATCTGTGGGAAGTGTTTCAGACTTGAGGTACTTGATTACGGGAGTCATCCATCCTTGATCCTGTCTTGATATGGCTAGGACCTTCTCTTCCTCTGAGATCGATGGACTTTGTAGTGTTTCTTGGATGAGGCTTCTATTATTACCCCTTGGTTTGGTGCTGGCTAGTTTTGAAAGTGCGTAAGCTCAAGCATTTTTTTCCCGGGGTATATGTTAGACCTTATATCCCTTTAATTGTCCGAGTTGTCCTCTGGTTTTGTCCAGGTATTTTTTCATGGTAGGGTCCTTAGCTTGATAGCTTCTTTCTATTTGTGAGGTGATTACTTGTGAGTCACTGAAGACGGTAAGCTTTTGAACTCCCACCTCCTTAGCCAGCCTCAGACCAGGGCAACAATGCCTCGTATTCAGCATGGTTATTTGAGGCAGGGAACTTGAACTTTAATGAGAGCTCAATTTGGGTTCCCTAATCACTCTCTATAATTACGCCTGCGCCACTCCCAGTTTTATTCGAGGAGCCATCCACGTAGAGATTCCATTCTATGGGGATACCCGGGGTGTCAGTGTACTCTGCGATGAAGTCAGCCAGATATTGTGACTTAATAGCTATCCGAGCTTCATATTTGTGGTCAAATTCTAATAATTCGACTGCCCATTGTAGGATTCTTCCAGTTAGATCTGTTTTCTGTAAAATACCTTTTATGGGCTAGTTAATCTGTACTCTGATAGTGTGAGCTTGGAAGTATGGGCGGAGTCATTGAGAAGTGAGTTTCAGGGCGTAGGCGAACTTTTCTATCTTTTGATAGTTTAGTTCACCCCCTTGTAGAGCCTTACTGATGAAGTAGATGGGTTGTTGCCTATTTTCGTCTTCTTTTACTAGTGCTGAAGTTATTGCTCGACTTCCTACGGCGACGTATAGTGTGAGTTCTTCGCCTTTCCGAGGACGGGTAAGGATGGGTGGCTACCCCAAAAATTTCTTGAAATGTTGGAAGGCTTGTTCACATTCTGGGTTCCACTCAAACCTCTTTCCCTTCCTTAATGTTGCATAGAAGGGGAGAGATCTTAGGGCTAATCTAACTAGAAATCTGGATAGGGCTACTAGTCTTCCGTTAAGTTGTTGTACCTCTTTGATGTAGGTCAGGCTTTTCATGTTGAGTATGGCCTGACACTTATCTGGGTTAGCTCCAATTCCTCTCTAAGTGAGCATGAAGCCCAAAAATTTTCCGGCTTCTACCGCGAAGGTGCACTTTGCAGGGTTAAGTCGCATCCAGTGCTTTCTTATAGTGTCGAACACTTTGGTGAGGTCCGGTAACAACGATTCCTCATTTTGTGTTTTTACCTGTGATGACTGCGCATCATGTACCCTTTTTCCTATCTAAAAGGACCATAAAAAGAATACAATCCTATTGAATCAATATAATTTCATGGAACAAATGATATATATTTTGGTACATTGCTTTGAAATGGTTTGTGTTAAATTTCAGGTGGAAAAAGAAGTAAAAAGACCACAAAACAAGCAAATAAAGATGGGCATGCCACTTGGTGCTCTGGGCGTGGCACGCCAGGCAAACATTCCAGCAAGAGAGATTAAAGAGTTCAATATGGGCGTGCCACTTGATGTCGAAGGCGTGGCACGCCAACCTCAATTGTGACTTGGGGGTGCCACTTGGGTTCTAGGCGTGGCATGCCAAGCTTAAAAGAATGAAGTTCCAACATGGGTGTGCCACTTGGTGTCTTGGGCATGGCACACCAGGCTTAACTTCCAGAGGAGTGATTTTGAGTCCCACTATGGGCGTGGCAAGCTAAGCATTGGCGTGGCATGCCGGGGCATATGCCAGCCTGACCTTCTCTTATTCAAATGAATATATCTTGAGCTAAACAACTCCAAATAGGATGATTCTAATGTTATTAGAAAGTAGACATCCAGGGCTTTTTAACCATATATAACACTTTATAATGGACACTAGAATTGAGGAAGATATTAACCCCGAAAACATAAGAAGAAAAACACGTCACTGCAGAGTTACCAGCCTGACCTCTTCATCTTCAAAGGGACATAACTTGAGTTGTAGAGATCTAAATGATTTGATTTTATTGGCGTTGAAAGGTTGACATCAACAGCTTTCCAACGATATATAATACTCTAGGTGATGTTAAAACGGGAGGTGAAAAAGGCCATTATTTTAGCGGTGCAAAAGCTGGGCGTGCCACTTGATATCGAAAGCGTGGCACGCCAGCTTTGTATTCATAATGGGCGTGCCACATGGAGTCTTGGGCGTGGCACGCCAGTTCGAATGGCGAAAGAGGAGATTTTCCTGCATCATTGAAGGCGTGGCACGCCAGTTTTGGACGTGGCATACCAGTTGCACAACATATGGGGCGTGGCACGCCAGAAGTGGGCGTGGCACACTGGGCTACCTGAAAGACTGACCTAGTCACCTTCAAATGGGCATAACTTGAGCTAAAGAGATTCAAATGAGTTGATTCCAAAGGCATTAGAAAGCTGACAGGGGCTTTCCGACCATATATAATATATTATAGTGGACATTAATTTTGAGGCCCAACCAACTCCATACTTTCAACGTTGCAAAGTGGGTCATACTCCAAAGGGCAAAATCAAGTGGGAGTGGCACCTGGAACCACACGCCAACTTCTTCCTGCAGCCCCTAACCTTCAACCAAGCCCTCTCCAACTCTCATTAAAGCCACAATTGTCAACCAATCAAGGCTGCAAGAAGTATCTAGAATATTTATTTTTATTTCATTGTAATTTGCTTTTAATTTCATTTAAGTTTGTAATTTAGGAAAGCCTATATAAAGGCCTTAGTTTCATAGAATTAGAGAGCAATCTATTAGGCTGGACACATTTGGAGGAGTGAGCCTTCGGACCCTCCTTCTCACCATTCTCTTCTCCTCTTCCTTTTTCTTACTTGTAAATATTTTAGTTATGAATTACTAACTCTTTCCATTGGGAAAGAGAGCTCTATTGTTTTTCAATGGATTGATTGTTTTTATTCTTCTTTTTCTCTTCATCTCTCTTTGATTTACTAGAAGAGATTTCGTTCTTCATTCAAGCATTCAATTATCTTGGAAATGAGATTGAATGTATTTGGGTTTTATGGGAACCTTGGAAGAGGAATCATAAAACCATGCTTGAAATCCTTTCACACACTTGAGTAGGATTTGGGTTTTGGTGTTTGGATATGGTGACATATAATCCTCCCTCTACTTGGACCTATGAGGATGTGTGGTATAATCAGGGAACAAGCTTGATCTCTTCTCATGAGCAATTAGACCAAGAAATTGGCTATTGATCAAGATTTGAGAGATTGAGTCACCAAGGAATTGGGGCTCAATCAATCATGATTGCAAGAGGTCAATGAGTTGCATGATTGAAGATGAGATGAAATCAATTAATCCAGAGAATGCAATATCTATTGATCCCAATGTTTATTTCATCTTTCTTTCTTTTATTTACTTTGTGGTTATTTACATTTTCTGCACTATACATTTCCAGCACTTTACTTTCTTGTACTTTACTTTCTTGTACTTTACTTTCCTTGCCATTTATTTTCTTGCACTTTATTGCTTTCCTTTACTTTCATGTCATTTACTTTTCTTGTTGCTTATCACTCAAAATTGAATCGTCTAACTAGGATAATTAATCAACTATTGATTGCTAAATCTAATTAATCTCTGTGGATACGATCCCACTCCACTGTGGGTTATTACTTGACGACAATTTGGTGCGCTTGCCAAAGAACGGATTCATTATATGTGGGTAGTGAATTCCGGGTCATCAAGTTTTATGGCGCCGTTGCCGAAGATTAATTGTGATTAACAAAGTACCGGTTGGTTGATTACCTAGATTAGACACTTTTCTTTTTATTCTTGTTCATTTAAGTTTTTTTTTTATTCTCAATTTTCTCTTGCTAGTAAGGTGTTTGTATTATTACCTCACTAAGAATACCTCATCTGTGACAATGGGGATTCCAATTTCTTTTGGTGATTATTGTTTGAGACAGAGCATTTTGCAAGTAAGAATGGAGTCTACCTCACATTTTGATCAATCATATCATATGGGATATTTCCCACCACCACAAAATGATTCAAGTCATTATGAGCAATTCACCCAATTGGGATATGCTCCAGGACCACAAAATGATCAATTAAATTTCATGGGAAACATTCCACCACCACAGAATGACTCACGTTATTATACTCATCATAGGTGGGAGTTTCAAGAACATGAAATGGGGTACTTTCTAGAGTCACAAATTTGTCCATATTTTGATCACTACTCAACTTGTGGCTGGGAAAGGGAATTTAATGCTGCATACCCCATTCATCAGGAACTATCACCCAGTAATTGTCCAACCTATGCACCTCCACAAACTCATCAAAAACCTTTTCTAGCATTTGTATTAGAACGAATTTCCCAGACCCAAGCCTCAATTGTCCATCTCATTGAGTCCTTAAGGGATAAGTTCTTAAGGGAAAAGAACAGGGAAAGGATTAGAGATATGAAAATTTCAAGGAGAAATCAAGAAGAGCACGTGAGACAAATGACACAACAATTTATTGATGAACTAACCAATGTCTTTCCTTGGCCATGGGAAGAATATTATGCCATTAGCTCAAGGAGTGGAGAAGTGCTTAATAAGGGTAAAAATGAGGAATTGGTAGAGCAAGAGAAAGAGATCCTTGTACCAAGTGAGCCACCATTCCAAGAAGTTCTTGATGAAGAAGACACTCCAACCATCCCACAACACACAAGTGTTGAAAACAAAGAAGTGAAGGCAATCAACCAAAGCACTAAAATAAGGATTGTGACCAAGAAACAAATGACTATATCCATGAAAAAGAGAGGGTCAAAGAACAATCCAACTCCTACTCCAACAAGCAAGTTCACTCAAGCTAACAACAAAAGAAAGCTTGCTGGGAGGTACTCAAAACAGAGCGCATCAAGCTTCTCCTCTACTCCTCTGAGGTCATTTCTATTAATCAATTGGAAGAAGAGGAAGAAAGTTGAGAACAACATGTCAAGCTAATGAAATTAAAAGAGCACTTGTTGGGAGGCAACCCAACCGTAGGTAATATTTTCGTTCTTTGCTTTGTTTATTTTCAATAATTTGGCATATGATTGCATTCTAAGTTTGGTGTTGCTATGCAACAATTACATTTCTAAAGTTTCACTGGGTACTTGCATCATTCTAAAATGAAGGTGTCACACTAAATTTGGTGTTGCCACTTACCTTTCATGAAAAGTACCATGCACACACCACTTATTAATAGAATCATATTGCCTTGTTTCTCTCTTGTGTGTTTATTGTATCCTTAATTTGGATTGCCTAAGCACATGCATCACTCACATTTCATTGTTAAAGACACTCATGACCCATCATAAACCCCATCACCACTATTTTATTTGTTGCTTGAGGACAAGAAATCATTCTAAGTTTGGTGTGGGAAGGGGAAGAAAAGGAGGAAAATGACAACAACAATGAAGATGAACTACAAGGTGGTAAAGTTTCTTTTCCTCTTATTTGTTTTCAGTACATTCAAATTGCATGATTGTCTCTTAATTTCTTGTATGCATGTGTGATTACTTGTTGTGAATAAGCATAGCTTGATTGTTGAATTGTAACATGTGTTATGACATTATGACTACTATCTTCAATTTTGTGAGTCAAGGTAATTAAGAATCATGATCATAAACAAACAAGGTAATTAAAGAAAAAGCTAGCATGAGCATATAAGTATTGGGAAGTTAGCATGACTATTGTTGCTCAATTGCATTTGAATTTGTTTCATTGAAGTTTTCATCTAGAACATTTTATGAAATTTTTGAAATCATGAAAACCTTGAAGAAGCAAATGCAAACAAGGCAATAAAAGAAAAGGGAAAGAATGAGAAAGTTGAAGGCTCTGAGTACCAATGACAATTCATTTGTTAAGTACTTGTGGTGTTTATGTATCAAGCAAAAAGCTTGAAAACAAAACACTTAGAGTCAAGGCTAGGCTCAAGTGCAAAAGCACTCCCTCAAAGCTCAAGGCTCTGAGCATCAATGATTAGAGAGTTAATAAAAAAAAACAAATGAGCTTAAAGAGTCCTCTAATTAAATGCTTGTGGTACTTATGTATCAAGTGGTAATACTTGAAAACAAAGCATTTAGAGTCGTAGCTTTCAACACATGGTGCAAAGCACCCAAGAAGCTAAGATAAGAAAAGAATTAAAAGCTTGCTTTAAGGAAGATACATAAAGAAAAAGCTTTCATAAAATGAGCTAGATAGAAGCATCAATCATTTGAATTTCTTTTATGACTGTAGCATTGATAGGCAAAATTGTGATTTACACATTTTATAACTCGAACAATTCTTAGTAATGGCTCCAAAGACTTGGTGCACACTACTATGGTTCACTGACATTCTTCACAACTTCGCACAACTAACCAGCAAGTGCACTGGGTCGTCCAAGTAATAAACCTTACGTGAGTAAGGGTCAATCCCACGGAGATTATTGGTATGAAGCAAGCTATAGTCATCTTGTAAATCTCAGTCAGACAGATTATAATGATTATAAAGGTTTTCGAAAATAATAATAAATAAAGCATAAACTAAAGATAGAGATACTTATGTAAATCATTGGTGGGAATTTCAGATAAGTGTATGGAGATACCTTGTTCCTGTTGAATCTCTGCTTTCCTACTGCCTTCATCCAATCCTTCATACTCCTTTCTATGGCAAGCTATATGTAGGGCATCACCATTGTCAATGGCTACTTCCCATCCTCTCAGTGAAAATGGTCCAAATGCTCTGTCACAGCACGGCTAATCATCTGTCACTTCTCGATCATGTCGAAATAGAATCCATTAATTCTTTTGCGTCTGTCACTACGCCCAATAATCGCGAGTTTGAAGCTCGTCACAGTCATTCAATCCTTGAATCCTACTCGAAATACCACAGACAAGGTTTAGACTTTCCAGATTCTCAAGAGTGGCTGCCAAAGGGTTTTAGCTTATACCATGAAGATTCTGATCAAGGAATCTAAGAGATACACGCCCGGTCTAAGGTAGAACGGAAGTGGTTGTCAAGCACGCGTTCATAACAACGGATGATGATGAGTGTCACGGATCATCACATCCATCAGGTTGAAGTGCAGCAAATATCTTAGAATAAGAATAAGCATGAATTAAATAGAAAATAGTAGTACTTTGCATTAAAACTCGAGGTACAACAGAACTCCACACCTTAATCTATGGTGTGTAGAAACTCCACCGTTGAAAGTACATAAGTGATGGTCCAGGCATGGCCGAATGGCCGGCCTCCCTAAACATGATCAATAGTCTCCTAAGATGAACAATAGATTAAAACTGAGACCAAAGATGTCTAATACAATAGTAAAATGTCCTATTTATACTAGACTAGTTACTAGGGTTTACAGAAATAAGTCTAAATGCAGAAATCCACTTTTGGGACCCACTTTGGTGTGTGCTTGGGCTGACCTTGAGCTTTACACGTGCAGAGGCTTCCTTTGGAGTTAAACGCCAAGTCGTAACGTGTTTTTGGCGTTTAACTCTGGTTTGTGACGTGTTTCTGGCGTTTTACTCCAGAATGCTGCATGGAACTGGCGTTGAACGCCAGTTTGCGTCATCTAAACTCGAACAAAGTATGGACTATTATATATTGCTGGAAAACTCTAGGTGTCTACTTTCCAACGCTATTAAGAGTGCGCCATTTGGAGTTCTGTAGCTCCAGAAAATTTATTTCGAGTGCAAGGAGGTCAGAATCCAACAGCATCAGCAGTCCTTTTTCAGCCTGAATCAGATTTTTGCTCAGGTCCCTCAATTTCAGCTAGAAAATACCTGAAATCACAGAAAAACATACAAACTCATAGTAAAGTCTAGAAATGTGAATTTTGCATAAAAACTAATAAAAACATCCCTAAAAGTAGCTAGATCCTACTAAAAACTACCTAAAAATAATGCCAAAAAGCGTATAAATTATCCGCTCATCACAACACCAAACTTAAATTGTTGCTTGTCCCCAAGCAACTGAAAATCAATTAGGATAAAAAGAAGAGAATATACTATAAATCTCAAAACATCAATGAATATTAGTTCTAACTAGATGAGCAGGACTTGTAGCTTTTTGCTTTTGAACAGTTTTGGCATCTCACCTAATCCGTTGAAGTTTAGAATGATTGGAATCTATAGGAACTCAGAGTTCAGATAGTGTTATTAATTCTCTTAGTTAAGTATGTTGATTCTTGAACACAGCTACTTTTATGAGTCTTGGCCGTGGCCCTAAGCACTTTGTTTTCCAATATTACCACTGGATACATAAATGCCACAGACATAACTGGGTGAACCTTTTCAGATTGTGACTCAGCTTTGCTAAAGTCCCCAGTTAGAGGTGTCCAGAGCTCTTAAGCACAATCTTTTTGCTTTGGATCAGAACTTTAACCACTCAGTCTCAAGCTTTTCGCTTGGACCTGCATGCCACAAGCACATGGTTAGGGACAGCTTGATTTGGCCGGTTAGGCCTGAATTTTACTTTCTTGGGCCCTCCAATCCATTGATGCTCAAAGCCTTGGATCCTTTTTACCCTTGCCTTTTGGTTTTAAGGGCTATTGGCTTTTTCTGCTTGCTTTTTCTTTTCCTTTCTCTATTTTTTTTTTGCTATTTTTTTCACTGCTTTTTCTTGCTTCAAGAATCAATATCATGATTTTTCAGATCATCAACAACATTTCTCTTTTTCATTATTCTTTCAAGAGCCAATAATTTTAACATTCATAAACAACAAGATAAAAAATATGCATTGTTCAAGCATTCATTCAGAAAACAAAAAGTACTGTCACCACATCAATATAATTAAACTAAATTCAAGGATGAATTTGAAACCCATGTACTTCTTGTTCTTTTGTATTATAACATTGTTCATTTAAGAAAGGTGAAGGATTCATGGAATTATTCATAGCCTTAAGACATAGACACTAGACACTAATGATCATGTAATAAAGACAAAAACATAGATAAACATGAAGCTTAAAAATCAAAAAAACAGAGAGATAAAAAGAAGGAAGTTAAGGAATGAGTCCACCTTAGTGATGGTGGCGCCTTCTCCTTGAAAGACCAATGGCGTCTTTGAGCTCATATATGTCTCTTCCTTGCCTTTGTTGCTCCTCCCTCATAGCTCTTTGATCTTCTCTAATCTCATGGAGAATGATGGAATGCTCTTGGTGCTCCACCCTTAATTGGTCCATGTTATAACTCAAGTCTTCTAGAGAAGTGTTGAGTTGTTCCTAATAGTTGTTTGGAGGAAAGTGAATCCCTTGAGGCATTTCAGGGATTTCTTGATGATGAGCTTCCTCATGCGTCTCTTGAGATCCATGGATGGCCTCTCTTGTTTGCTCCATCCTCTTCTTAGTGATGGGCATGTCCTCTTCAATGAAGATGTCTCCTTCTATGACAACTCCAGCTGAGTAGCATAGATGGCAAATAAGATGAGAAAAAGCTAGCCTTGCCAAGGTGGATGGCTTTTTGGCTACTTTGTAGAGTTCTAGAGAGATGACTTCATGAACTTCTATTTCATCTCCAATCATGATGTTATGGATCATGATGGCCCGATCCACAGTTACTTCGGATCGATTGCTAGTGGGGATGATGGAGCGTTGGATGAATTCCAACCATCCTCTAGCCACAGGCTTAAGGTCCAGTCTTCTTAATTGAACCGGCTTGACTTTTGAGTCTCTTTTCCACTTAGCTCCTTCCATACATATGTCCATAAGGACTTGGTCCAACCTTTGATCAAAGTTGACCCTTCTAGTGTAGGGGCGTGCATCTTCTTGCATCATAGGCAAGTTGAATGCCAACCTTACATTTTTCGGACTGAAATCTAAGTATTTTCCCCGAACCATTGTAAGATAATTCTTTGGATTCGGGTTCATACTTTGATCATGGTTCCTAGTGATCCATGCATTGGCATAGAACTCTTGAACCATTAAGATTCTGACTTGTTGAATGGGGTTAGTCAGAACATCCTTACCTCTTCTTTGGATCTCATGTCGGATCTCCGGATACTCATTTTTCTTGAGCATAAAAGGGACCTCAGGGATCACCTTCTTCTTGGCCACAACTTCATGGAAGTGGTCTTGATGGACCTTTGAGATGAATCTCTCCATCTCCCATGACTCGGAGGTGGAAGCTTTTGTCTTCCCTTTCCTCTTTCTATAGGTTTCTCCAGCCTTAGGTGCCATAGATGGTTATGGAAAAACAAAAAAACTATGCTTTTACCACACTAAACTTAGAATGTTGCTCGCCCTCGAGCAAAGAAAAGAAAGAATAGAAGAAGAAGAAGAAGATATGAAGGAGAGGGAGATGGGTGTATATTTGGTCATGGGGGAGAAGAGAGGGTTGTGATGTGTGAAAATGAAGAAGGATATAGGGGTTTATATAGTGGAGGGAGAGGGTAGTAGGTTCGGTCATTAGGGTGGGTTTGGGTTGGAAAGGGATTTTGAATTTGAAGGTAAGTGGTGTTTCTGGGGAAGAGTAGATGGATGTGAGTGGTGAAGAGGTGATGGGGAAGAGAGATTGAGGTGATTGATGAAGGATTTTTGGGGGAAAAGTGTTATTGGATTGTGTGAAGAAAAAAGAAGGTAAGTTGAGGTAGGTGGGGATCCTGTGGGATCCACAGATCCTGAGATGATCCTGTGGGGTTCACAGATCCTGAGGTGTCAAGGAATTATCATCCCTGCACCAATGAGGCATGTAAAATGCTCTTTGCATGCAATCCTGGCATTCAATGCTAGATTGATGCTTGTTTCTGGCGTTCAACGCCAGCTCTATGCTTGTTTTGGGTGTTCAGCACCAATCTGCAGCATGTTTCTGGCGTTAAACGCTAGTTCCATGCTTGTTTCTGGCGTTTAACACCAGCTCTCCTCAGGGTGTAATCCTGGCATTTAAACGCCAGACTGCTGCTTGTTTATGGTGTTCAACCCCAGATTCATGCTCTGTTCTGGCATTGAACGCCAGCCAGATGCTCCTTACTGGCGTTTAAACGCCAGTAAGCTCTTCCTCCAGGGTATGCTATTTCTTCTGCTGTTTTTTATTCTGTTTTTAATTTTAGTAATTGTTTTGTGACTCCACATGATCATGAACCTAATAAAACGTAAAAAAAATAAAAATATAGATAAATAAAAATTGGGTTGTCTCCCAATAAGCGCTTCTTTAATGTCAATCGCTTGACAGTGAGCTCTCATGGAGCCTCACAAATCATCAGAGCATTATTGGGACCTCCCAACACCAAATTTAGAATTTGAATGTGAGGGTTCAACACCAAACTTAGAGTTTGGTTGTGGCCTTCCAACACCAAACTTAGAGTTTGATTGTGGGGGCTCTCTTTGACTCTGTATTGAGAGAAGCTTTTCATGCTTCCTCTCCTAGGTTGCAGAGAAAGATCCTTGAGCTTTAAACACCAGGTAGTCCCCATTCAATTGAAGGACTAGCTCTCCTCTATCAACATTAATCACAGCTCCTGCTGTGGCTAGGAAGGGTCTTCCAAGGATGATGGATTCATCCTTATCCTTCCTAGTGTCTAAGATTATGAAATCAGCAGGGATGTAAAGGCCTTTAACCTTCACTATCACGTCCTCTACCAATCCATAAGCTTGTCTTATTGACCTGTCTGCCATCTCTAATGAGAATGTGGCAGCCTGTACCTCAAAGATCCCCATCTTCTCCATTACAGAGTGTGGCATAAGATTTATACCTGACCCCAGGTCACACAGAGCCTTCTCAAAGGTCATGGTGCCTATGGTATAGGGTATTAAGAATTTACCAGGATCTTGTTTCTTTTGAGGTAAAGTTTACTGAACCCATGTATCTAGTTCACTAATGAGCAAGAGAGGTGCATCTTCCAATGTCTCATTACCAAACAACTTGGCATTCAGCTTCATGATAGCTCCTAGATATTCAGCAACTTGCTCTCCAGTTACATCTTCATCATCTTCAGAGGAAGAATAGTTTTTAAAGCTCATGAATGGCAGAAGGAGGTTTAAAGGAATATCTATGGTCTCTATATGAGCCTCAGATTCCTTTAGGTCCTCAATAGGGAAATCCTTCTTGTCTGGGAGACGTCCCATGAGGTCTTTCTCATTGGGATTCACGTCCTCCCCATCCTCTCTAGGTTCGGCCATTTTGATTATGTCAATGGCCTTGCACTCTCTTTTTGGATTCTCTTCAGTATTTCTTGGGAGAGTACTAGGAGGAGTTTCAATGATTTTCTTACTCAGCTGGCCCACTTGTGCCTCCAAATTTCTGATGGATGACCTTGTTTCACTCTTGAAACTTAAAGTGGCCTTAGACAGATCAGAGACTATGTTTGCTAAGCTAGAGGAGCTCTGCTCAGAATGCTCTGTCTGTTGCTGAGAAGATGATGGAAAAGGCTTGTTATTGCTAAGCCTATTTCTTCCACCATTATTAAAGCCTTGTTGGGGCTTTTATTGATCCTTCCATGAGAAGTTTGGATGATTTCTCCATGTAGAATTATAGGTGTTCCCATAGGGTTCACCCATGTAATTCACCTCTGCCATTGCAGGGTTCTCAGGATCATAAGCTTCTTCTTCAGAAAATGCCTCTTTAGTACTGTTGGATGCATTTTGCCATCCATTTAGACTTTGAGAAATCATGTTGACTTGCTGAGCCAACATTTTGTTCAGAGCATCAATTTCAAGAACTCCCTTCCTCTGAGGCATCCATTACTCACAGAATTCTTCTCAAAAGTGTACATGAATTGGTTATTTGCAACCATGTCAATGAGTTCTTGAGCTTCTGCAAGCGTTTTCTTTAGGTGAATGGATCCACCTGCAGAATAATCTAGTGACTTCTTAGAGAACTCAGATAGACCATAATAGAATATATCCAAAATGGTCCACTCTAAAAGCATGTCAGAAGGACACCTTTTGGTCATCTGCTTGTATCTTTCCCAAGCTTCATAGAGGGATTCACCATCTTTTTGTTTAAAGGTCTGAACATCCACTCTAAGCTTGTTCAGCTTTTGAGGGGGAAAGAACTTAGCCAAGAAGGCCGTGACCAGCTTATCCTAAGAGTCCAGGCTATCTTTAGGTTGTGAGTCCAACCATGTTCTATCTCTGTCTCTTACTGCAAAAGGGAAAAGCATGAGCCTGTAGACTTCAAGATCTACTCCATTAGTCTTAACAGTCTCACAAATCTGCAAGAAATCAGTTAAAAACTGGTAGGGATCTTCTGATGGAAGTCCATAGAACTTGCAGTTTTGTTGCATTAGAGCAACTAGTGGAGGTTTCAGCTCAAAATTGTTTGCTCCAACGGCAGGGATTGAGATGCTTCTTCCATCAAACTTGGAAGTAGGTGTAGTATAATCACCAAGCATCCTCCTTGCGCCTCCACTATTGTTATTGGGTTCGGCCATGTCTCTCTCTTTTTCAAGATTCTATGTAAGGTTTTCTTTGGATTGTTGTGCTTTAGCTTCTCTAAACTTCTTCTTCAGAGTCCTTTCAGGTTCAGGATCTGCTTCAACAAGAATGTTCTTGTCCTTGCTCCTGCTCATATGAAAAAAAAGAGAACACAAAAAGAAGAGGAATCCTCTATGTCACAGTATAGAGATTCCTTTATGTTAGTAAAAGAAGAAAAGAATACAAGAAGGAAAAGAGGAAAATTCGAACTCAGGGAGGAATAGGGGGTTCGAATTTTTAAGATGAAGAGAAGTGTTAGTAATTAAATAAATAAATAGAAAGAGATGAGAGAGAGAATTTCGAAAATTAATTTTGAAAAAGGGTTAGTGATTTTTGAAAATTAAGAGAGAGAAAAGTAGTTAGGTGGTTTTGAAAAAGATAAGAAATAAACAAGAAGTTAATTAGTTAGTTTGAAAAAGATTTGAAATCAATTTTGAAAAGATAAGAAGTTAGAAAAGATTTTTAAATCAATTTTTGAAAAAGATATTATTAAAAAAAAGATATTTTGAAAAAGATTTGATTTTTAAAATTAGAATTGATTACTTGACTAACAAGAAACTAAAAGATATGATTCTAGAATTTAAAGATTGAACCTTTCTTAACAAGAAAGTAACAAACTTCAAATTTTTGAATCAATCACATTAATTGTTAGTAGAGTTTTTGAAATTTTGAAATAAAGATAAGAAAAAGATTTTGAAAAACAATTTAAAAATATTTTTGAAAAAAATATAAAAGAATAATGAAAAATATTTGATTTTTGAAAAAGTTTTGAAAAGATAAGATTTTTAAAATTGAAATCTTGACTTGACTAACAAGAAACAACTAATTTTAAAAATTTTTGACTAAGTCAACCCAAAGATTTCAAAAATTATGAGTGAAATAAGGAAAAGATATATTTTTTTTGAATTTTTAATGATGAGAGAGAAAAACACAAGTTTGACCCAAAACATGAAAATTTTGGATCAAAACCAATGATGCATGCAAGAATACTATGAATGTCAAGATGAACACCAAGAACACTTTGAAGATCAAGACTTATTTTTGAAAAATTTTCAAGAAAAGATAAACATGCAAGACACCAAACTTAGAAATTTTTCATGTTTTGACACTATGAATGCAAAAATGCATATGAAAAACAAGAAAAGACACAAAACAAGAAAATATGAAGATCAAAAAAGAAGACTTACCAAGAACAACTTGAAGATCATGAAGAACACATGCATGAATTTTTCGAATAAATGCATAAATTTTAAAAACATGCAATTGACACCAAACTTAAAAATTGACACTAGACTCAAACAAGAAACACAAAATATTTTTTTGTTTTTATGATTTTTATTAATTTTTTTTTCGAAAATTACTTTTTGGAAAAACGAAAAAAAGAAAAAAATTTTAAAAGATTTTTGAAAACATTTTGAAAAGAAAATTACCTAATCTGAGCAACAAGATGAACCGTCAGTTGTCCAAACTCAAACAATCCCCGGCAACGGCGCCAAAAACTTGATAGGGAAAATCGTGATTTACACTTTTTATAACTTGAACAATTCTTAGTAATGGCTCCAAAGACTTGGTGCACACTACTATGGTTCCTTCACATTCTTCACAACTTCGTATAACTAACCAACAAGTGCACTGGGTCGTCCAAGTAATAAATCTTACGTGAGTAAGGGTCGATCCCACGGAGATTGTTGGTATGAAGCAAGCTATAGTCATCTTGTAAATCTCAGTCAGGCAGATTATAATGATTATAAAGGTTTTCGAAAATAATAATAAATAAGGCATAAACTAAAGATAGAGATACTTATGTAAATCATTGGTGGGAATAGAATCCATTGATTCTTTTGCGTCTGTCACTACGCCCAACAATCGCAAGTTTGAAGCTCGTCACAGTCATTCAATCCTTGAATCCAACTTGGAATACCACAGACAAGGTTTAGACTTTCCGGATTCTCAAGAGTGGCCGCCAAAGGGTTCTAGCTTATACCACGAAGATTCTGATCAAGGAATCCAAGAGATACGTGCCTAGTCTAAGGTAGAACGGAAGTGGTTGTCAAGCATGCGTTCATAAGGACAGATGATGACGAGTGTCACGGATCATCACATCTATCAGGTTGAAGTGCAGTGAATATCTTAGAATAATAATAATCATGAATTGAATAGAAAACAGTAGTACTTTGCATTAAAACTCGAGGTACAATAGAGCTCCACACCTTAATCTATGGTGAGTAGAAACTCCACCGTTGAAAATACATAAGTGATGCTCCAGGCATGGCCGAATGGCCAGCCTCCGTAAACGTGATCAATAGTCTCATAAGATGAACATTAGATTAAAACCGAGACCAAAGATGTCTAATACAATAGTAAAATGTCCTATTTATACTAGACTAGTTACTAGGGTTTATAGAAATAAGTCTAAATGTAGAAATCCACTTTCGGGGCCCACTTTGGTGTGTGCTTGGGCTGAGCTTGAGCTTTACACGTGTAGAGGCTTCTTTTGGAGTTAAACGCCAAGTCGTAACGTGTTTTTGGTGTTTAACTCTGGCTTGTGACGTGTTTCTGGCGTTTTACTCCAGATTGTAGCATGGAACTAGCGTTGAACGCCAGTTTGCGTCATCTAAACTCGAACAAAGTATGGACTATTATATATTGCTGGAAATCTATTGGTGTCTATTTTCCAACGCCGTTGAGAGCGTGCCATTTGGAGTTCTGTAGCTCCAGAAAATCCATTTCGGGTGCTGGGAGGTCAGAATCCAACAACATCAGCAGTCCTTTTTCAGCCTGAATCAGATTTTCGATCAGGCCCCTAAATTTCAGCCAGAAAATACCTGAAATCACATAAAAATACACAAACTCATAGTAAGGTCTAGAAATGTGAATTTTGCATAAAAACTAATAAACACATCCCTAAAAGTAGCTAGATCCTACTAAAAACTACCTAAAAACAATGCCAAAAAGCGTATAAATTATTCGCTCATCAAGCATGCATAAGAAACTAGCCAACCATGAACATAAATATTGCTATTCTTCTCTCCTTGGTTTGTCAAACTTTATTGCATGATTCTTGTTTGCTTGAGGATAAGCAAAGTTTAAGTTTGGTGTTGTGATGACTGCGCATCATGTACCCTTTTTCCTATCTAAAAGGACCATAAAAAGAATACAATCCTATTAAATCAATGTAATTTCATGGAATAAATGATATATATTGTGGTACATTGCTTTGAAATAGTTTGTGTTAAATTTCAGGTAGAAAAAGAAGCAAAAAGAGCACAAAACAAGCAAATAAAGCTAGGCATGCTACTTGGTGCTCTGGGCGTGGCACGCCAGGCAAACATTCCAGCAAGAGAGATTGAAGAGTTCAACAAGGGCATGCCACTTAATGTTGAAGGCGTGGCATGCCAACCTCAATTGTGTCTTGGGCGTGCCACTTGGGTTCTAGGTGTGGCACGCCAAGCTTGAAAGAATGAAGTACCAACTTGGGCATGCCACTTGGTGTCTTGGGCATGGCACGCCAGGCTTAACTTCTAGAGGAGTGATTTTGAGTCCCACTATGGGTGTGGCACGCCAAGCATTGGCGTGGCACGCCAGGGCATATGCCAGCCTGATCTCCTCTCATTCAAATGCATATATCTTTAGCTAAACAACTCTAAATGGAATGATTCTAGTGCCATTAGAAAGTAAACATCCAGAGATTTTTACCCATATATAACACTTTATAATGGACACTAGAATTGAGGAAGATATTGACCCCAAAAACACAAGAAGAAAAACACGTCACTGCAGAGTTACTAGCCTGACCTCTTCATCTTCAAAGGGACATAACTTGAGTTGTGGAGATCCAAATGATCTGATTTAGGTGGCATTGAAAAGCTGACATCAGCAGCTTTCCAATGATATATAATACTCTAGGGTGGAAAAGGCCATTCTTTCAGCGGTGCAAAAGCTGGGCGTGCCACTTGATATCGAAGGCGTGGCACACCAGCTTTGTTTTCATAATAGGCGTGCCACTTGGAGTCTTGGGCGTGACACGCCAGTTCAAATGGCCATAAATGAGTTGACTCCATAGGCGTTGGAAAGCTGACATCCAGGGCTTTCCAACCAACTCTATACTTTCAACATTGCAAAGTGGGTCATATTCCAAAGAGCAAAATCGACTGGGAGTGGCACTTGGAACCACACACCAACTTCTTCCTACAGCCCCCAACCTTCAACCAAGACCACTCCAACTCTGATTCAAGCCACAATTTTCAACCAATCAAGGCCACAAAAAGCATCTAGAATAGTTTATTTTTATTTTATTGTAATTTGCTTTTAATTTCATTTAAGTTTGTAATTTAGGAGAGCCTATATAAAGGCCTTAGTTTCATAGAATTAGAGAGCAATCTATTAGGCGAGACACATTTGGAGGAGTGAGTCTTCGGACCCTCCTTCCCACCATTCTCTTCTCCTCTTCCATTTTCTTACTTGTAAATATTTTAGTTATGAATTACTAACTCTTTCCATTGGAAAAGAGAGCTCTATTGTTTTTCAATGGATTGATTGTTTTTATTCTTCTTCTTATTCTCTTAATCTCTCTTTGATTTACTAGAAGGGATTTCGTTCTTCCTTCTAGCATTCAATTATCTTGGAAAAAGAATTGAATGTATTTGGGTTTTTTGGGAACCTTGGAAGAGGAATCATAAAACCATGCTTGAAATCCTTTCTCACACTTGAGTAGCATGTAGGTTTTGGTGTTTGGATATGGTGACATATAATCCTCCCTCTACTTGGACCTATGAGGATGTGTGGTATAATCAAGGAACAAGCTTCATCTCTTCTCATGAGCAATTAGACCAAGGAATTAGCAATTGATCAAGATTTAAGAGATTGAGTCACCAAGGAATTGGGGCTCAATCAATCATGATTGCCATGAGGTCAATGAGTTGCATGATTGAAGATGAGATGAAATCAATTAATCCAGAGAATGCAATATCTCTTGATCACAATTTTTATTTTATCTTTCTTTCTTTTATTTACTTTGTGGTTATTTACATTTTCTGCAGTTTACATTTCCAGCACTTTACTTTCTTGTACTTTACTTTCCTTGCCATTTACTTTCTTGCACTTTATTGCTTTCCTTTACTTTCATGTCATTTACTTTTCTTGTTGCTTATCACTCAAAATTGAATAATCTAACTAAGATAATTAATTAACTATTGCTTGCTTAATCCAATTATTCTCTGTGGATACGATCCTACTCCACTGTGGGTTATTACTTGACGACAATTTGGTGCGCTTGCCAAAGAACGGATTCATTATATGTTGGTTGATTACCTAGATTAGACACTTTTTTTTTTGTTCTTGTTCATTTAAGTTTTTTTTATTCTCAATTTTCTCTTGCTATTAAGGTGTTTGTGTTATTACCTCACTAAGAATCCCTCATCTGTGACAATGGAGATTCCAATTTTTTTGGTGATTATTGTTTGAGACAGAGCATTTTGTAAGTAAGAACGGAGTCTACCTTACATTTTGATCAATCATATCATATGGGATATTTCCCACCACCATAAAATGATTCAAGTTATATCCTAATGGTGGCTGGGAATATCACCAAGAAATGATAAATTATGAGCAATCCACCCAATTGGGATATGCTCCAGGACCACAAAATGATCAATCAAATTTCATGGGAAACTTTCCACCACCACAGAATGACTCACGTTATTATGCTCAGGGTAGGTGGGAGTTTCAAGAACATGAAATGGGGTACTTCCCAGAGCCACAAATTGGTCCATATTTTGATCACTACTCAACTTGTGGCTGGGGAAAGGAATTTAATGCTGCATACCCCATTCATCAAGAACCATCACCCAATAATTGTACAACCTATGCACCTCTACAAACTCATCAAAAACCTTCTCTAGCATTTGTATTAGAACAACTTTCCTAGACCCAAGCCTCAATTGTCCATCTCATTGAGTCCTTAAGGGATAAGTTCTTAAGGGAAAAAAACAGAGAAAGGATTAGAGATATGGAAATCTCAAGGAGAAATCAAGAAGAGCACATGAGACAAATGGCACAATAATTTGTTGATGAACCAACCAATGTCTTTCCTTGGCCAGGGGAAGAATATTATGCCATTAGCTCAAGGAGTGGAGAAGTGCTTAATGAGGGTGAAATTGAGGAATTGGTAGAGCAAGAGAAAGAGATCCTTGTACCATGTGAGCCACCATTCCAAGAAGTTCTTGATGAAGAAGACACTCCAACCATCCCACAACACACAAGTGTTGAAAACAAAGAAGTGAAGGCAATCAACCAAAGCACTGGAATAAGGATTGTGACTAAGAAACAAATGACTATATCCATGAAAAAGAGAGGGTCAAAGAACAATCCAACACCTACTCCTACAAGCAAGTTCACTCAAGCTAACAATAAAAGAAAGCTTGCTGGGAGGCACTCAAAACAGGGGGCATCAAGCTTCTCCTCTACTCCTCTGAGGTCATTTCTATTAATCAGTTGGAAAAAGAGGAAGAAAGTTGAGAACAACATGTCAAGCTAATGACATTAAAAGAGCGCTTGTTGGGAGGCAACCCAACCGTAGGTAACATTTTCGTTCTTTGCTTTGTTTATTTTCAATAATTTGGCATATGATTGCATTCTAAGTTTGGTGTTGCTATGCAACAATTTGATTTCTAAAACTTCACTGGGTACTTGCAACATTCTAAAATGAAGGTGTCACACTAAATTTGGTGTTGCCACTTACCTTTCAAGAAAAGTATCATGCACACACCAGTTATTAATACAATCATATTACCTTTGTTTCTCTCTTGTGCCTTTATTGTATCCTTAATTTGGCTTGCCTAAGCACATGCATCACTCACATTTTATTGTTAAAGACACTCATGACCCATCATAAACCCCATCACCACTGTTTTATTTGTTGCTTGAGGACAAGCAATCATTCTAAGTTTGGTGTGGGATGGGAAAGAATAAGAGGAAAGTGACAACAACAATGAAGATGAACTATAAGGTGGTAAAGTTTCTTTTCCTCTTATTTGTTTTCAGTACATTCAAATTGCATGTTGTCTCTTAATTTCTTGTATGCATGTGTGATTACTTGTTGTGAATAAGCATAGCTTCATTGTTGAATTGTAATATGTGCGATGACATTATGACTACCATCTTCAATTTTGTGAGTGAAAGTAATTAAGAATCATGATCATAAATAAACAAGGTAATTAAAGAAGAAGCTAGCATGAGCATATAAGTATTGGGAAGTTAGCATGACTATTGTTGCTCAATTACATTTGAATTTGTTTAATTGAAGTTTTCATCTAGGACATTTTATGAAATTTTTGAAATCATGAAAACCTTGAAGAAGCAAATGAAAATAAGGCAATAAAAGAAAAGGGAAAGAATGAGAAAGTTGAAGGCTCTGAGTACCAATGACAATTCATTTGTTAAGTACTTGTGGTGTTTATGTATCAAGCAAAAAGCTTGAAAACAAAACACTTAGAGTCAAGGCTAGGCTTAAGTGCAAAACCACTCCCTCAAAGCACAAGGCTCTGAGCATCAATGATTAGAAAGTAAAGAAAAGAAACAAATGGGCTTAAAGAGTCCTCTAATTAAATGCTTGTGGTGCTTATGTATCACGTGGTAATACTTGAAAACAAAGCATTTAGAGTCGTAGCTTTCAACACATGGTGCAAAGCACCCAAGAAGCTAAGATAAGAAAAGAATTAAAAGCTTGCTTCAAGGAAGAAACATAAAGAACAAGGTTTCATAAAATGAGCTAGATAGAAGCATCAATCATTTGAATTTCTTTTGTGATTTTAGCATGCATAAGAAACTAGCCAACCATGAACATAAATATTGCTATTCTTCTCACCTTGGTTTGTCAAACTTTATTGCATGATTCTTGTTTGCTTGAGTACAAGCAAAGTTTAAGTTTGGTGTTGTAATGACTGCACATCATGTACCCTTTTTCCTATCTAAAAGGACCATAAAAAGAACACAATCCTATTGAATCAATGAAATTTCATGGAACAAATGATATATATTGTGATACATTGCTTTGAAATGGTTTGTGTTAAATTTCAGGTGGAAAAAGAAACAAAAAGAGCACAAAACAAGCAAATAAAGCCGGGCATGCCACTTGGTGCTCTGGGCGTGGCACGCCAGGCAAACATTCCAGCAAAAGAGATTGAAGAGTTCAACATGGGCGTGCCACTTGATGTCGAAGGCTTGGCACACCAACCTCAATTGTGACTTGGGCGTGCCACTTGAGTTCTAGGCATGGCACGCCAAGCTTGAAAGAATGAAGTTCCAACATGGGCATGCTACTTGGTGTCTTGGGCATGGCACGCCAGGCTTATGTTCCAGAGGAGTGGTTTTGAGTCCCACTATGGGCGTGGCACGCCGTGGCATATGCCAGCCTGATTTTCTCTCATTCAAATGCATATATCTTGAGCTAAACAACTCCAAATGGAATGATTCTAGTGCCATTAAAAAGTAGATATCCAGGGATTTTTACCCATATATGACGCTTTATAATGAACACTAGAATTGAGGAAGATATTGACCCCGAAAACACAAGAAGAAAAACACGTCACTGCAGAGTTACCAGCCCAACCTCTTCATTTTCAAAGGGACATAACTTGAGTTGTATAGATTCAAACGATCTCATTTTGGTGGCATTGAAAAGGTGACATCAATAGCTTTCCAACGATATATAATACTTTAGGGTGGACGTTAAAACAAAAAGTAAAAAAGGCCATTCTTTCAGCGGTGCAAAAGCTAGGCGTGCCACTTTATATCGAAGGTGTGGCACGCCAACTTTGTTTTCATAATGGGCGTGCCACTTGGAGTCTTGGGCGTGGCACGCCAGATCAAATGGCCAGAGAGGAGATTTTGGTACATCATTGAAGGCGTGGCACACCAGTTTTGGGCGTGGCACGCCAGTTGCACAACATATGGGGCGTGGCACGCCAGAAGTGGGCATGGCACGCCGTGCTACCTGACAGACTGACCTAGTCACCTTCAAATGGGCATAACCTGAGCTAAAAAGATCCATTTGAGTTGAATCCAACAGCGTTGGAAAGCTGACATCCAGGGCTTTCCGACCATATATAATATGTTATTGTGGACATTAATTTTAAGGCCCAACCAACTCCATACTTTCAACATTGCAAAGTGGGTCATACTCCAAAGGGCAAAATCAAGTGGGAGTGGCACTTAGAACCACACGCCAACTTCTTCCTGTAGCCCCCAACCTTCAACCAAGCCGACTCCAACTCTCATTCAAGCCACAATTGTCAACCAATCAATGCCACAAGAAGTATCTATAATAGTTTATTTTTATTTCATTATAATTTGCTTTTAATTTCATTTAAGTTTGTAATTTAGGAGAGCCTATATAAAGGCCTTAGTTTCATAGAATTAGAGAGCAATCTATTAGGCTGGACACATTTGGAGGAGTGAGTCTTCAGACCCTCCTTCCCACCATTATCTTCTCCTCTTCCATTTTCTTACTTGTAAATATTTTAGTTATGAATTACTAACTCTTTCCATTGGGAAAGAGAGCTTTATTGTTTTTCAATGGATTGATTATTTTTATTCTTCTTCTTCTCTTCATCTCTATTTGATTTACTAGAAGGGATTTCATTCTTCATTCTAGCATTCAATTATCTTGGAAAAGAGATTGAATGTATTTGGGTTTTATGTGAACCTTGGAAGAGGAATCATAAAACCATGCTTGAAATCCTTTCTCACACTTGAGTAGGATCTAGGTTTTGGTGTTCGGATATGGTGACATATAATCCTCCCTCTACTTGGACCTATGAGGATGTGTGGTATAATCTGGGAACAGGCTTCATCTCTTCTCATGAGCAATTAGACCAAGGAATTAGATATTGATCAAGATTTGAGAGATTGAGTCACCAAGGAATTGGGGCTCAATCAATCATGATTGCCAAGAGGCCAATGAGTTGCATGATTAAAGATGAGATGAAATCAATTAATCCAGAGAATACAATATCTCTTGATCCCAATATTTATTTTATCTTTCTTTCTTTTATTTACTTTGTGATTATTTACATTTTCTACACTTTACATTTCCAGCACTTTACTTTCTTGTACTTTACTTTCCTTGCCATTTACTTTCTTGCACTTTATTGCTTTCCTTTACTTTCATGTCATTTACTTTTCTTCTTGCTTATCACTCAAAATTGAATCGTCTAACTAGGATAATTAATCAACTATTGCTTGCTTAACCCAATTAATCTCTGTGGATACGATCCCACTCCACTGTGGGTTATTACTTGACGACAATTTGGTGTGCTTGCCAAAGAACGGATTCATTATATGTGGGTAGTGAATTCTGGGTCATCAACCAGCATGTCATCTACATAAATCTCCATTAGCTTTTCGATGTGATCGGCGAAAACTTTGTTCATCAATCTTTGGTATGTAGCCCCTGCGTTTTTTAGTCCAAAAGGAATAACTATGTAGCAGTAGTTCGCTCTAGGGGTTAGGAACGAGGTCTTTTCTTGGTCGGGTGGATACATTGGGATTTGGTTGTATCGTGAATAGGCGTCGATGAAGGAAAGGTACTTGTATCTGGAAGAGGCATCCACTAGAGTGTTTATATTGGGGAGCGGGTAGGGATCTTTTGGGCAGACCTTATTGAGGTCTATGTAGTCAGTACATATACGCCACTTTCCATTTGACTTCTTTACCAAGACAACGTTGGCTAGCCATAATATGTACTTAACCTCCCTTATGAACATTGCCTCGAGTAAGGCTTGTACCTGTTCTTCCGCAGCTTGGGACCTTTCTGGGCCAAGCTTCCTACACTTCTGTTGCACTGGCCTGGATCCAGGATATACTACTAGTTTGTGGCACATTAGTCCAGGGTCTATGCTGGGCATGTCTACGGCCTTCTATACAAAGAGGTCGGAATTATCCTTTAGGAACTGTATCAGTAGCTCCTTGAGGTTCCTTTTTAAGGTTGCTCCTATTTTTGTTATTTTGTCTTGAGTATCACCGATCCGAACTTCTTCGGTCTCCCCTCTGGCTGAGGACAAAGCTCTTTGCGAGCTCGGACTCCCCCGAGTTCAATAGTGTTGGCTTCTTTTCCTCCGAGGTTACCTTTAAGGTTCAGACTTTCGTTGTAACAACGTCGCGCGAGATTTTAGTCTCCCATTATAGTGGCGATCCCTTCTGGGGTTGGGAACTTCATGCACAAGTGTGGAGTGGAGACTACTGCAGCGAGCTGATTTAACGTTGTCCGACCTACAAGAGTGTTGTATAAGGAGTTCACGTTAACTTCGATGTAGTCTATGCTTATCGTTTTAGACCGTGTTCCTTTTCCGGATATTGTGTGCAGCGGGATATACCTAAGCAGCTAGATTGGTGCGTCTCCGAGTCCAAACAAGCTATTTGGATAAGCTCTACGCTCTTTCTCTTGTAGGCCAAGCTTGTTGAAGGCGGATTTGAATAGGATATCTGCGGAGCTCCCTTGGTCTACCAACGTTCGACGGAGATTAGCGTTGGCGAGTACGATGGTAATGACCACGGGGTCACATCATGCCCCGGCTGATACCTGTGGCGTCTTCTCAGGTGAAGGTTATAGTGGGGAGGTCGAGTGACTTGTCCCCTTCTCCGACTTGATATACCTCTTTAAGGTGTATCTTGCGAGATGACTTAGAGATCCCTCCTCCTGCGGATCCTCCATTTATCATATGGACATGTCTCTCAGGGGTGCGAGGTGGACGTTCAGCTTGTCCGACCACTTCATCCCTTCTACTCTTTCTCGGTTGATCCGCTTTATTGGCTAAGAACCAATCTAGTTGCCCTTCTCGTGCCAGTTTTTCTATAACATTTTTTATGTCGAAGCACGCGTTGGTAGAATGCCCATAGATTTGGTGGTATTTGCAATACTCTATCAGACTTCCTCCTCTTTTGTGTTTAATCAGGCGAGGTAGTGGGATCTTCTCAGTGTTGCATATTTCTCGGTAAACGTCTACAAGAGACACTCGAAGAGGGGTGTAGTTATGGTACTTTCTAGATTTCTTAGTAGGTTGGTCTTCTTTTTTCCTGAATTCTTTATTTTTATCCCGAGGTAGGTAGGAGAATCCAGATTTTGAAGTTTCTCTTAATCGAGAGTTCTCCTCCATATTGATGTACTTTTCCCCCTACTCTTGTACCTCGTTCAGAGATGTTGGGTTTTTTTTGGATATGGAGTGGCGAAAGGGCCCTTCTCGCAAACCATTGATATGTCCCATAATTGCTGCTTCTGTATGGAGATTCTGTATGTCAAGGCATGCTTTATTGAATCTTTCCATATAACTGCGGAGGCTCTCCTGATCTCCTTGTTTAATCCCTAGCAGGCTTGGAGCATGCTTGGTTTTATCCTTCTAGAGGGAGAACCTAGCCAGGAACTTCTTGGTGAAGTCATCAAAGCTCATAATCGACCTTGGCGGCAAGCTGTCAAACCACTTTATTGCTGTTTTGGTCAAGGTCGTTGTGAAAGCTTTGCAATGAGTTGCATCTGAGGCATCCGTGAGGTATATTCGGCTCCTGAAGTTGCTAAGAAGATGACTTGGGTCGGACGTACCATCGTAGGGAGTCATGTCAAGGGCTTTGAAGTCCTTTGGAACTTTAGCTTTCATGATTTCCTTTGTGAATGGGTCTTGGTCCTTATGGGGGCTATCATCGCGATTGGACCGAGTAGCTTTTATTTTGAAGTCGGCCTCGAGTATGAAGAGTTTGTCTTCCAGTTCTCAACGCCTTCTGGTTTCCCTCCGGAGATCTTGCTCAGCCTCCGATTGTCGGACGGCTTTTTATTCTAGCTATTTAAGGTGATTCTGCTGTTCACGGATGGCCTCAAAGATTTTTGTATTTTGAGGTTGCTTGTCTTCCTTGTTTTGAGGTATATCCTTTGGTGTGGTATCCGCATTTTTATGCGGCATTCTATCCTCCAAATTAGAATTTTGGTCATTGTCAAGGTTTTCCTCCTGATAATGGGATGACTTTCAGGTTCTCCGGCAACGGCGCCAATGTTCCGAGGGTTACTTGAAATGGAAGGTCGATCCTGGATGAGATCTTCTGTTGTGGTCGGAGTTGTCATGTCCGACTTGCTCGATCTTGAGATGCTGCTGATCCTCGTTCAACGGGGGGGTGGTGGTACCTGCAAGAGACTCCGATGCTTAAGTTAGCACGTCCTTTAGGCAAAAATTTTGTAGAATCAAAGTATGAGTTATACCTGGGTGCTCCAATGTATTTATAGTAGTGTGGAGTGACCTTTGAGATAAGATAAGTTATCTTCATCTTATCTTTGGGCAAAGTCACCTATCTTTTGGTCAGCCACCTTTAGAGGGGCTGTAACCTTCTGCTTTGGGCCTGCTTGGGCCTCCATAGTTGTGTTGGCTGAGCTCTTTAAAGAGAGGTCAGTGACGACCAACTTTATAAGAGGTCGGTCGTCCATCTCACCGTCCAACTTAGATCATATAGCTCGACCCAGGGTATAAACACTAACCAATACAAAAAACCCCAAAACACATATCATCAACCTCGCAACAATTCCCAAGCCCACCAGAATAACTTCTCCACACCACTATTTAACTCACAGAACACCCACCTCAACACCCCATACAACTTCTAGCAACAACAATCACACCACAACCAATCACCTATTGTCCACCATGAAGCCAGGATCTTAACTCTTGAAGCCACTTTGAAAGTCGTCAACCAAACTACACAAGCACTTGCTCAGACTACACAAAGTCTAGCCACATGACAAGAGAGCCTAGTTAAAGGATAAGAATGACAAGATGCCACTATGGCCAAACAAGAGGCCTCAATGAGAAATCTTGAAAGGCAGATGGGACAAATGGCTAAACAAATCACGGAGATAGGTGCGAAGTGAGCAAATGCCTTCCCTAGTAAACAACCCAAGAGACACAGGAAAAGCCATAAAATGGGAGGAGTGTAAAGTAATCACTCTGAGAAGTGGAAAGAAAGTGGAGACAGAAGCCATCACTCAGGAAGAGCACAACAAAGAAGGCTTAAAAAAGAGGTAAAGGAGCAAAAGCAGGAACAAGAAACTTCTACACAGAGTGAGAAGTCAGCTAAGAAGGAGGCAGTGAAATCATACCAACCAATGCTCCCATACCCTCAAAGGTTTACGGGATAAAACAAAGAGAAGCAATACTCCAAATTCTTGGAGATATTTGATAAACCAGTATTTCATGGTTTATCCTGTGCTTAATCTAGTGGATTTTATCCATTATTCTCACACTTATTCATACAATGAGCATGTTTTACATTTTCCCTCTTGATTTTGTGCTATGATTGAAAACATGTTTCTTTGGTCTTAATTTATCTATGTTTAATCCTCTCTTATTACCATTCGATGCCTTGATATATGTGTTAAGTGTTTTCAGATATTACAGGATAGGAATGGCTTAGAGGAAGGAAAGGAAGCATGCAAAAGTGGAAGGAATACAAGAAATTGAAGGAACTGCAAAGCTGTCAGCCCTGACCTCTTCTCACTCAAAGGGCCATAACTTGAGCTACAGAAGTCTAAATGAGGCGATTCCAGTTGCGTTGGAAAGCTAACATCCGGGGCTTTGAAATGATATTTAATTTGCCATAATGACCATATACCTGGGTGACGCGAACGTGTGCTTCATGCGGACGCGTTGCAGTGACAAAAAACCAGTGTGGCAGATTTCGCAATCAGCGATTTTTGGGCTGTTTTTGACCGAGTTTTCGACACAGAAAACACATATTAGAGGCTATAAAGTAGGGGAAACCATCCATTCATTCATACATAAAGAGCACAACATTCAAATTCATAATTTTAGGTTTAGATGTAGTTTTTAGAGAGAGAGGCTCTCTCCTCTTTCTTAGGTTTTAGGATTTAGGATTTCTTTTAAGATTAGGATTTCTACTTCTCAATTTCCAGGTTCAATGTTCCTTTTATTTATTTTTCCAATTTAATTTATGCACTTCTCCATGTTAGATTTGATTTCTTTTATTAATGCAATTTGAGGTATTTTAGATATATGATTTTTATTTAGTTTTCTATATTCTTGGCTTTGGTTGAGTAATTAGAGACTCTTGAGTTATCAAACTCTTTTGTTGATTGATAATTGGAAGTTGCTAATTGACTTGAATTCCACTAACTCTAGTCTTTCTTTGGGAATTGACTAGGACTTGAGGATTCATATTCATTTATCCACTTGACATACCTTCATAGTTTGAGGTTGACTAAGTGGGAGCAACGAGCGATTCTCATCACAATTGATAAGGATAACTAGGATAGGACTTCTAATTTTCATACTTTACCAAGAGTTTTCTTTGCTATTGATTTATTAATTCCTGTAATTTATTTCTCTTGTTCAAACCTTTCAAAAACCCAAAAATACTATTTTTCATAACCAATAATAAAATACACCTCCCTGCAATTCCTTGAGAAGACGACCCGAGGTTTAAATACTTCGGTTATAAATTTTATTGGGTTTTGTTACTTGTGACAACCAAACTTTTGTACGAAAGGATTCTCTGTTGGTTTAGAAACTATACTAGCAATGAGACTATATTTTAAACTTCTTTACCGATAGAAGTACCTTCGTCAATATTCAAGACACTACATATCAACATCCCTTTCATAGAAGCACTTGAACAGATGCCACTATATGCTAAGTTCATGAAGGAATTGTTGACAAAGAAAATATCCTTGAAAGAAGGACAAATGGTTGTGATGACCAGGGGGTGTAGTGCCATCATCCAGAAAGGATTACCAAGGAAGAGGAAGGACCCAAGGAGCTTTCATATCCCCTGCAACATAAGCAACATTATAATTGAGAAAGCATTTTGCGACCTTGGTGCAAGCATAAATCTGATGCCTCTATCCTTGATGAAGAAGCTCCAAATTCATGAATTGAAACCCACACAGATAGCCTTCCAAGTGGCAGACAAATCCATTCAGCAAGCGCCTGGAGTTGTGGAGAATGTATTGGTAAAAGCGGGAAAATTTATCCTTCCAGCTGACATCGTCATCCTAGACATGGAGGAAGATGACATTACTCCCATCATTCTAGGGAGATCCTTCTTCAAGAATTTGCAAGATTCCACTCAAGAGGAAGAGTGTATGAAGATTAATTCAATAGATCCAAATTTGAAAGAGGCACCTGATGAGTCACTCCCAATTCACTTAAGCACATTCTGGAAAGGAAGGGAAGAGGTAGAAGTGTTGCAAAAAGCTCAAGGAATCGAGAAGGAACTACAACCAAAGCCTCCATATAAGATTCTCGGCAAGAACCTTCTAAAAATATAGACTCCAAAACTTGAACCTCCTCCTGGAAAAGAAAAGAATCCCAAGAAAAAAGTGCCAAGAGGGTGGGGAAATATAAAAATTCCCACTGAAGGCTTTTCACCAGGGGATAAAGTGATGCTAACTTATCAACCAATGGAGACATCTCCACACTTTTCTGGATACTACACAGTGAATAAAAACCTCTCACTTGAACATGCAGAATTCATCAAGAAGGATACTGGGAAAAAGCTCGCTGTGAGAGGGGATGGGCTAAGGCACTTTGATCATCATCCCCCTAATGAGTGACAACTGTCAAGCTAGTAACGATAAAAGAGCACTTGTTGGGAGGAAACCCAACCTTAGGTAACTCTTTCAAACTCTTCTTAGAATAAATGCTTAGTTCAATTTCTATGTATTGCAAGGAATTAAGTTTGGTGTTCCACACCAATGTGATTGGATTAACAGAAAAACAAAATCATATGTGAATGTATGACACTGAATTTGGTGTTCCACCATTAACATCCATCGAGCACAAAGTAACCCTTGAGACAATCATGAATAATCACAAATTCCAAACAATCATAGAAAATGACTAAATTTACATTCACTTGTTTACATTTTAGTTCTGCATTTCATCTCCCCAGAGGTTTAAAGCACATGATTTAGTATGCATGCATGAAAGATGCACTCAGTTTTGGCATATAGAAGTAAGCAAGGAACTAAGTTTGGTTTTCAGACACCACTTGTAGCTCAAGGATTTATAAGCATACATGCACGATAACTATTCTTCAAGTGCTTGGGAATAAGCAACTCTCAAAGTTCATTGCAGGCAGTTGATGAGCGGATATTTTATACGGTTTTTGGGGGTAATTTCATGTAGATTTTAGTATGTTTTAATTAGTTTTTAATAGAATTTTATTAGTTTCTAAGCAAAAATCATATTTCTGGACTTTACTATGAGTGTGTGTATTTTTCTGTAATTTCAGGTATTTTCTGGCTGAAATTGAGGAAGCTGAGCAGAAATCTGACTTAGGCTAAAAAAGGACTGCAGATGCTATTGGATCCTGACCTCCCTGTACTCGAAATGGATTTTCTGGAGCTACAGAAGTCCAATTGGCGCGCTCTCAACGGCGTTGGAAAGTAGACATCCAGGGCTTTCCAGCAATATATAATAGTCCATACTTTGCGCGAAGATGGATGACGTAACTTGGCGTTGAACGCCAAGTACATGCTGTTGTCTGGTGTTAAACGCCAGAAAAACGTCATGATCCGGAGTTGAACGCCCAAAACACGTCATAACTTGGAGTTCAACTCCAAGAAAAGCTTCTACTCGTGGATAGCTTTAGTCTCAGCCCCAGCACACACCAAGTGGGCCCCATAAGTGGATTTCTGCACCAATTATCTTAGTTTACTCATATTCTGTAAACCTAGGTTACTAGTTTACTATTTAAACAACTTTTAGAGAATTATTCTGTACCTCATGACATTTTCAGATCTGAATTACATACTTTTTGACGGCATGAGTCTCTAAACTCCATTGTTGGGGGTGAGGAGCTCTACAGCGTCTCGATGAATTAATACAATTCCTTTGCTTTCCATTCAAACACGCTTGTTCTTATCTAAGATGTTCATTCGCGCTTAATTATGGAGAAGGTGATGATCCGTGACACTCATCACCTTCCCCAAACCATGAACGTGTGCCTGACAACCACCTCCATTCTACATCAGACTGAATGAGTATCTCTTAGATTCATTACGCAGAATCTTCGTGGTATAAGCCGGATTGATGGCGGCATTCATGAGAATCCGGAAAGTCTAAACCTTGTCTGTGGTATTCCGAGTAGGATTCTAGGATTGAATGACTGTGACGAGCTTCAAACTCCTGAAGGCTGGGCGTTAGTGACAGACGCAAAAGAATCAATGGATTCTATTCCAACCTGATTGAGAACCGACAGATGATTAGCCGTGCTGTGACAGAGCATAGGAACGTTTTCACTGAGAGGATGGGAGGTAGCCATTGACAACGGTGACACCCTACATAGGGCATGCCATGGAAGGGACTTTTCATGTGTTGAAGGATTTCAAGGAAGAGTTGAAGTTCAGAGGACAAGGCATCTCCAAAACTCCAACATATTTCTCATTACTGCACAACAAGTAACGCTGTTATTCTCTTTTATTTTTCCAATCAAATCTAATAATTCCAACTTATAATTTTAATTAATATCCTGACTAAGAACAATAAAATAAACATAGCTTGCTTCAAACCAATAATCTCCGTGGGATCGACCCTTACTCACGTAAGGTATTACTTGGACGACCCAGTGCACTTGCTGGTTAGTTGTGCGGATTATAAATTAGTGCACCAAGTTTTTGGCGCCGTTGCCGGGATTATTTGAGTTTGAGTAACTAAGGGTTTATTTTATTTCTTAGATTAGGAATAATTTATTTTTATTATTTTTATTGTTATAGAGTCATCAAATTCTGATAGGATAGTTTCTTTTCAAAAATTTCTTTTCAAAAATATTATTTTTCTTAATTAATTGCTAATTTTCGTGAGTCTAGTGTTTTGTTCTAAGTTTGGTGTCAATTGCATATCTTATATTTTTCTTTAAAATTTTCGACTTGTGTTCCTTGTTCTTCATTGATCTTCAAGTTGTTCTTGTTTATCTTTCTTGTTGATCTTGAGTTTTTCTTGCTTTGTGTCTTTTATTGTTTCACTTGTGTTCTTTTTAAAGCATTAATTGGAATATTCAGAACAAGTGTTACATTTACTCCCAATTGGCTAGAGTATTGGTTTATATTCTTGATAATTGGGTATACGCTTTGGAACCTTTTTCAAAAATAATTTTTCTTTGATTGAATTTTGTGCCAAACTTTAAGTTTGGTGTTTTCTTGTTAATCTTTTTTATAATTTTCGAAAATTTTATTAAAGTTTTCTAAAATTTTTAAGTTTGGTGTTCTTCCTTTTGTTCTTGGTGTTCTTGTGAATCTTCAAGGTGTTCTTGAGTTTTTTCTTGTGTCTTGATCTTAAAATTCTTAAGTTTGGTGTTCCTTGGTGTTTTCCCTCCAAAAATTTTCGAAAATAAGGAGCATTAGATCTAAAAATTTTAAGTCTTGTGTCTTTTGTGTGTTTTTTTCTTTCATCATAAAATTCAAAATTTAAAAAAAAAAATTACTTCCTAACTAATTTTGAACTACATTTTTCAAAAATTTTATATAAAAATTCAATTTTCAATTTCAAAATATTTCCACTTTCTTTTTTTTATTTCGTTTTTATTTTATTTTATAAAAATTAATTTTTATAAAATAAATAATATCAACATATATACCATCTCTTTTATTCCAACATGGAACTAAGTGGGAATGAACAGTCCAAGAGGACTCTGGGGTCATATGCTAACCCCACTACTGCTTCATATGGGAGTAGTATCTGTATACCCTCCATTGGAGTTAGTAGCTTTGAGTTGAATCCTCAGCTCATTATCATGGTGCAGCAAAACTGTCAGTATTCTGGTCTTCCACATGAAGAACCTACAGAGTTTCTAGCACAATTTTTGCAAATTGCTGACACAGTACATGATAAGGAAGTAGATCAGGATGTCTACAGATTATTACTGTTTCCATTTGCTGTAAAAGATCAAGCTAAGAGGTGGTTAAATAACCAGCCTAAGAACAGCATAAAAACATGGAAGCAGCTGTCAGAAAAATTCCTGAATCACTATTTCCCTCCAAAACGGATGACACAGCTAAGGCTAAGCATCCAAGGCTTCAAACAAGGAGATAATAAATCTCTTTATGATGCCTGGGAGAGATACAGAGAGATGCTAAGAAAATGCCCCTCTGAAATGTTTTCAGAATGGGTGCAATTAGACATCTTCTACTATGGGCTTACAGAAAAAGCTCAGATTTCTCTAGACCACTCAGCTGGTGGATCTATACATATGAGAAAAACAATTGAAGAGGCTCAAGAGCTTATTGATACAGTTGCCAGAAATCAACATCTGTACCTAAGCAGTGAATCTTCCATGAAAGAAGAAGCTAAAACAGTAACTACTGAACTCAGTCCGGTGGATCAGGCTAATGAATTCAATCAGCAATTAGACTTTCTAACTCAGCAGCTAGCCGAATTCAAGGAAATATTACAGGAAACAAGAATGGCTAACAGGAATATGGAAGTACAATTAAAGCAGACAAAAAAGCAATTGTCAAAACAAATAGCAGAAGAATGCCAAGCAGTTCAATTAAGGAGTGGGAAAACATTAAATACCTCACTTCAAAGTAGCAGGAAACAAAGAAATGAACAAGTGGATACTCAAAATCCCTCTGAGGACAGTCAGAGCCCAGAGAGGAATAAAGCTGGCGCTGAACGCCCAGACCATGCTCATTCCTGGCGTTCAACGCCAGAAACAAGCATGAATCCGGCGTTGAACACCCAAAGGGAGCATGGTTCTGGCGTTCAAACGCCAGTAACAAACAAGGAAGTGGCGTCCAACGCCACTCCAGCTCCCACCACTGGCATTCAATTGCCAGTGGGGAATCAGTCACATACAAGTGCTGATAACAACCCTTCTAAAAAGGCTTCCCAACCCACTTCTGTAGGTAATAAACCTGCAGCAACTAAGGTCGAGGAATACAAAGCCAAAATGCCTTATCCTCAAAAACTCCGCCAAGCGGAACAGGATAAGCAATTTGCCCGCTTTGCAGACTATCTCAGGACTCTTGAAATAAAGATTCCGTTTGCAGAAGCACTTGAGCAAATACCCTCTTATGCTAAGTTCATGAAAGAGATCTTAAGTCATAAGAAGGATTGGAGGAAAACTGAAAAAGTTTACCTCACTGAAGAATGCAGTGCAGTCATTCTGAAAAGCTTACCTGAGAAGCTTAAAGATCCTGGGAGCTTTATGATACCATGCACATTAGAGGGCACTTGCACCAAGCAAGCTTTATGTGATCTTGGGGCAAGTATCAACCTAATACCTGCATCTACTATCAGAAAGCTTGGTTTAACTGAAGAAATCAAACCAACCAGGATATGTCTTCAACTTGCTGATGGCTCCATTAAATACCCATCAGGTGTGATTGAGGACATGATTGTCAAGGTTGGGCCATTTGCCTTTCCTACTGACTTTGTGGTGCTGGAAATAGAGGAGCACAAGAGTGCAACTCTCATTCTAGGAAGACCTTTCCTAGCAACTGGCCGAACCCTCATTGACGTCCAAAAAGGGGAAGTAACCTTGAGAGTCAATGAGGAGGAGTTCAAGTTGAATGTTGTCAAAGCCATGCAACATCCAGACACCCCAAATGACTGCATGAGTGTTGATATTATTGACTCTTTGGTAAGAGAGGTCAATATGACTGAGAGTCTCGAATCAGAGCTAGAGGACATCTTTAAAGACATTCAGCCTGATCTGGAGGAGTCAGAGAAAATAGTAGAACCTCTGAAAATCCCTCAGGAAGAGGAGAAACCTCCTAAACCCGAGCTCAAACCATTACCACCTTCCCTAAAATATGCATTCTTGGGAGAAGGTGATACCTTTCCTGTAATCATAAGCTCTACCTTAGAGCCACAGGAAGAGGAAGCACTAATTCAAGTGCTAAGGACACACAAGACAGCTCTTGGGTGGACCATCAGTGATCTTAAGGGCATTAGCCCAGCTAGATGCATGCACAAGATCTTGCTGGAAGGTGACGCCAAGCCAGTGGTTCAACCACAAAGGCGGCTGAACCCAGCTATGAAGGAAGTAGTGCAGAAAGAGGTCACTAAATTACTAGAGGCTGGGATTATTTATCCTATTTCTGACAGCCCCTGGGTGAGCCCTGTCCAAGTCGTCCCTAAGAAAGGTGGCATGACAGTGGTTCATAATGAAAAAAATGAACTGGTTCCTACAAGAACAGTTACTGGGTGGCGTATGTGTATTGATTACAGAAGGCTCAATACAGCTACCAGAAAGGATCAATTTCCTTTACCATTCATAGACCAGATGCTAGAAAGACTAGCAGGTCATGAGTACTACTGCTTTCTGGATGGATATTCAGGTTATAATCAAATTGCAGTAGATCCCCAAGATCAGGAGAAAACGGCATTCACATGCCCATCTGGAGTATTTGCATACAGAAGGATGCCATTTGGCCTTTGCAATGCACCTGCAACCTTTCAGAGGTGCATGCTCTCAATTTTCTCTGATATGGTGGAAAAATTTCTGGAAGTCTTCATGGATGACTTTTCAGTGTTTGGAGACTCATTCAGCTCCTGCCTTAACCATTTAGCACTTGTTCTAAAGAGATGCCAAGAGACTAACCTGGTTTTAAACTGGGAAAAGTGTCACTTTATGGTGACTGAAGGAATTGTCCTTGGGCACAAAATCTCGAACAAGGGAATAGAGGTGGATCAAGCTAAAGTTGAAGTAATTGAAAATTTACCACCACCCACCAATGTTAAGGCAATCAGAAGCTTTCTGGGGCATGCAGGATTCTATAGGAGGTTCATAAAGGATTTTTCAAAAATCGCCAAACCTCTGAGCAACCTGCTAGCTGCTGACACGCCATTTATCTTTGATAAAGAGTGTCTGCAGGCATTTGAGACCCTGAAAGCAAAATTGGTCACAGCACCAATCATCTCTGCACCAAACTGGGCATTGCCATTTGAACTAATGTGTGATGCCAGTGACCATGCCATTGGTGCAGTGTTGGGACAAAGGCATGACAAGCTTCTGCACGTCATTTACTATGCCAGTCGTGTTCTAAATGACGCTCAGAAGAATTACACAACCACAGAAAAAGAGCTACTTGCAGTGGTTTACGCCATTGACAAATTCAGATCCTATTTAGTAGGATCAAAAGTGATTGTGTACACTGATCATGCTGCTCTTAAATATCTACTCACAAAGCAGGATTCAAAACCCAGACTTATAAGATGGGTGTTGCTTCTGCAAGAGTTTGATATAGAAATAAGAGACAGAAAGGGGACAGAGAATCAGGTAGCAGACCACCTGTCCCGAATAGAACCAGTAGAAGGGGCGTCCCTCCCTCTCACTGAGATCTCTGAAACCTTTCCGGATGAGCAACTCTTTGCTATCCAGGAAGTGCCATGGTTTGCAGACATTGCAAACTACAAGGCAGTGAGATTTATACCCAAAGAGTACAGTAGACAGCAAATAAAGAAGCTGATCACGGATGCAAAGTATTATCTTTGGGATGAGCCGTATCTCTTTAAGAGATATGCAGACGGAGTAATCCGTAGATGTGTGCCTAAGGAAGAAGCACAGAAGATCCTATGGCACTGCCATGGATCACAGTATGGAGGACATTTTGGAAGTGAGCGAACAGCCACAAGAGTCCTCCAAAGTGGCTTCTACTGGCCTACTCTCTATAAAGACTCCCGAGTGTATGTACTTAATTGTGATAGTTGCCAAAGATCTGGCAATCTACCTCACAGTTACGCCATGCCTCAGCAAGGGATCTTGGTGATTGAGTTGTTTGATGTATGGGGCATTGACTTCATGGGACCCTTCCCACCATCATACTCAAACACTTATATTCTGGTGGCAGTGGATTATGTATCCAATTGGGTGGAGGCTATTGCAACACCCACCAATGACTCTAAAACAGTGTTAAAATTCCTCCAGAAACACATTTTCAGCAGATTTGGCATCCCTAGAGTGTTAATCAGTGATGGGGGCACTCATTTCTGCAATAAACAGCTTTATTCTGCTCTGGTGCGTTATGGAGTTAGCCACAGGGTAGCTACTCCATATCACCCACAAACTAATGGGCAAGCTGAAGTCTCAAATAGAGAACTCAAAAGAATCCTGGAACGGACTGTAATTAACCGTAGAAGGGATTGGGCAAGAAGCTTGGATGATGCCCTGTGGGCATACAGAACAGCATTCAAGACCCCTATAGGGACCTCTCCATACCAGCTTGTGTATGGAAAGGCATGTCACTTGCCAGTGGAACTGGAACACAAGGCCTATTGGGCAATCAGATTCCTAAACCTTGATGCCAAGTTAGCTGGAGAAAAACGATTGCTCCAGTTAAATGAGCTAGAGGAATTTAGACTCAATGCTTTCGAGAATGCAAAGATTTACAAAGAGAAAGCGAAAAGATGGCATGATAAGAAATTGTCATCCAGAGTCTTTGAGCCGGGGCAGAAAGTTCTGCTATTTAATTCTAGGCTCAAATTATTCCCCGGGAAATTAAAATCCCGGTGGAGAGGTCCATATGTCATTACAAGTGTATCACCATATGGATACGTAGAGCTTCAGGATAATGAAACCAACAAAAAGTTCATTGTTAATGGACAAAGAATTAAACATTATCTTGAAAGTAACTTCGAGCAAGAATGCTCGAAAATGAGACTATATTAGAGCTCAGTGGTAGTCCAGCTAAAGACAATAAAGAAGCGCTTGCTGGGAGGCAACCCAGCCAATCACAAAATTTAATTTTATTCGTTTTGATTAATTAATTGATTTTTACAGGTATATGTCAAGGTATCTTCAAGGTAAAATAGCAATTGATTGGATTCACAGAGTTATATGGGAGTTTGGAAGCTCACTAGCGTGAAAAAGCCAGTAAGAAACATTTTGGGCGTTGAACGCCCAAAAGAAGCACCCACTGGGCGTTCAACGCCAGTAAGGGTAGCCATCTGGGCATTAAACGCCAGAAAGGAGCATCTTCTGGGCGTTAAACGCCAGAAAGAAGCACCTTCTGGGCCTTTAACGCCAGATTGACAGCATCCTGGGCGTTCAGAAAAACGCCCAGTGACAAAGGACTTCCTGGCGTTCAACGCCAGAAAGATGCATCAGCTGGGCGTTGAACGCCCAGGAGAAGCAACATTTGGGCGTTAAACGCCCAAACCATGTAGCAGTTGGGCGTTTAACGCCAGGATGGTGGGGAGGAGGTAAAAATTCGTTTCTCTTTACAAATTTTCTTTTTTTTTTATGTTTCAATTCATGATTTCTTGCATAAACATATTTCAAATTATCATCCCTCAAATCAAATTAGTGTTCTAAAAATCCTAATTTCTAAAATCCCTTTTTCAAAAATATCAAATGTATCTTAATCCATAAAAACAAATTATTTTTCAATCCAATCCAACTCTTTTAAAAGTTTCTTTTCAAAACTCAATTACCTCTTTAAAAATCTTTTTCAAAATTTAAAATTCAAATCTATCTTTTTAATTATTATTATTGATATCTTTCTCTTTTTAAACTATATCTTTTTCTTATCATATCTATCTTTTATAAATCATATCTTCTATCTTATCATTTTCTTATTTTCGAAATTTCCCACCCCCCCATATATTGAGTTCGGCACCCCACTCATCATCACCTTGCCACACTTGCTCTCTTCCTATCCCTCTCCTTTCTTCTCTTTTGCTTGAGGACAAGCAAAGCTCTAAGTTTGGTGTGGTTATCCGTGATCACAAAAACATACTCATTAAGATCATGGCCCCTAAAGGAAAACAACCCACCCCAAGGGGCAAGAAAGAGAGTGCTCCAAAGCCACTTTGGAATCAAGGGAAGTTCTTAACTAAAGAACATTCAGATCATTACTACAAAATAATGAGTCACAGATCAGTGATCCCGGAAGTCAAATTTGATCTGAAAGAAGATGAATATCAAGAGATTCAAGAGCAAATTCGAATCAAGAATTGGGAAATTCTGACCAATCCTGAAACGAAAGTGGGAAGAAACATGGTTCAGGAGTTCTATGCTAATTTATGGCAGACAGACAGGCAGAGAATAATTGGAGCTGCTCTCTATGACCATCGGACCTTAGTCAGAGGAAAGATTGTTCATACTCATCCAGACAAGATCAGGGAGATATTCAAGATTCCTCAACTGAAAGATGACCCAGACTCCTTTAACAGGAGAATGATGAGGGTAAACAAAGGTCTAGACAAGATTCTAGAGGATATATGCATCCCTGAAGCCAGGTGGACTACCAGCACCACTGGCACCCCAATTCAACTCAAAAGAGAAGATCTAAAACCAGTAGCCAGAGGCTGGCTGGATTTCATTGGGCGTTCCATATTGCCCACCAGCAACCGTTCTGAAGTTACCATCAAAAGAGCTGTCATGATTCACTGCATCATGTTGGGAAAAGAGGTAGAAGTCCATCAACTGATCTCATGTGAGCTATACAAAATAGCAAACAGGAATTCCAAGGACGCCAAATTGGCCTATCCAAGCTTAATTTCTATGCTCTGCAAAGATGCCGGAGTGAAGATGGGAATAACAGAGTATATTCCAGTTGAGAGGCCAATCACTGGAATATCAATGGTCAGACAACAGCAACAAGATGATTCAGCCAAGAGGAGAGCACAGGAAGCCCTCCCAGAACTGCCTCAATTCGAATATTGGGAACATCTTGAGGCTTCTATTTCCAGATTGCAAGAAGCTATAGACCAAATAAAGGAAGAACAGAACAATCAAAGTAGCATGCTTTGCAAACTGCTTAAGGAACAGGAAGAGCAAGGGCGTGATCTAAGGGAGCTAAAGCGCCAAAAATTAATCCTTGAAAAGCACCCCACAGATTAGAGGAACATCTACTCCTCAAAACAACAGGTTGCTGAGTTCCAATTTTTCTGCTTTAACTTAGTGATAGTAGTATTATAGAAATTTACCTTAGGAGATATTTAGTAGTAGTAATTAGTATGTCTATTTTGATTTTATTTCCAATTAAGCTATAATTTATTTTTCTCATCATCATTAGGCATGAATAAAGTAGTAGATTTTTTTAGAATAAAGAAGTAATCTATATTATTCGAGTTCTTAATAATAAAGATTATAATTAATTATGTGTGGTGGCAATACTTTTTGTTCTCTGAATGAATGCTTGAACAGTGCATAACTTGTACTTTGAATTTGATGAATATTGGCTCCTGAAAGAATGAGGAACACGAAAAATATTATTGATGATCTGAAAAATCATGAAATTGATTCTTGAAGCAAGAAAAAGCAGTCAAAAAAAAAAAGAAGGAGCAATAGAAAAAGCCACGAGCCCTTAAAACCAAAAGGCAAGGGTAAAAAGGATCCAAGACTTTGAGCATCAATGGATAGGAGGGCCCAAGGAAATAAGATCCAGGCCTAAGCGGCTAAACCAAGTTGTCCCTAACCATGTGCTTGTGGCATGCAGGTCCAAGTTACAAACTTGAGACTGAGTGGTTAAAGTCGTGATCCAAGGCAGACAGAGTGTGCTTAAGAGCTCTGGACACCTCTGACTGGGGACTCTAGCAAAGCTAAGTCACAATCTGAACAAGGTTCACCTAGTCATGTGTCTGTGGCATTTATGTATCTGGTGGTAATACTGGAAAACAAAGTGCTTAGGGCCACGGCCAAGACTCATAAAATAACTGTGTTCAAGAATCAACATACTGCACTAGGAGAATCAATAATACTATCTGAATTCTGAGTTCCTATGGATGCCAATCATTCTGAAATTCAAGGGATAAAGGGAGATGCCAAAACTGTTCAGAAACAAAAAGCTACAAGCCCTGCTCATCTAAAAGAATCTGAGCTTCATTTAAAACTCTAAAATATTATTACTTCTTAATTTCTGTTAAAACCTATTTTATTTATCTAGTTGCTTGAGGACAAGCAACAGTTTAAGTTTGGTGTTGTGATGAGCGGATATTTTATACGCTTTTTGGGGGTAATTTCATGTAGATTTTAGTATGTTTTAATTAGTTTTTAATAGAATTTTATTAGTTTCTAAGCAAAAATCATATTTCTGGACTTTACTATGAGTGTGTGTATTTTTCTGTAATTTCAGGTATTTTCTGGCTGAAATTGAGGAAGCTGAGCAGAAATCTGACTTAGGCTAAAAAAGGACTGCAGATGCTGTTGGATCCTGACCTCCCTGTACTCGAAATGGGTTTTCTGGAGCTACAGGAGTCCAATTGGCGCGCTCTCAACGGCGTTGGAAAGTAGACATTCAGGGCTTTCCAGCAATATATAATAGTCCATACTTTGCGCGAAGATTGACGACGTAACTTGGCGTTGAACGCCAAGTACATGCTGCTGTCTGGAGTTAAACGCCAGAAAAACGTCATGATCCGGAGTTGAACGCCCAAAACACGTCATAACTTGGAGTTCAACTCCAAGAAAAGTCTCTACTCGTGGATAGCTTTAGTCTCAGCCCCAGCACACACCAAGTGGGCCCCAGAAGTGGATTTCTGCACCAATTATCTTAGTTTACTCATATTCTGTAAACCTAGGTTACTAGTTTACTATTTAAACAACTTTTAGAGAATTATTCTGTACCTCATGACATTTTCAGATCTGAATTACATACTTTTTGACGGCATGAGTCTCTAAACTCCATTGTTGGGGGTGAGGAGCTCTGCAGCGTCTCGATGAATTAATACAATTCCTTTGCTTTCCATTCAAACACGCTTGTTCTTATCTAAGATGTTCATTCGCGCTTAATTATGGAGAAGGTGATGATCCGTGACACTCATCACCTTCCCTAAACCATGAACGTGTGCCTGACAACCACCTCCGTTCTACATCAGACTGAATGAGTATCTCTTAGATTCATTACGCAGAATCTTCGTGGTATAAGCCGGATTGATGGCGGCATTCATGAGAATCCAGAAAGTCTAAACCTTGTCTGTGGTATTCCGAGTAGGATTCTGGGATTGAATGACTGTGACGAGCTTCAAACTCCTGAAGGCTGGGCGTTAGTGACAGACGCAAAAGAATCAATGGATTCTATTCCAACCTGATTGAGAACCGACAGATGATTAGCCGTGCTGTGACAGAGCATAGGAACGTTTTCACTGAGAGGATGGGAGGTAGCCATTGACAACGGTGACACCCTACATAGAGCTTGCCATGGAAGGGACTTTTCATGTGTTGAAGGATTTCAAGGAAGAGTTGAAGTTCAGAGGACAAGGCATCTCCAAAACTCCAACATATTTCTCATTACTGCACAACAAGTAACGCTGTTATTCTCTTTTATTTTTCCTATCAAATCTAATAATTCCAACTTATAATTTTAATTAATATCCTGACTAAGAACAATAAAATAAACATAGCTTGCTTCAAACCTATAATCTCCGTGGGATCGACCCTTACTAACGTAAGGTATTACTTGGACGACCCAGTGCACTTGCAGGTTAGTTGTGCGGATTATAAATTCGTGCACCAGCAGTCACTTCAGTTGTTGGAAGAACTAAGCATCATCAACCAAAGAGATAGAAAGGGATACAAAGACCAACAATGATGATGATAAGGAGTAAAGCAAGTGAACACTAACATGTTTTATTGTTAAGTGATTGTTTTGTATTCAAAATTGCTATAATTGAAATTGATATTGTGCTTCTATTTGTCTGCTTAGTATAGTTTCTTTGTGGCATAATAACCAGGATGCTAGATAGCTCATAGTACCATAATCTTGAAAAATTGCCTGAACTCAATATCTCTAAGTATGTGAAAAGAGAACACTTCTTTTTCCCACTGAAGGCTTCTCACCAGGGGATAAAATGATGCTAACTTATCAACCAATGGAGATATCTCCACACTCTTCTGGATACTATATAGTGAAAAAATCCTCTCACTTGAACATACAAAAATCATCAAGAAGGATACTGGGAAAAAGCTCGCTGTGATAGGGGATGGGCTAAGGCACATTGATCATCATCCCCCCTAATGAGTGACAACCGTCAAGCTAGTAACGATAAAAGAGCACTTGTTGGGAGGCAACCCAACCTTAGGTAACTCTTTGAAACTCTTCTTAGAATAAATGCTTAGTTTAATTTCTGTGTATTGCAAGGAATTAAGTTTGGTGTTCCACACCAATGTGATTGGATTAACAGAAAAACAAAATCATAGGTGAATGTATGACACTGAGTTTGGTGTTCCACTATTAACATCCATCGAGCACAAAGTAACCCTTGAGACAATCATGAATAATCATAAATTCCAAACAATCATAGAAATTGACTAAATTTACATTTCACTTGTTTACGTTTTAGTTCTGCATTTCATCTCCCCATAGGTTTAAAGCACATGATTTAGTATGCATGCATAAAAGATGCACTAAGTTTTGGCATATAGAAGTAAGCAAGGAACTAAGTTTGGTTTGCAGACACCACTTGTAGCTCAAGGATTCATAAGCATACATGCATGATAACTGTTCATACCCTGACCGGTGTCCTCCAACTCGGTAAATCCGCAAGAGGTCCGACCTTGTCCTAAAGCTCACACCTAAAAGTCGGACCTCGGACAAAGAGCTCAAAACCGGTCACAAGGAAGGCCCATCAACAGGAACACAGCCCAAACCTAAAGGCCGAAAAAGGCCTGGAAAAGGCGGTTCCACAAAGATAGAGATAAACTCCCAAAGATAAGATAAGATAAGAATATCTTATCCAGGGAAGATCACTGCCAACTACTATAAATACACTGGAGCACCCAGGTATGGAATTCATTCCAAATCTACACATACCTGTTTGGACCCATGCTAACTTAAGCATCGGAGTGTCATTGCAGGTACAACCATCAACCGTTCTACATACCCAGCTCGGGTCACCAAGCCCCTATCTCGGACCTCTCCAGACGACCGAGCTACACGTTTCAGGTAACCCTCGGAACATTGCCGCCGTTGCCGGGGACCCTGGAAGTCATCCCTCTACCATAGCGGACAACCCTCTCAACGATGAGCACGCTGCATCTGAACAAGAGGACGAAATTGACACCGGAGAACGACCGGACAGCCCTCTATCACCACGAACTCCAGGAGGAAACAAACAGAATCGCCCAAAAACATCATCCCCAAACAAGAATCCACAAAATCCCGAAAGAGAGAAGAGCTCGGAAATTCTAGAAGCAGTCCGGGCATAACAAGACCGACTAAAACAACTCGAAAAGGACATAAAGAAGCAGAAAGAAACTGAACAAGATCTGAGAAGGGAAACTCGAAAGCGCAGAGAATTAGAAGAAAAACTGCGGAAAATAGAGGCCAACCTGAAAGACCGGAGAGAACGCGGCACCACCATCGAAGACAACCATGATCCCTTCACGCAAGAGATCATGAGGGAGAAAGTACCGCGAAACTTCAAACCACCCGATATGGATCTCTACGACGGCACCACCGATCCAAGTCATCACCTCAGCAACTTCAGAAGCAGAATGTACCTAGTCGACGCCTCCGACGCGACTCGGTGCAAAGCCTTCCCCACCACTCTCACCAAGTCGGCCATGAAGTGGTTCGACAACCTGCCACCAAGATCAATCACCAGCTTCGAAGACCTAACCAAAAAATTCCTAACAAGATTCTCTATTCAAAAGGACAAGGCAAAACATGCCCCCAGTCTGCTCGGGATCAAACAAGGGGACCAAGAAACTCTCCGAAAATACATGGAGCGATTTAACAAAGCCTGCCTGGACATACAACACTTACCCACTGAAGCAGCCATCATGGGACTAGCAAACAAAGAGGGACCGTTTAGCCAATCCCTATCCAAACGATACCCGACCTCCCTATACGAGGTACAGGAGCGAGCAGAAAAATATATCAACATGGAGGAAACCTCCCAGCTAAGAGACCCTTCTAGGAAAGAATCAAACTACCCACTCCGAGATCGGGATCGGGAACAGAAGAAGAAAGAGGAACCCAACTCAGACAAGCCACGGAAGTACCACAGCTACACCCCCCTCCGAGTCTCCCTGGTAGACGTCTACAGAGAAGTATGCCACACCGAGAAGATCCCACCGCCCCGACCACTAAAACACAAAAAAGCAGGGAGAGATCGGTCCGAATACTGTGAATATCACAAGCTCTACGGACATTCTACTAACGACTGCTACGATCTGAAAAATGTTATAGAAAAACTAGCCAGAGAAGGAAAACTCGACAGATACGTAGCAGAAAAAGGAGAAGAGACCAGGAAGAGAAGGCGGGGTGACAACGAAGATCGGGCCGAACAACCCCCACGAACCCCTGAAAGACATGTTCACATGATAAATGGAGGCTTCGCAGGCGGGGGAACGTCCAAATCCTCACGAAAAAGACACCTCAAAGAAATCTATCACGTTCGAGAAGACAGTCCCCTGCCCGAATTACCTACTATTTCATTCACCCGAGAAGATGCTCAAGGGATAATTCCCGGACACGACGATCCAATGGTAATCACAATTATCCTAGCAAACGCCAACTTACATCGAACCCTGATTGACCAGGGAAGCTCAGCAGATATCCTGTTCAAAACGGCCTTCGACAAGCTCGAACTTGAAGAAAAGGAACTAAAGGCCTACCCCACCAACCTATTTGGACTAGGGGACACTCCGATCCATCCCTTAGGATACGTCTCGCTACACACTACCTTTGGAAGAGGCGAGCAATCTAAAACATTAAGCATCGACTACATTATAGTCGACGTCACTTCAGCATACAATGCCCTCATTGGGCGACCAACCCTAAACAGACTAGCAGCTATAGTCTCGACCCCACACCTCTGTATGAAGTTCCCCACCACAAAGGGAATCGCTACTCTAAAAGGCGACCAAAAACTAGCACGGCGATGCTACAACGAAAGCCTGAGCCTAAAGGGACAAGAAGGGAAAGAGGTCAACACAATAGAACTCAGACTAGTTCAATCCCGAGAAGACCTCCGGCCACAACCAGAGGGAGAAACCGAAAAAGTCCAGATTGGGAACACACCTGAAAAAACAACAAGCATAGGAGCAAACCTCAAAACGGGCCTAAAAGAGGGACTCATAGCCCTCTTAAGGGAGAATTCCGACCTCTTCGCCTGGAAAGCCTCCGACATGCCAGGCATAAGCCCCGACCTGATGTGCCATAAGCTATCGGTTTACCCGGGATCCCGGCCTGTCCAACAAAGACGCCGGAAGCTCAGACCCGAGCGCATGCAAGCAATAGAAGAACAAGTGCAAGCGCTACTAGATGCAGGGTTCATTAGGGAAGTAAAATACCCCCTATGGCTCGCAAACGTGGTCCTGGTAAAAAAGCCCAACGGAAAATGGAGGATGTGCGTCGATTACACAGACCTCAACAAAGCTTGCCCCAAAGATCCATATCCACTACCAAACATCGACGCATTAGTAGACGCAGCCTCAGTCTATAGATATCTCTCCTTCATGGACGCATACTCAGGATACAACCAAATCCCAATGTACGGACCCGACCAAGAAAAGACCTCGTTCATAACCCCAAGGGCAAACTACTGCTACGTAGTAATGCCCTTCGGGCTAAAGAACGCAGGAGCAACCTACCAGAGGCTAATGAACAAAGTGTTCTCAGAACACATCGGACTACAGCTGGAGGTGTACGTCGACGACATGCTGGTAAAGACACAAGAAGACAGAAACTTGCTGACCGACCTCACCAGTATTTTCGGAACCCTCAGAAAACACAACATGAGACTTAACCTGACAAAGTGCACCTTCGCCGCAGAAGCCGGAAAGTTCTTAGGCTTCATGCTGACTCAAAGGGGCATTGAAGCAAACCCGGACAAATGCCAAGCAATACTCAACATGAAGAGCCCGACGTGTGTCAAGGAAGTACAACAACTGAATGGAAGGCTAGCCGCCCTATCAAGGTTCTTGGCGGGATCAGCGATAAGGTCACTACCTCTCTACTCACTCCTAAAGAAAGGGAAACCCTTCTCATGGACCCCGGAGTGCGAAAAGGCCTTCCAAGACTTCAAGGAATTCCTCGGGCAGCCACCAATCCTAACCCGACCTCTAAAGGGAGAAGAACTCGTACTATACCTCTCGGTTGGGAATCGAGCAGTCGCTTCAGCGTTAATACGAGAAAGTGACCAAGGACAACACCCCGTATACTTTGTAAGCAAGGCACTACAAGGGGCCGAATTAAACTATCAGAAGATAGAAAAGTTCGCCTACGCCCTAGTGTTCACAGCCCGGAGACTCTGTCCCTACTTTCAAGCCCACACCATCAAAGTCCGAACGAACCAACCAATGAGACACATCCTCCAAAAAACAGACCTGGCAGGACGAATACTGCAATGGGCGGTGGAGTTGTCCGAGTTCGACCTCCACTATGAAACCCGGACTGCCATAAAATCCCAGTATCTAGCCGACTTCATCGCAAAATACACTGAGACCCCTGGAACCCCACTCTCGTGGAACCTGTATGTCGACGGGTCCTCAAACAAAACAGGAAGCGGAGCTGGGGTTATACTCGAAAGCGACCAAGGAACGCGGATAGAACTATCCTTAAAATTCGAGTTCCAGGCCTCGAATAACCAAGCCGAATACGAGGCCCTACTAGCAGGTCTAAAGCTAGCCGGAGAGGTCGGAGCCCAAAAAATCACGATCTTCAGCGACTCCCAGGTCGTCACATCACAAGTAAATGGAAGCTACCAGGCCAAAGACCCCACTATGAAAAAATACCTGGACCAAACACAGGCGCAACTACGCCACTTTTCACAAATACAGATTCAGCACATACCTCGGGAACAAAACGCCCGGGCAGACGCCCTCTCAAAGCTCGCCAGCACCAAGCCCGGAGGCAACAACAGAAGTCTCCTCCAGGAAACCTTGCAATCTCCCTCCGTGCTAAGAGGGGAAGAAGCGCTAAACATATCCAACCAACAACAAGGGTGGATGACCCCCATACTCAACTACCTGAAGTCAGGAACTCTCCCCGCCGAAAGAAAGGAAGCTAGAAGACTCATAAAAGACGCCCAGAATTATACGCTAATTCACGACATATTATACAAAAGGGGATTCTCAAACCCCCTCCTTAGGTGTGTCCCGACCTCAGAAACAAAGAGCGTCCTCGAAGAAGTCCACGGAGGCATGTGTGGGAACCATCTCGGAGCTCGAGCATTATCCAAGAAAGTAGTCCGAGCCGGATTCTATTGGCCGACCTTGCAAAGAGACGCAACGGAATTTGTGAAAATATGCCCCCCTGTCAAAAACACGCCAATTTTCACAAAGCACCACCCGAAGACCTTATCAGCGTCACCGCACCATGGCCCTTCGCAAAATGGGGACTTGACCTACTCGGCCCATTCCCCCAAGGACCGGGGCAAGTCAAATACCTCATAGTAGAGGTCGACTACTTCACAAAGTGGATCGAAGCTGAACCCTTAGCCACCATCACGGCTCAGAAAAGCCGCAAATTCCTATATAAAAACATCGTCACAAGGTTCGGAGTCCCCTACTCCATCACCACAGACAATGGCACACAGTTCACAGACACAAGTTTTCAAAACTTGGCGGCCGAGCTAAAAATCAAACAGCAGTTCACCTCAGTCGAGCACCCACAAGCCAATGGACAGGCGGAGGCCGCAAATAAAGTCATCTTGGCTGGGTTAAAACGAAGACTCCAAGAGGCCAAAGGGGCATGGGCCGAGGAGCTCCCCCAGGTGCTATGGGCATATCGGACAACCCCACACTCTACAACGGGAGAATCGCCATTCCGACTAGCTTACGGGATGGAGGCAATGATTCCTATCGAAATAGATGAAGGGTCACCCAGAGTCATCTTCTACAACGAAGGAGGTAACCCACAGGCACAAAGGGAAGAACTCGACCTCCTCCCCGAGGTCCGAGAAAAAGCCCGGATCCGAGAAGAAGCCTTAAAACGGCGAACGGCCCTCAGATACAATCAGAAAGTAATAAAACGAAGCTTCTCAATTCACGACCTGATTCTGATCCGAAATGACATCGGAACACAAAAGTCGGGGGAAGGGAAGCTAGCAGCAAATTGGAAAGGACCCTACAAGGTAACAGAAGTCTTAGGAACAGGCTATTACAATATATCCGACCTAGAAGGCAATGAGTTGCCCAGGGCCTGGCACGCCTGTAATCTAAGACGATACTACAGCTAGAAAAACTTAAACCGAGGTGTACTCTTTTTCCCTACAAGGGTTTTTTAATGAGACACCCGGACAAGAAAAGCACCCGACCTAGCTAAGGGTAAACACTCTGTAAATATTCTTTCTTTTTCAATACTAATCGAATTTTTTCCTTCTCCTTCTTCCTCATGATGAAACCAATCCTGCAAAGTATCCCGCCAAGGCGCATTAATTTATGCTCGACAAAACGCAAAAAATCATTGCCAAAAGACCACACAAGGTCGGCAACGATAAAGCGACGAGGTTCAGATTAATGTGAGAAGTTATAAAGCAACTCTGAAAAGGCTCAAAAAGGCCAAATAAAAGAGGTTACAAAAATAACTTAAAGGCCGACCAAACAACAAGGTCGGACCCAACAAAGAGATGGCTAGAAAGGAAAAAAGAAAAAAAAAAGGGGCAAACGGCCAAAGAAAACAAAGATTTCGAAAACGCTTACTAAAAGGTTGTTATACAAAAACAACTAAAAAGTACAAGCGAAAAAACGAAATCAAAGGGAAGGATAAAACAAAGTTTCAAAAAGCGCTAGCTAAAAGGTTGTTATCCAAAAACAACTAAAAAGCATAAAGCATAACTAAAAGTCAAAACGCGAACAAACACCACATAATAAGCTAAAAAGTTACTACAAGTAGCTAATAGCAAAAAGGTGTTCAAAGCATTAACAGGTAGTAAAAACCATCCAAAAAAAAAGAGAGCCCACAGGCCGGGCAAACAACCAAAGACAAAGGATTACAGGGAATCAAGATCCTTCCCGGACTCCACATCGGTAGGAGGCTGCGGAGGAAGAACCATAGAAATCGGGACAGCCTTGACAGCACCGTCATCTCGGTTTAAAACCTCCACACCAAACTCCTCCCTGGCCAAAGGTAAGGTCGGGTTCGCAACCGGAACTTTGGGGTCAGACACCGGAACCTCATCCTCATTGGGAGCAGGAACGATCTTTCCCTCCACGACAACATTATCCATACTGAATAAACTCAGATTCAGGTCAGGAGCAAGAACCCGGACCTGAGCCTTCAAATTATCAAACATAGCATCCATACCCTTAGCCACATGCCCTTGTAACTCGTAAAAATCATCTTGAGCGGATTGCAACCTCTCCTTTGTCTCCACAAGCTCGGCATATGTCCGAGTATAACTCTCCTTCGCCGCCTTCGCCATCTCCTTGGATGAATTCGCTGCCGCCACAGCCGCGGTAGCTTTAGCTTTCTCCTTCTCCAAAGACGCCTCCAGCTCAACAACCCTAGCAGCCTTCAGCTCACTAATCCTCTCGAACTCAGACTGAGCTTTCTCAAGTCGGGAACTGGTCGCACCAATGGGGGATTTCTTGAACTCCCGGGCAATAGCGGCATGAAGACTAGCCATCCGGACACAGCTCCGCGCCATATACTGAAAATGGCGCTCAATAGACACATCATCAGTAGAAATAAAAGTCTGAGGGAGGACATGCTGTTCAACCCAACCAAGAGCATCAAAATCCTTATCATTAAAACCCACAAACTCTTGAGAGGTCTTCTGCTTCTTGGGGGGAAGACCCGAGGACGAAGGAGGAGAAGAGTTACCAGGTCCAGAGGTTGGAGGATCCTGATTTATAGGTCGAAACTGGGGAGTCGGAATAGTCTTCGACCGAGTAGTGACACCCACAGTAGTCTTCTTCGGAGAAGATCGGGCAGAAGCCTCCCCAGCCTCGATATTTCGAGCAGCCACAGACTTCTTTGTCCGACGAAGGTACTTCATGGAATCCGCCTGAGAAGACATCTCTGCAAAAATAAAAGAAAAGGATCACCAAAACAGAAATTCCACCAAAACAAAACAAGCAAAGCCAAAATACTAAAAAGATAATCTCGTAGGGTCGGGAACTACCTAACTCGGAACGGAGAAGGCTTGGATCCCCCAACATTTTCTTCGTGTCCAAGTGAGGTGCCCGACCCCATAAACTGCTTACCACACCCACAAAGGCCTGCTCCACCTCATCTAGACTCTCAAGGGTATACTTAGTAGACACTACTTTCTCCTGCCAACAAAGAGGAAAAGAAGGCTCCCCACTCTCATCTAAAAAGAAGGGTCGGACATCTCCAGTAGCCCGGACCTTGAAATAGAAGTTCTTAAAATCGTGAAAGGACTCATCATACAGGGTACAAAACTTCCTTCCCTGGTTAGCCCTAAAGGAAACCCAAGATACCTTCCCTCCACCCGACCCTGGCTTCGTCAACACAAACAGGTAGGAAAAAAGGGAAATAGAGGGAGCAACGCTCAAGAACTGACACAAAAGTTGAAAAAGCTTTAAAAACGCCCAAGAATTTGGATGGAGCTGCGTAGGAGCAAGATTACAAGACCATAACACCTCGGACTCCAGATCGGTAAAGGGAAGTCGGACGCCCAGCTTAGAGAAAAAACAATCATAAGCATAAAAGAAAAGCTTCTCGGAACTATCTAATGGCGGGAAGCACACTCTCTCCTCGGGTTCCGAGGCTACTAGTTCATAATCCCTCTCAGACTCTCTATTTTCACATATGCTACAATGCCTACGGAACCTAACTAAGTACTCAGAATCTACCACGGTAAGGACTCTTAGAGGAAGAGGGTCTACCCAATCAAGACCACATGGAATTTTAGTCGACATCGCTTGAAGAACCTTTCGAGACATAAAATTCTTACCTACAAAGAAGAATACAACAGCAAGCAAAAAATCACATAAAGAAGACGAGCACGAAAACCCATTCAGCAAAGCGAAAAACAAAGACCTCACGAGAAGTGGGCCAATACAGAACAGAGACACCGGGGAACAAAAAAGAGCCCCCCCATACAAAAACAACAGCAATGGCGGCACCTCTTTTGGGGCAACCCAGGCATAAAGAAAAAGAAACAAACAGAGCCACACAAAGATCAGAAGCATATGATCACAGGAAAAGAGAAACACGGAAACAAACCTGAAAGGAGAAGCGAAGGCAAAGAGCTCCGAAGTAAGTAGAACAAACGACGGCACAAAGAAAATGCTGAAAATTTAAAAAGACACACAAAGAAAGATTCGAGAAAGCAAACTAAGGGAAAGAAGAAGCGGCACTTTTAAAGGCATAAAAAGAAACAAACGCAGAAAGGAAAAAGGGAGCAATAAATAAAGCCTTCACAGAGCCCGAACGGAAATCGAGGAAAAACGGTAAAATGCAATAAATGCAGGAATGGCCATTTTGAATTTTGAAAAACAAAAAAAGACTACTATGCCCGAGCACGACCTCCCAAAAAAGGATGAACTCGGGCAGGGGCACTGTTCATACCCTGACCGGGGTCCTCCAACTCGGTAAATCCGCAAGAGGTCCGACCTTGTCCTAAAGCTCACACCTAAAAGTCGGACCTCGGACAAAGAGCTCAAAACCGGTCACAAGGAAGGCCCATCAAAAGGAACACAGCCCAAACCTAAAGGCCGAAAAAGGCCTGGAAAAGGCGGTTCCACAAAGATAGAGATAAACTCCCAAAGATAAGATAAGATAAGAATATCTTATCCAGGGAAGATCACTGCCAACTACTATAAATACACTGGAGCACCCAGGTATGGAATTCATTCCAAATCTACACATACCTGTTTGGACCCATGCTAACTTAAGCATCGGAGTGTCATTGCAGGTACAACCATCAACCGTTCTGCATACCCAGCTCGGGTCACCAAGCCCCCATCTCGGACCTCTCCAGACGACCGAGCTACACGTTTCAGGTAACCCTCGGAACAATAACTATTCTTCAAGTGCTTGGGAATAAGCAACTCTCAAAGTTCATTGCAGGCAGTCACTTCCGTTGTTGGAAGAACTAAGCATCATCAACCAAAGAGACAGAAAGGGATACAAAGACCAACAATGATGATGATAAGGAGTAAAGCAAGTGAACACCAACAGGTTGTATTGTTAAGTGATTGTTTTGTATTCAAAATGGCTATAATTGAAATTGATATTGTGCCTCTGTTTGTCTGCTTAGTATAGTTTCTTTGTGTCTTAATAACCAAGATGCTAGATAGCTCATAGTACCTTAATCTTGAAAAATTGCCTGAACTCAATATCTCTAAGTATGTGAAAAGAGAACACTTCTTTGAAAAGAAGGATTGAGGAATCTAAAAATTTTTTAGGCAAGCAAAAGATTAAGAGAAGTGGTGGTTCTGATTATATAATTGCGTATTAAGGTTGCATGTTTGTGAAAAATTGCATGGGAGCTCATAGGCAGGAAATGAAGTTTAGAGAAGTATAATGGAAATTCTCAAACATCTATTGATTCAAGAAGCAGCAACAAAAGAAAACAAAAGAAATAGAAAAACAAAGAATAAGGTCCAAGGCTCTGAGCATCAATTACTAGGAAGAAAAAAAAAGAAAGAAATAAGAACTCATTATCCTAGTTAAATGCTTGTGGTAGATTTGTGTCAAAGAGAGAGGCTTGAGCAAGTAAATCTTAAGGGGTGCCTCAACACCTAATACCTTAGACCAACTGGTCTGGGAGTATTGATTGAAAGCTTATCTTAAAAGCCGCTTTTAGGTGACTATCTATAAAGAGACTTCCACAATATCATTTGAATGAAAGTTCTCAGGCCTAAGACTTCCAAAATGTAGGAACTAATAAGCACTAGAATCCTTGCATGGGCATATAATTTGGAGTTCACCCCACTATCACTTAATCACTTCACTCACCAAAACATTATAAGCTATTCTTCAACCCATTCCAATTAAAATAAACCTATATGCATAATTCTTTTCTTGCCTGAGGACAAGCAAGGTTTAAGTTTGGTGTTGTGATGCATTTGCATCTTAGCAAGATTAGCTGGTAATTTTAGTTAATTTTGGTTCAAGTTCATTCATTTTATTTGGAATAAAAAAGCACTTTGATGAATTTTATCTTCATGCACTAATGTGTCAAGGACTAAGTGATTGATGGTCAATTCTATGCAACTAACTCAAGACAATATTGAATGAATGAATGACTAGAATTGGTTGCATAAAGAGACAAAGCTTTACTGAAATTTTGTGTGTGATCATGATAGGAAAAGCGCTTTTGGCGCTACGTTCTTACAAGGAGCGTTCCTCCACATGACTAGGAGGAACTACACTCTTCACCCAAGAGTGCTACGTTCTCCAACCATGAGCACCTGCGATACGGAAGTGGAAAAATTTTGTTGGCGACGCGTACGCGTAGATGATGCGTACGCGTGAAAGTGATGTTTTGAAGACCACACATACGCATGGGCGACGCGAATGCGTGAGAGTAATATTTTTGAACAAGCATGCGCATGCATGGATGAAGCAGCAGCGAGGAAGTGGCACTTTTGAAAGGCCACACGTATGCGGGGATAACGCGTACGCGTGGGACTGCGCTCTTGGCGCAAACGCTACGCTCTCCTTAAGAGCACTGAAGGCGACGCGTACGCGTGGTTGGCGCGTACGCGTCACAAGTGCCAAATTGCTGAACGAAACGTACGCGAGGGCGACGCGTACGCATAGTTGCACGAGCGCTACGCTCTCCTCAAGAACGCTATGTTCTCCTGGGAGCATTGATAAACCCCTATTTCGTGGTTTATCTTGTGTTGGTTTTAGGGAATTTTGTCAATAATTTCCGCACTTATCCATATAAAATGCATTATTTTTTGTTTCCTTCCTTATTTTGCCTCATGGTTGAAAACATGCTTATTTGACCCTATAAATGCTATATTTTAATCTCTTCTATCACCATTCAATGCCGGGATGTGTTTGTTAAGTGATTTTAGAGTTTACAGGGCAAGATTGGTCTAGAAGATGGAAAGGAAGCATGCACAAATGGAAGGAACTTGAAAAATCGAGCTTTGGAGAATTAGCATCGACGCGCACGCGTGACCTAAGCATCCACACTATACTAACTAAAAGCCCACTTTGAGCAACTTGCAAGTACACCTGAAGAAGCCACTGAACCAGCATAAATAGGGGGCATCTTAAATCATTTGGGGACTTCTTCTGGATCTTATTTTTCAGCTTCTTTTTCTTTTAGATCTCTTTTGTACTTTTGCACTTTTAGAATTTTCCTTCCTGCATTCAGACTTTAAATCATTTCTAGTTTCACTTTTGTTGCATTTTTCTTTTCTTTTACTTTTCTATGCTTTGTCTAATTTCCAATTTTAGAATTCTGTTTGAACTTAGAGCTATGAATCACTAAACCCCATTTTCAATAGGGGAGGAGCTCTGTTGGTTGGAATGAATTAATACTTCTTCTTTTCCTTTCAATTCAAGTTGATCCATCTAGGAGGAAACTCTTGTGCTTCACAGATTCAATTACTATCGAGAGAGGGATTGAATCTATTTGAATTGTGTGATGAACTAGAGAAAGGAGCCATAGAAATTCAATTTGGAGCTTATCCTCTCATAATTTTCTTGATTGATATATTATGGGTTGGTATGTGAGATGTAACCACCTTGAATTGAAATCTTGAGAGTTGTGTGGTGGTGCACGAAATTGTGATCATCAATGGCGCCATCAACATGGTACGCTCATTGCAATCTCAACTCTTTATCACAACTTCGCATAACTAACCGGCAAGTGTATTGGGTCGTCCAAGTAATAAACCTTACGCGAGTAAGGGTCGATCCCACGGAGATTGTTGGTATGAAGCAAGCTATGGTCACCTTGTAAATCATAGTCAGGCAGACTCAAATGGTTATGGATGATATAGGAATAAAACATAAAGATAAAGATAGAGATACTTATGTAATTCATTGGTGAGAACTTCAGATAAGCGTATGAAGATGCTTTGTCCCTTCCGTCTCTCTGCTTTCCTACTGTCTTCATCCAATCCTTCTTACTCCTTTCCATGGCAAGCTGTATGTTGGGTATCACCGTTGTCAATGGCTACAATCCCGTCCTCTCAGTGGAAATGTTCAACGCACCCTGTCACGGCACGGCTATCCAGCTGTCGGTTCTCGATCATGTCGGAATAGAATCCAGTGATTCTTTTGCGTCTGTCAGTAACGCCCCACAATCGCGAGTTTGAAGCTCATCACAGTCATTCAATCATTGAATCCTACTCAGAATACCACAGACAAGGTTTAGACCTTCCGGATTCTCTTGAATGCCGCCATCAATTCTAGCTTATACCACGAAGATTCCGGTTAAAGAACCCAAGAGATATCCACCCAATCTAAGGTAGAACGGAGGTGGTTGTCAGTCACACGTTCATAGGTGAGAATGATGATGAGTGTCACGGATCATCACATTCATCAAGTTGAAGAACAAGCGATATCTTGGAATAAGAACAAGCTGAATTGAATAGAAGAACAATAGTAATTGCATTAATACTCGAGGTACAGCAGAGCTCCACACCTTAATCTATGGTGTGTAGAAACTCCACCGTTGAAAATACATAAGAACAAGGTTCAGGCATGGCTGTGAGGCCAGCCCCCAAATGATCTAAGATAGCATAAGACTAAAGATAGCTACCCAGATGTAAAATACAATAGTAAGAGGTCCTATTTATAGGGAACTAGTAGCTTAAGAATTACAAAGATGAGTAAAAGACATAAAAATCCACTTCCGGGCCCACTTGGTGTGTGCTTGGGCTGAGCATTGAAGCATTTTCGTGTAGAGACTCTTCTTGGAGTTAAACGCCAGCTTTTGTGCCAGTTTGGGCGTTTAACTCCCATTCTTGTGCCAGTTCCGGCGTTTAACACCGGGCATTCTTGAGCTGATTTGGAACGCCAGTTTGGGCCATCAAATCTCAGGCAAAGTATGGACTATTATACATTGCTGGAAAGCCCAGGATGTCTACTTTCCAACGCCTTTAAAAGTGCGCCAATTGGGCTTCTGTAGCTCTAGAAAATCCACTTCGAGTGCAGGGAGGTCAGAATCCAACAGCATCTGCAGTCCTTTTCAGTCTCTGAATCAGATTTTTGCTCAAGTCCCTCAATTTCAGCCAGAAAATACCTGAAATCACAGAAAAATACACAAACTCATAGTAAAGTCTAGAAAAGTGAATTTTAACTAAAAACTAATAAAAATATAATAAAAACTAACTAAAACATACTAAAAATAATGCCAAAAAGCGTACAAATTATCCGCTCATCACAACACCAAACTTAAATTGTTGCTTGTCCCCAAGCAACTGAAAATCAAATAAGATAAAAAGAAGAGAATATGCAATGAACTTCAAAAACATATATGAAGATCAGTATTAATTAGATGAGCGGGGCTTTAGCTTTTTGCCTCTGAACAGTTTTGGCATCTCACTTTATCCTTTGAAATTCAGAATGATTGGCTTCTTTAGGAACTCAGAATCCAGATAGTGTTATTGATTCTCCTAGTTAAGTATGATGATTCTTGAACACAGCTACTTTATGAGTCTTGGCCGTGGCCCAAAGCACTCTGTCTTCCAGTATTACCACCGGATACATACATGCCACAGACACATAATTGGGTGAATCCTTTCAGATTGTGACTCAGCTTTGCTATAGTCCCCAATTAGAGGTGTCCAGGGTTCTTAAGCACACTCTTTTTGCCTTGGATCACAACTTTATTTCTTTCTTTTTCTTTTTCTCCCTTTTCTCTTTTTTTTTCCGTTTTTTTTTTGTATTCACTGCTTTTTCTTGCTTCAAGAATCATTTTTATGATTTTTCAGATCCTCAGTAACATGTCTCCTTTTTCATCATTCTTTCAAGAGCCAACAATTTTAACATTCATGATCAACAAATTCAAAAGACATATGCACTGTTCAAGCATACATTCAGAAAACAAAAGCATTGCCACCACATCAAAATAATTAATCTGTTATAAAATCTGAAACTCATGCAATTCTTCTCTTTTTCAATTAAGAACATTTTTCATTTAAGAAAGGTGATGGTTTCATAGGACATTCATAACTTCAAGGCATAGACACTAAGACACTAATGATCATAAGACACAAACATGGATAAACATAAGCATAATTTTCAAAAAACAGGAAAATAAAGAACAAGGAGATTAAAGAACGGGTCCACCTTAGTGATGGCGGCTTGTTCTTCCTCTTGAAGATCTTATGGAGTGCTTGAGCTCCTCAATGTCTCTTCCTTGCCTTTGTTGCTCCTCTCTCATAATTCTTTGATCTTCTCTAATTTCATAGAGGAGGATGGAATGTTCTTGGTGCTCCACCCTTAGTTGTCCCATGTTGGAACTCAATTCTCTTAGGGAGGTGTTGATTTGCTCCCAATAGTTTTGTGGAGGAAAGTGCATCCCTTGAGGTATCTCAGGGACTTCATAATGAGTGGGGTCTCTTATTTGCTCCATCCTTTTCTTAATGATGGGCTTGTCCTCATCAATGAGGATGTCTCCTTCTATGTCCACTCCAACTGAATAATAGAGGTGACAAATGAGATGAGGAAAGGCTAACCTTGCCAAGGTAGAGGACTTGTCTGCCACCTTATAGAGTTCTTGGGCTATAACCTCATGAACTTCTACTTCTTCTCCAATCATGATGCTATGAATCATGATGGCCTGGTCTAGAGTAACTTCGGACCGGTTGCTAGTGGGAATGATTGAGCGTTGGATAAACTCCAACCATCCCCTAGCCACGGGCTTGAGGTCATGCCTTCTCAGTTGAACCGGCTTCCCTCTTGAATCTCTCTTCCATTGGGCGCCCTCTTCACAAATGTCTGTGAGGACTTGGTCCAACCTTTGATCAAAGTTGACCCTTTTTGAGTTTGAAAGGGACCTCGGGGATCACCTTCTTCAAGGCCACAACTTCATAGAAGTGGTCTTGATGTACCCTTGAGATGAATCTCTCCATCTCCCATGACTCGGAGGTGAAAGCTTTTGCCTTCCCTTTCCTCTTTCTAGAGGTTTCTCTGGCCTTGGATGCCATAAATGGTTATGGAAAAACAAAAAGCAATGCTTTTATGATGAGCGGATAATTTATATACTTTTTGGCATTGTTTTTAGTATGTTTTTGGTATGATCTAGTTAGTTTTTAGTATATTTTTATTAGTTTTTAGTTAAAATTCACTTTTCTGGACTTTACTATGAGTTTGTGTGTTTTTCTGTGATTTCAGGTATTTTCTGGCTGAAATTGAGGGACCTGAGCAAAAATCTGATTCAGAGACCAAAAAGGACTGCAGATGCTGTTGGATTCTGACCTCCCTGCACTCGAAGTGGATTTTCTGGAGCTACAGAAGCCCAATTGGCGCGCTCTCAACGGCGTTGGAAAGTAGACATCCTGGGCTTTCCAGCAATATATGATAGTCCATACTTTGCCCAAGATTTGATGGCCCAAACCGGCGTTCAAAGTCACCTCAAGAAATTCCAGCGTTAAACGCCGGAACTGGCACCCAAATGGGAGTTAAACGCCCAAACTGGCACCAAAGCTGGCGTTTAACTCCAAGAAGAGTCTCTACACGAAAATGCTTCATTGCTCAGCCCAAGCACACACCAAGTGGGCCCGGAAGTGGATTTTTATGTCATTTACTCATTTCTGTACACCTTAGGCTACTAGTTTTCTATAAGTAGGACCTTTTACTATTGTATTAAAAATCTTCGGATCTTTGGAACCTTTTTCTTTAGATCTTTTGATCACTTTGGGAGGCTGGCCATTCGGCCATGCCTAGACCTTGTTCTTATGTATTTTCAACGGTGGAGTTTCTACCCACCATAGATTAAGGTGTGGAGCTCTGCTGTACCTCGAGTATTAATGCAATTACTATTGTTTTCCATTCAATTCCGCTTGTTCTTGTTCTAAGATATCACTTGTTCTTCAACTTGATGAATGTGATGATCCGTGACACTCATCATCATTCTCACCTATGAACAAGGTGACTGACAACCATTCTTGTTCTACAAGCAACCAAGGCTTAGTGAATATCTCTTGGATTCTTTAACCAGAATCTTCGTGGTATAGGCAAGACCTGATGGCGGCATTCAAGAGAATCCGGAAGGTCTAAACCTTGTCTGTGGTATTCTGAGTAGGATTCAATGATTGAATGACTGTGACGTGCTTCAAACTCCTAGCAGGCGGGGCGTTAGTGACAGACGCAAAAGTATCGATGGATATTATTCCGGCCTGACCGAGAACCGACAGCTGAATTCCGCTATGCCGTGACAGGACATATGCAATCGCTTTCACTGAGAGGATGGGAGGTAGCCATTGACAACGGTGAAACCCTACACGAGCTTGCCATGGAAAGGAGTAAGAAGGATTGGATGAAGGCAGTAGGAAAGCAGAGAGACGGAAGGGAAGGCATCTTCATGCGCTTATCTGAAGTTCCTACCAATGAATTACATAAGTATCACTATCTTTATCTTTTATGTTATTTTCGTTCATCATCATATACATTTGAGTTTGCCTGACTAAGATTTACAAGATGACCATAGCTTGCTTCAATGCTAACAATCTCCGTGGGATCGACCCTTACTCACGTAAGGTATTACTTGGACGACCCAGTGCACTTGCTGGTTAGTTGTGCGAAGTTGTGTAATGCCATGGAATTGAACCACCAAGTTTTTGGAGTTCATGACCAGGGATTATGAGAGTTGTGAAAAGTATTGTTCACAATTTCGCGCACCAAGTTTTTGGCGCCGTTGCCGGGGGTTGTTCAAGTTTTGAGCAAGTTTTTGGTAACAATGCCGGGGATTGTTCAGTTTGGACAACTGACGGTTCATCTTGTTGCTTAGATTAGGTATTTATTTTTTTCGAAATTCTTGAAGATGAATTCTAGAGTTTCATGATGATTTGTTGAAATCTGGCTGGCTGAGAAGCCATGTCTAATCTGATTGGACCGAGGTTTCAACTTATCACCACAAAAGCTTGTTGATTTTCATCAATTTTGCTTTTGGAGCAGTGATCTGCTATGGCTTGGCTGACCTTTGGTCATGTCTAGTGTTTTGGACCGAAGCTTTCTTTGAAAGCTTGGCTGGCTCTGAAGCCATGTCTAATTCCTGGACCGGAGTCTTAGACTAGCATTGCACTGATTCCTGGAATTCTCATTAAGAATTTTGATACCTTTTTCCACTTAATTTTCGAAAAACACAAAAAAAAAATTACAAAATCATAAAAACCAAAAATATTTGATGTTTCTTGCTTAAGTCTAGTGTCTCATCTTAAGTTTGGTGTCAATTGCATGCATTCATTCATGTGTCTTAAAGATCTTTAAGAAATTCTTGATGATTTCTTACTCTGATCTTTGAATTCTTTTGGCTTGAGTGTTTATGCGTCTCATATAGTGTCAGTAGTATACAAACTGCTAAGTTTGGTGTCTTGCATGCATTGTTATTTGATTCTTGTTGCATTTTGATTATTAAAAATCCAAAAATATTTTTAATTTGTGTCTTTTCAAGTCAATGATACAAAGAATTGAAGATTCAGAACATACTGCAGAGGAATTATACAGAAAAAGCTGAGCATTCAAAAATGCCCAGTGAAGAAGACAGACTGGCGTTTAAACGCCAGCCAGGGTACCTGGTTGGGCGTTTAACGCCCAAAGAGGTAGCATTTTGGGCGTTAAACGCCAGAATGTATACCATTCTGGGCGTTTAACGCCAGGATGGTGCTAGGGGAAGATTTGTTTTCAAAATCAATTTTTTTTCAAGTTTTCAAAGTTTTTCAAAATCAAATCTTTTTCAAATCATATCTTTTCAATCAAATGTTTTCAAAATCAATTTCTTTCCTTTTTCAAAGATACTTCCTAACAATTAATGATTTGATTGAACATCTCAAATTTGTTACCTTTCTGTTGAGAAAGGTTTAATGTTTGAATCATATCTTTTCTTGTTAGGCAAGTCACTAATTTCCAAAATCAAATCTTTTAAAATAATTTTCAAAACATATCTTTTAAAAATTGTTTTCAAATCATATCTTCTCAATCACATTTTTTTTTAAAACCAATCATATCTTCTCAATCACATCTTTTTCAAAATAGTTTTCAATCAAATCTTTTTAACTTCTAATCTCAAAATCTTTTTCAAAAATCACTTTATTTCTTTTCCACTTTCAATTTTCGAAAATTATCAATCAATTTTTAAAATGTTTTTGACATCTTTTTAATTAATTTTCGAAAATCCTCTTCCCTCCTTCTCACATCCTTATATTTATGGAGTACTGCTCCTTCTTAATGCATAATTCGAACTCTATCTCATCAAGTTCGAATTCTTCTACCTTCTTTCTTCTATTTTTCTTTTCCTCTGACACTTCAAGGAATCTCTATACTGTGACATAGAGGATTCCACATTTCTCTTGTTCTCTTCTCTTTCATATGAGCAGGAGCAGAGACAAAGGCATTCTTGTTGAAGCTGACCCTGAACCTGAAAGGACCATTGAAGAGAAAGCTAAGAGAAGCTAAAGCACAACTCTCTGTTGAGGACCTGACCGAATTCTTCAAGGAAGAAGAGAACCCATGGCAGCCGAAAACAACAACAATGCCAACAATGCAAGGAAGGTGCTGGGTGACTTCACTGCACCTACTCCTGATTTCTATGGGAGAAGCATCTCTATCCCTGCCATTGGAGCAAACAACTTTGAGCTTAAGCCTCAATTAGTTCTCTAATGCAACAGAATTGCAAGTTCCATGGACTTCCAATGGAAGATCCTCATCAGTTCTTAGCTGAATTCTTGCAAATCTGTGACACAGTCAAGACTAATGGGGTTAACCCTGAGGTCTACAGACTGATGCTATTCCCTTTTGCTGTAAGAGACAGAGCTAGAATATGGTTGGATTCTCAACCTAAAGAAAGCCTGGACTCTTGGGAAAAGCTAGTCAATGCCTTCTTGGCAAAGTTCTTTCCACCTCAAAGATGGAGTAAGCTTAGAGTGGAAGTCCAAACCTTCAGACAGAAGGATGGAGAATCCCTCTATGAAGCTTGGGAAAGATACAAACAATTAATCAGAAGATGTCCCTCAGACATGCTTTCTGAATGGAGCATCATAGGTATTTTCTATGATGGTCTCTCTGAACTATCCAAGATGTCTTTGGATAGCTCTGCTGGAGGATCTCTTCATCTGAAGAAGACGCCTACAGAGGCTCAAGAGCTAATTGAAATGGTTGCAAATAACCAATTCATGTACACTTCTGAAAGGAATCCTGTGAACAATGGGACTAGTCAGAAGAAAGGAGTTCTTGAGATTGACACTCTGAATGCCATACTGGCTCAGAACAAGATATTGACTCAACAAGTCAATATGATTTCTCAAAGTCTGTCTGGAATGCAAAATACACCCGGCAGTACTAAGGAAGCTTCATCTGAAGAAGAAGCTTATGATCCTGAGAATCCTTCAATGGAGGAGGTGAATTACCTAGGAGAACCCTATGGAAACACCTACAACTCTTCATGGAGAAATCACCCAAATTTCTCATGGAAGAATCAAGAGAAACCTCAACAAGGTTTCAACAATAATGGTGGAAGAAACAGGTTTAGCAATGGCAAGCCTTTTCCATCATCTTCTCAGCAACAGACAGAGAGTTCTAAGCAGAGTACTTCTGACTTAGCAACAATGGTCTCTGATCTAAAAGACCACTCAAAGTTTCATGACTGAAACAAGGTCCTCCATTAGGAATTTGGTAGGACAAGTGGGTCAGCTGAGTAAGAAAGTTACTGAACTCCCTCCTAGTACTCTCCCAAGTAATACAGAAGAAAATCCAAAGGGAGAGTGCAAGGCCATCAACATGGCCGAACCCTGGAAGGAAGAGGAGGCAGAGGACGCCACTGAGGAAGACCTCACTGGACGTCCACTGGCCTCTAATGATTCCCCAATGAGGAACCATGGGAATCTGAGGCTCAAGATGAGACCATAGAGATTCCATTGGAGTTACTTCTGCCATTCATGAGCTCTGATGAGTATTCTTCCTCTGAAGAGGATGAGTATATCACTGAAGAGCAAGTTGCTAAATACCTTGGAGCAATCATGAAGCTAAATGACAAGTTATTTGGAAATGAGACTTGGGAGGATGAACCCCCTCTGCTCACCAAAGAACTGGATGACTTGTCTAGGTAGAAACTGCCCCAAAAGAGGCAAGATCCTGGGGAGTTTTCTATACCTTGTACCATAGGCACCATGACCTTCAAGAAGGCCTTGTGTGACTTAGGGTCAAGTGTAAACCTCATGCCCCTCTCTGTAATGGAGAAATTAGGGATCTTTGAGGTGCAAGCTGCAAAAATCTCACTAGAGATGGCAGACAACTCAAGAAAACGAGCCTATGGACTTGTAGAGGATGTTCTGGTAAAAGTTGAAGACCATTACATCCCTACTGATTTCGTAGTCCTAGAGACTGGGGAGTGCATGGATGAATCCATCATCCTTGGCAGACCCTTTCTAGCCACAGCAAAGGCTGTGATTGATGTTGATAGAGGAGAGTTAATCATTCAAGTGAATGAAGAATCCTTTGTGTTTAAGGCCCAAGGACATCCCTCTATCATCAGGAGAGGAAGCATGAAGAGCTTCTCTCAAACAGAGCCAAGCAGAGCCCCCACAGTCAAACTCTAAGTTTGGTGTTGGGAGGCCACAACCAAACTCTAAGTTTGGTGTTGAACCCCCACATTCAAACTCTAAGTTTGGTGTTGGGAGGTTCCAACACGGTTCTGAGTATTTCTGAGGCTCCATGAGAGTCCTCTGTCAAGCTAATGACATTAAAGAAGCGCTTGTTGGGAGGCAACCCAATGTTTTATAGTTAACTATTTTCTTTTGTTATTTTATCTTTTTTGTAGGTTGATGATCATAAGAAGTCACAAAAACAATGAAAAAAGCAAAAACAGAATGAAAAACAGGAAGAAAAACAGCACACCCTGGAGGAAGATGCTGCTGGCGTTTAAACGCCAGTAAGCCTAGCAGTTGGGCGTTTAACGCCCAGTCTGGCACCATTCTGGGCGTTTAACGCCAGAAAGGGGCACCAGACTGGCGTTAAACGCCAGAAAAGGGCTAGAACCTGGCGTTAAACGCCAGGAATGGGCACCAGCCCGGCGTTTAACGCCAGAAATGGCTCAAAACGTGAATTTTGATGCCACTTGGTGCAGGGATGACTTTTCCTTGACACTACAGGATCTGTGGACCCCACAGGACCCCACCACCTCTCTCTCCCTTCTTCCCCCATTCACCAATCACCTCAACACCTCTTCCCCAAAAACCCTTCACCTATCAAATCCCATCTTTCTCTTCACCACTCACATCCATCCTTCATAAATCCCCACCAACCTCACCCTTCAAATTCAAACCACTTCCCTCCCAAACCCACCCATAATGGCCGAACCATTACCCCCCCCTCTCTCCTATATATACCCTTCTTCAACCCTTCATTTTCACACAACCTAAACACCACTTTCCCCCCTCTTTGGCCGAACACACCACCATCTCCCTCTTCTTCATTTCTTCTTCTTCTACTATCTTCTTTCTTCTTTTGCTCGAGGACGAGCAAACATTTTAAGTTTGGGTGGTAAAAACGTTGCTTTTTCATTTTTCCATAACCATTATGGCATCCAAGGCCGGAGAAACCTCTAGAAAGAGGAAAGGGAAGGCAAAAGCTTCCACCTCCGAGTCATGGGAGATGGATAGATTCCTCTCAAGGGTGCATCAAGTCCACTTCTATGAAGTTGTGGCCTTGAAGAAGGTGATCCCTGAGGTCCCCTTTTCACTCAAAAGGGTGAATATCCGGAGATCCGCCATGAGATCCGAAGAAGAGGTTGGGAAGTCTCACCAACCCCATTCAACAAGTCGGAATCTTGATGGTTCAAGAGTTCTATGCCAATGCATGGATCACAAAGAACCATGACCAAAGTGTGAACCCGAATCCAAAGAATTATCTCACTATGGTTCGGGGGAAATACTTGGATTTTAGTCCGGAGAGTGTAAGGGTGGCGTTCAACTTGCCTATGATGCAAGGAGATGAGCATCCTTATACAAGAAGGGTCAACTTTGATCAAAGGTTGGACCAAGTCCTCACAATCATATGTGAAGAGGGCGCACAATGGAAGCAAGATTCAAGAGGAAGCCAGTTCAATTGAGAAGGCATGACCTCAAGCCCGTGGCTAGAGGATGGTTAGAGTTCATACAACGCTCAATCATTCCACTAGCAACCGGTCCGAAGTTACTCTAGACCGAGCCATCATGATTCATAGCATCATGATTGGAGAAGAAGTGGAAGTTCATGAGGTTATAGCCCAAGAACTCTATAAGTGGCGGACAAGTCTTCCACCTTGGCAAGGCTAGCCTTCCCTCATCTCATTTGTCACCTCTGTTATTCAGTAGGAGTTGACATAGAAGGAGATACCCCATTGATGAGGACAAGCCCATCACCAAGAAAAGGATGGAGCACACAAGAGACCCCTCTCATCATGAGATCCCTGAGATGCCTCAAGGGATGCACTTTCCTCCACAAAATTATTGGGAGCAACTAACACCTCCCTAGGAGAGTTGAGTTCCAACATGGGACAACTAAGGTGGAGCATCAAGAACACTCCATCTCCTTCATGAAATTAGAGAAGACCAAAGAATCATGAGGGAGGAGCAACAAAGACAAGGAAGAGACATTGAGGAGCTCAAGCACTCCATAGGATCTTCAAGAGGAAGAAAGAGCCGCCATCACTAAGGTGGACCCGTTCTTTGATTTCCTTGTTCTTTATCCTTCTGTTTTTTGAATTTTATGCTTATGTTTATCCATGTTTGTGTCTTGTGATCATTAGTGTCTTAGTGTCTATGCCTTAAAGTTATGAATGTCCTATGAATCCATCACCTTTCTTGAATAAAAACTTGCTTAATTGAAAAGGAAAGAATTGCATGAATTCTGAATTTTATAATAGTTTAATTAATTTGATGTGGTGGCAACACTTTTGTTCTCTGAATGTATGCTTGAACAGTGCATATGTCTTTTGAATTTGTGGTTCATGAATGTTGGCTCTTGAAAGAATGATGAAAAAGGAGACATGTTACTGAGGATCTGAAAAATCATAAAAATGATTCTTGAAGTAAGAAAAAGTAGTGAATACAAAAAAAAAAAAAGAGAAAGGAGACGAAAAAAAAAAAGAAGAAGAAAAACCGAAAAAAAAAAGAAAGAAAAAGAAAGAATAAAGTTGTGATCCAAGGCAATAAGAGTGTGCTTAAGAACCCTGGACACCTCTAATTGGGGACTTTAGCAAAGCTGAGTCACAATCTGAAAAGGTTCACCCAATTATGTGTCTGTGGCATGTATGTATCCGGTGGTAATACTGGAAGACAGAGTGCTTTGGGCCACGGCCAAGACTCAATAAGTAGCTGTGTTCAAGAATCATCATACTTAACTAGGAGAATCAATAACACTATCTGGATTCTGAGTTCCTAAAGAAGCCAATCATTCTGAATTCCAAAGGATAGAGTGAGATGCCAAAACTATTCAGAGGCAAAAAGTTAAAAGCCCCGCTCATCTGATTAATACTGATCTTCATAGATGTTTTTGGAATTCATTGCATATTCTCTTCTTTTATCTTATTTGATCTTCAGTTGCTTGGGGACAAGCAACAATTTAAGTTTGGTGTTGTGATGAGCGGATAATTTATATACTTTTTGGCATTGTTTTTAGTATGTTTTTGGTATGATCTAGTTAGTTTTTAGTATATTTTTATTAGTTTTTAGTTAAAATTCACTTTTCTGGACTTTACTATGAGTTTGTGTGTTTTTCTGTGATTTCAGGTATTTTCTGGCTGAAATTGAGGGACCTGAGCAAAAATCTGATTCAGAGACCAAAAAGGACTGCAGATGCTGTTGGATTCTGACCTCCCTGCACTCGAAGTGGATTTTCTGGAGCTACAGAAGCCCAATTGGCGCGCTCTCAACGGCGTTGGAAAGTAGACATCCTGGGCTTTCCAGCAATATATGATAGTCCATACTTTGCCCAAGATTTGATGGCCCAAACCGGCGTTCAAAGTCACCTCAAGAAATTCCAGCGTTAAACGCCGGAACTGGCACCCAAATGGGAGTTAAACGCCCAAACTGGCACCAAAGCTGGCGTTTAACTCCAAGAAGAGTCTCTACACGAAAAATGCTTCATTGCTCAGCCCAAGCACACACCAAGTGGGCCCGGAAGTGGATTTTTATGTCATTTACTCATTTCTGTACACCTTAGGCTACTAGTTTTCTATAAGTAGGACCTTTTACTATTGTATTAAAAATCTTCGGATCTTTGGAACCTTTTTCTTTAGATCTTTTGATCACTTTGGGAGGCTGGCCATTCGGCCATGCCTAGACCTTGTTCTTATGTATTTTCAACGGTGGAGTTTTCTACACACCATAGATTAAGGTGTGGAGCTCTGCTGTACCTCGAGTATTAATGCAATTACTATTGTTCTTCCATTCAATTCCGCTTGTTCTTGTTCTAAGATATCACTTGTTCTTCAACTTGATGAATGTGATGATCCGTGACACTCATCATCATTCTCACCTATGAACAAGGTGACTGACAACCATTCTTGTTCTACAAGCAACCAAGGCTTAGTGAATATCTCTTGGATTCTTTAACCAGAATCTTCGTGGTATAGGCAGGACCTGATGGCGGCATTCAAGAGAATCCGGAAGGTCTAAACCTTGTCTGTGGTATTTGAGTAGGATTCAATGATTGAATGACTGTGACGTGCTTCAAACTCCTAGCAGGCGGGGCGTTAGTGACAGACGCAAAAGTATCGATGGATATTATTCCGGCCTGACCGAGAACCGACAGCTGAATTCCGCTATGCCGTGACAGGACATATGCAATCGCTTTCACTGAGAGGATGGGAGGTAGCCATTGACAACGGTGAAACCCTACACGAGCTTGCCATGGAAAGGAGTAAGAAGGATTGGATGAAGGCAGTAGGAAAGCAGAGAGACGGAAGGGAAGCATCTTCATGCGCTTATCTGAAGTTCCTACCAATGAATTACATACGTATCACTATCTTTATCTTTTATGTTATTTTCGTTCATCATCATATACATTTGAGTTTGCCTGACTAAGATTTACAAGATGACCATAGCTTGCTTCAATGCTAACAATCTCCGTGGGATCGACCCTTACTCACGTAAGGTATTACTTGGACGACCCAGTGCACTTGCTGGTTAGTTGTGCGAAGTTGTGTAATGCCATGGAATTGAACCACCAAGTTTTTGGAGTTCATGACCAGGGATTATGAGAGTGTGAAAAGTATTGTTCACAATTTCGCGCACC